>NC_073394.1:13530525-13839348 GCF_028641065.1 Leucoraja erinaceus
TAAATGTAGTAATCTCATTACTCATCTCATTCTGCAATTTCCACTTTTCTGATCACAACAGTATAGTGGCGCATCTAGTGGAGCTACTGTCTCTCAGTGCCAGATACCCGAGTTCAATTCTGATCTCGGGTGTTGTCTGTGTGGAGTTTGCACATTCTCCCTGTGATCACGTGGTTTTCCTTTGGCTGCTCATGAGGGGAAGAGATAGGATGAATGTGTGTAGTCTTCTTCTCAAGACAGGGAATCAAGAAACTGAGTTTAACATAAGATGAGAGGGAATAGATTTAATAAGAACCTTTGGGGAAAACTTTTCATATAGAGGGTGGTGGGTATATGGAATGAGCTGGCAGAGCAAGTAGTTGAGGTAGATAGACACGAATAACATGGTTGGTATGTCTCCTGCACTCCAAGGAATAAAGTTCTTGTCTGCCCTACCTCTATCTATAGCTCAGGCTTTTGAGTCCCGGAAACATCCTCATTGATCTTCTCTACACTTTCCAGCTTACTGGCATCTTTCCTATTAGCAGTGTGACCTAAACTGAAAACAATACTCACCCACTTCATGTGCAATTGTAACACAGCACCCCGACATCTCTATATAACTAAAAGTCTTTGTCTTGTTTGTGTCTGTGTGTGTGCCAATCTGGTTAATTCCTATCTTCTTCCAAACACTAGACCGCAGCCTTCCCATTTTCACACATCCTACTCACATTTTTCCCCTGGTGCCGATAAACATCTTCCCTTCACATTTCCACCTATATTTCCGAAGTTATTAATCGTTGAAATTTTAAAAGCAGCCAAAACCGCCTTCTCACAGACAGCTTCCAGCCTTCGCACAGTAATGATGTCACAACGCCTCTCACAATGCACCAATCACAATGGGCTCTCAAGCTGGCTGCCAACTGCCAATATGACATCACAATGGGATGTTGCCAATGGTAACAATGGGCTCAGAAGTTGGCTGCCAACTGCCACAATGACATTACAATGGGACGTTGCCAACAGTAATGAGATTGCTGCCCCTCTACCAATATCTGAAGGGGCTGCTCATCAAGTTCTGGTTGTATTTTGGTCTCATAATCCTGGTGTTTGGCAGGCAGGGAGTGGGGAGGGCCGATCAGGGTTTTTGAACTCTCATCAGCCCCCCACCCCCAAACTCCCCACTCCATGGAGTTCTTTCCTATACATAATTTGATGTCTAAGCAAGATCTCCGCGTAATAAAAAAAACTTTAATCGTAATAATACCAAATTACAGCAATACCTCTCGGCTGCTTAGGAGTCTAACAGAAAGGGATATGACTGAACTCAGAAGCAAACTAGTGTGAATTCTGAGGCTGAAATTTTAAATCCTCTTTTATGTGTAATAACAGGGCTCCACTTGTTAAAAGATAAAAGGTCATTGAATTTTTAGAACACAAATGTGAAACTGCACAATTTAATTAGCATTTACAGACATTTAGAGAATAGCCAAAATGTAATAACAAAAATGCTATACATACTTTTATTGCAAGAAGATTGCTTGAAACAATCAACTCTTTCTTTCTATTTCCTCCAACTCCAGTCTTTATATGCAGTTCCAAATTCTAAAGGCATAACAAAAATAATCTTTGCAGAGGCACAAAGGATTTAATTGTGCCTTTATTTCTGATTACATATCTTTATGTGAACTGCATAAAATGACAAAATCTAATGAGTTGTAATACTTATGCTGCTTAAAAACATAATGAGCTAAATTATATTCTATTCAGCCCATTATCCACATTCTCCCCATTTTCAGACTAGTTTAGTTTAGTTTAATTTAGAGATACAGTGTGGAAATAGGCCCTTCCCGCACACTAACAATATTCTACACACATTAGGGCCAATTTACATTTATACCAAGCCAATTAACCTACAAACCTGTACATCTTTGGAGTGTGGAAGGAAAGTGAAGATCTCAGAGAAAACCCACGCAGGTCACGGGGAGAACGTGCAAACTCCTTACAGAGAGCACCACCAGTAGCCGGGATTGAACTAGGATCCCCAGTTCTGCAAGCACTGCAAGGCAGCAACTCTGCCGTTGTGCCACCACTAATCTTATATGGACACGTGGATCCAATCGTGCCAGGAGCATTCAGTTCTAGATCCCACTAAGGTCTTGCCCCAATTTTTTGACACAAGATAGAGCCGGCAAAAGAGGTTCCTCTTGTGTCAAAGTCTGAAAGGCCTAGTAAAAGTTTTGAAATATCTTTGAAACTCAGAAATATTTAAAAATACTTGAAATTGCTTCAACCAATTCAAAATCTTAAAATCGAAGCAAAAATACGTTGTTTGGGCATCTTGGTAGAGCATGAATGGTTTGGGCCAAAGGGTCTTTGTCTATGTTGTGTGACACTGTGACTCAATTTTTATAAATAATTCAAACCGCAAAATAAAAGCCAAATAAGTAGAAGATAATTACCCACATTTACCTTTCAGTTCCTTATCTGCTGGTCAGAAATTCCAATCCCCATGCCAGGACCTCTACCAAGCCACAACAACGAAGCTCTTTCATTCAGTTAATTTTTAACGTAAGGTTGGGTCATGCAAGTGTGTGATGCTTTTCACCAAAATCAACTGAACATTTGTACATCCTTTCAGAACTTGCAGGCAAAGTCAACGTGATTCCATCCAATTCTGCAGACAAGGGATGAATGTTTCCCTCTGACTGAACTGAAGTGAACCTTCATTGAACTAAAGGTTGCATTCAGATAATTCTAACAGCAGATTCATAAGTTCGTAAGTTATAGGAGCAGAATTAGGCCATTCGGCACATCAAGTCTACTCCGCCATTCAGACATGGCTGATCTATCTCGCCCTCTCAACCCCATTCACCTGCCTTCACCCCGTTATCCCTGACACCCTTACTAACCAAGAATTTCTGCCTTAAAAATATTCTCTTTGACATTGGGTTAACACTAATAGCTTAAAATCTCACTGATTTCATAGGATTTTTTTTTAGGTGTCCAAGCAAAAATAATGTACCCGTATATAAGTAAGTAAGTAAGTAAGTAAGTAAGTTTATTGGCCAAGTATTCACATACAAGGAATTTGCCTTGGTGCTCCGCCCACAAGTAACAACATGACATACCGTGACAGTTACGAATGACTCTGAACACACTAAACATTATTAATAATAAAACATTAATGATAAAACACCATTGATCAAGCATGTGAATCAACAAAATACCAGATCAAAGGGAGGCTACAGATTTTTGGCTGTTGAGTAGAGCAACTACTCGTGGATAAAAACTGTTTTTATGTCTGGCTGTGGCAGCTTTGACAGTCCGGAGTTGCCTTCCAGTGGGAAGTGATTCAAAGAGTTTGTGGCAAGGATGAGAGGGGTCAGAGATGATCTTGCCCACTCGCTTCTTGGCCCTTGCATAATGCTTTCCAAAATAGGTCACAATAGCACCTTAGGTTGCATGCATCCTGGCTAGTTGCCTCGGACATTGGATTCCCCTGTTCACCCACCCGCATACTGTTGTACCGATCTCAGGTGAACTATATACCAATGTTAAAAAAGAGTACTGTACGTGCAGAGGAACACTAGCAATATAGTGACAAGCAGCCAAACACCCAGTAATGACAGATAGAGATAGAGACTCATGGCTCAAGTCAATAAAGTAGTTGTTTATTAGATGACAGATTGCTTATGTCAAGTGCAGGAATGTGCAGGAGGAGGTTTTAGACAGGTGTCTTGGATATGTATCGAGTTTTTAAGCTTCAGTGGGCTGGAGATTTTAAAGTTCACAGAAATTCAAGAATGGTTGAGCGGAAATATGTGTCAATATAAAAAGAAAGCATTCAGAAGAAAGTTTAGTTTTGCAGAGTTGAAAGTTCTGCCTGAGTTCAGGTGATGAAACCTAACGTAGTGATGTGAAGATGGACTGAGAAGGAAATGTGCAAATTACAAGTATAAAGCTGTAGATTAGGAATAGGAGTAAACTGTCCCTTGAATAGCTGAGCAGAAGTTAAATACACTCTAGGAGGATTTTTAGCTCTGTAGATTAGAACGTGCCAAAGCTGAGAAGAATTGAACTTCATCTATTTTTCCACTTCATCGGCAGGTATTTTAAGTTCAAGGAATCAAGGCCTTGTTGGCGAGGTCATCTTTTACTGTCTAACCCCAATGTCTTCACCCAAAGAGTTGTGAATCTGTGGAATTCTCTGGCACAGAAGGTAGTAGTGTGGGGGAGGGGGGGTTGTTGAGGAAGGGGTGGGGGAGGGGGTGTGTGGGAGAGGAGGGGGTGTGGGGGGTGTGTGTGGGGGAGGGGTTGTGTGCGGGAGGGGTGCCCGCGGAACACAGCCCACACTCCGCTGCTTCAGCTTTATTCTTGGCAGCTTCACGACGGTCGGCTTCTGACATACCCACACTCTCCATCTCACACACACACACCCTCCATCACACACACAGCGCGACCTCTGGACTGAGCGGGACTTCCGGAATGAGTGCGACCTCTGGACTGAGTGGGACTTCCAGAATGAGCGTGATGCAGGACTGAGCGGGACTTCCAGAATGAGTGCGACATCTGTCCTCAGCCATGGCTGGTGGGCTCACAGTTCATTCAGCACGGCGTAGACTCACAGTTCTGGACTCAACTCTCACTCACGGTCTTTCGGGAGGGCTGACTGACTCATGACCTGCCTCCGGGGCTTTATTCTCCAGGCCCCTGGAAGGGGCGTTACCTTCATGGTGATTGATAGGCGAAAAGACTAATCTGCTGATCTCACGATTTGTTTAACCTTCATAACTTTTTTATTATTTCACCGATCGGAACAAAACTTGGTGTCTTGGAGAAGAGGAGAACGGTGAGTAAGATGGCGAAAAAATCATAGCGATATAGTGTAGTGTTTTTGCACAAATTTATTTACACGTAGACCGGAAGTGGTCAAGATGAGAGTTTTAGTAATAGTATAGATAGATAGATAGATCGAAGATATAGATAGAAATAGATTTTATGTCCCTAGAGACATTCCTTTTAAGAAGAACTTAAAACCAACA
Organism: Leucoraja erinaceus; assembly: GCF_028641065.1. NCBI lineage: Eukaryota > Metazoa > Chordata > Chondrichthyes > Rajiformes > Rajidae > Leucoraja > Leucoraja erinaceus. Next base: position 13,535,550 of record NC_073394.1, read on the forward strand.
TTCAAAGGGATATTGACCATGTTAGAGAATCATAAAATATACAGTGACAGATATAGTGAGATGACAGATGGAGACAGAAACAAGAGTCTATAAAGATTGTTGTTTCTTGGATGACAACATCGTTGTGTCAAATGCAGGAATGTGGATGAGGTTTTGGACAGCTCTCCTGGAGACAGACGAGTATTCAAGCTTGAATGGGCAGGATGCTTTAAAGGTCATAGAATGTCAAGATAACACAGTGGCACAGCGGTAGAGTTGTTGGCTCACAGCACCAGAGACCAGGGTTCGATCCTGATCACGGATGCTGTCTGTATGGAGTTTGTACCGCGTGGGTTTTCTCTGGGTGCTCCGGTTTCCTCCCACACTTCAAAGACATACAGGTTTGTAGGTTAACTGTAGGACATTGATAATTAGCCGGGATCGCTGGTCGGCACGGACCCGGTGGGCCATACGGTCTGTTTCCACACTATATCTCTACAAAAATAAAGAAATTAACATTATCTTACAAACATTAGGGACAATTTACATTTATAGCAAACCAACTAACCTACAAACCTGTATGTCTTTGGAGTGTGGGAGGACACCGAAGATTTCAGGGAAAACCCACGTGGGTCACGGGGAGAATGTACAAACTCCATACAGACAAGCGCACGTAGTGAGGATCGACCCCGGGTATCTGCGCCTAAACGCAATGACTCTACTGCTGAGCCACTTTAGTGTAAGAGCAAGTGTGACACCTTTGGCCAGCTTTGCCACGTAATAAGGACTGATCTGATAGTATTCTCATCTTGGTGTTCTTGTCTACCTGCAGTAATATTTCACACCCTTGCATATCAAATATTTATCATCTGGCTTCTCCCGACTTTGGAGAAGGGAATTCCAGAGACTCACAATCCTCTGTAAGAGAAAAAAAAGTATCTTTAATGTGTGACTAATGGGTGATGAAATGGGAATTATCGATTCCTCCACAAAGGGAAACTTCCTCTTCATGTGCACCCTGATCAAATCTCCTGTCCAATCTTCTAAACTTCAACAGATGCTTTGGATCTGGAGTGTTTCTGTTATAAGGAAAGTCTGGAGAGGCTTGGTCTTTTTCCCCTGGAGAGTAGGAGGTTGAGGTGACCTTATAAATTATGAAAAACCAGTCTTTTCCACAGGGTAGGAGCCTAATACTGGAGACCATAGGCTCAAAAGGGACCTCAGGGGTAGGTTTTTCACATCTGGTGTGTATAATGTATGAGCTAGCAGAGGAAGTGGTAGAGGTAGATACACCTACACTTTTAAAAGACACTTGGACAGATACAAGGATAGTCACGGTTTGGAGGGATATGGGCTTGGTGATGGTAAATGAGACTAGCTCAGTTTGGCAACTCGGTCAGTGTGGATGAATTGGGCTGAAGGGACTGTTTCCATTTCTGTATGACCACGCAAACTTAGTCTGCTCAACCTTTTCGCATAAGACAACCTGTCCATTCCAGGTATCAATTTGGTAAACTTTCTCTTAATTGGTTTCAATGCAATAATATCCTTCCTTACATAAGGGAACCAATACTGTACGCAGTGCTCCTGATGTGGTCTCACCAATGTCTTATATACATCAAGCATTGCTCCCTACTTCTGTATTCACCATACCTTACAACCAATGAGAGCAGTCTGTTAGCTTTCCAAATTACATGTTGTATCCGCCTTCGAGTCTTTTGGAAATCCTGCTCCAGGATACTTAGTGTTTAAGAAGGAACTGCAGATGCTGGAAAATCGAAGGTAGACAAAAACATTGGAGAAACTCAGCGGGTGAGGCAGCATCTATGGAGAAGGGTTTCGACCCGAAACGTTCTATTTCCTTTGCTCCCTAGATGCTGCCTCACCCGCTGAGTTTCTCCAGAATTTTTGTCTACCTCCAGGATACTTACTTTATTCTGTTTATTATCTTTCTGCATTTCAAAGAAATGCTTTTTTTACCTTCATACCAAATTGGACAATTTTACATTTTCCACATCATATTAATTTGCAGGAACTTTGCTAACTCATGTAACTCATCTACATCCATTACAACTGCCTGACTTTCCTATCTCTTTTCATGTTACCTGTAAAGCTAGCAGTTTTTTACCTTCAACAAAATCATGACCCCCAATACCAATTCCCGTGGACCAGTATGTTTTATACCTTTCCAACCCATCTATACCAACGCTCCTGTTTCCTGGTGGCCGGCCAATTTTGTATCCATGCCGTGTTCCTCATGTGAAGGAAGGAACTGCAGATGCTAGTTTAAACCGAAGATAGACACAAAAAGCTGGAAAAACTCAGTGGGTCCGACAGTATCTCTGGAGAAAAGGAATAGGTGAAGTTTCGGGTCGAGACCCTTCTTCAGACTGAGTCAGGGAAAAGGGAAAAGGGAGACAGATGGTGATATGGAGAAATATAGAACAAATGAATGAAAGCTATGCAAAAAATTAACGATAATAAAGGAACCCAGCCATTGTTAGCCGTGGGCTAGATGAAAATGAGTTACAGACAATGAGACTCAATGAGTTAATAAGGTTCTAGCGTATCAATAGACAATAGATTATAGACAATAGGTGCAGGAGGAGGCCATTCGACCCTTCGAGCCAGCATCGCCATTCAATATGATCATGGCTGATCATCCACAATCAGTACCCCGTTCCTGCCTTCTCACCATATCCCCTGACTCTGCTATCTCTAAGAGCTCTATCTAACTATCTCTTAAAAGCATCCAGAGAATTGGCCTCCATTGCCTTCTGAGGCAGAGAACTCCACAGATTCACAACCCTCTGTGTGAAAACGTTTTTCCTCTGGTTCTGGACTCCCCCAACATCAGGAACATGCATCTTCTCCATATATTTTGAAAGATCCCTTGGAATGCCTGACACAAAATCTTGATTTGCTGATCCCTGAAACTAACTTTCCAGTTCTCTTTAGTTAGCTCCCAAAGCCATCTTCAATTAAATTTAAATTACCAGTTTGGACCCATTCTTCTCTCCCTCTAATGCAATCTCATTATGATCAGTGCTATCCTGGGATGTCTTTGTAATAAGATAATCAATTAATCCTGTACTTCACAGCCCTTCTTAGCCTACTTTCTGCTTGGAACCAGAATGATGAGAGGTTGTAGTTCCTGATTAGATCTATATGGTCTGCAACCTCGGAGACTTGAAACAAATAAATAATGGACACAAAGTGCTGGAGTAACCCAGCGGGTCAGGCAGCATTCCTAGAGATCAGTCTGAAGAAGGGACCCGACCCGAAACATCACCTATCCATGTTCTCCAAGGATGCTGCCTGACCCGCTAAGTTACTCCAGCATTTCTGTTGTCTAGTTTTGTAAACCAGCATCTGCAATTCCATGTTTCATCAAGGAAATAAAAATGAGTTGTCTCAATGAATGAAGACCACTAATCCAATAGAGCAAAGTCCACTAATCCAATAACAAAATAACTTGCTGTTATGTGGACTTTAAAACGAGTGAAATATCCGAGTGACCTTCACATACTTTTTCAAAGCCATGTAAGGAATACTAATTCAGATGTCCTAAAAATCTTGGTTAAGGTGTTCAATGCATTGTGAAGAGATTCAATTTTGTGAGCACACGGACTTAAAGGTGGATGTAAAATGAAGTAAACCAATAGGTTCAATTGAATGATGGAATTAGATTCTTGTTAATATAATTCAAGGACCAGAACGGGAATGAAGCAGATTCTCAGAAGTCTATGAAATTGAATCAGATAAAGAGGAATCAAACTGAGCACCAATAGGGACAAGACAAATAGAGGTTTGCATGAATATGACTCCATTAAGGGAATAGGAAAGATGTCTGGCACACACTAACAATATTATTAGAAGGGTAAACCATTAGATTTTATGAGAACTTTGCAATTGTTACTTGGGGAAAGGAGCTGAAAATATGCTGTATGTTTTAACCTTGCTTACTAGTATGTTGAAGAAAAGCACTGCACATAGAGACCACATTGCAGTTGCTGAATATGGTAGTCGCAAAAATGAAAAGAGAGTAATGTTTTAAAATTAAAGCATTAACTTATTAAAATTAAAATTAAATAAATGAAAGCATTAAAATACATTTGGATAGGTACATGGATAGGATAGGTTTAGAGGGTTTTGGGCCAAACGCAGGCAGGTGGGACTAATGTAGATGGGGCATGTTTATCAAGGTGATAAAATTGTGATAACGGACACATATTAAAATTAATTCTGAAGATTTTGTTTAGTTTGGTTTAGTTTAGAGATACAGCGCAGAAACAGGCCCTTCAACCAACCGAGTCCACACTGACCAGCGATCCCCGCACATTAACACTATCCTGCACACTAGGGACAATTTTACATATATACCAAGCCAATTAAACTACAAACCTGTACATCTTTGGAGTGTGGGAAGAAACTGAAGATCTTGGAGAAAACACACGCGATCATGGGAGAATGTGCAAACTCCGTACAGACAGCACCCATTCTCGATATCGAACCCGGGTCTCTGGCATTGTAAGCACTGTAAGGCAGCAAATGTCATAGATATGTGAGGCTCCAACTCGAGAAGATCAGAAAACTGTGGGAAACTAAGGAAAGATTGCAAGAGGAGAAATGCAAGCTGACAAAGCACGCTGACGGGAGGCAGATACAATTTAATTCAGAGAAATGTGCAATGATACACCTGGCAGAAGAAAAACCCCAAATAGAGATAATACCAGTAATGATGCAGTTGGAAAGTTGCAGTTGCAGTTAGAAGTGTGGGAATCGAGGGATCTGGTTCTAAATGGATGTAAAGCTTTCAAAGTGTCAAAACAAGTGTAGGGAGTGATTAATAAAACGTAGCAAACCTCAAACTCACAAGTAGAGGCATTGGCTGGAAAATTCTTTCTTTCTTTTTAAATATTGTCAAAATGGCGCAGTGTATCACCCGAACTATGCTTTTGAAATCCCCATAAAGATTGTGATAATTAATTGTGAGGTTCTTAGAATGGTATTACTGTATTTTCCTATAAAATCACGTTGTGTGAGCTCCAGTGCTTCAGAAGTTCATAAGTTCTAGGAGCAGAATTAGGCCATTCAACCCATCATGTGTTCTCCACCATTCCATCGTGGTTGATCTACCTTTCCCTCTCAACCCCATTCCCCTGCCTTCGCCCCATAACCCCTGACACCTGTACTAATTTGTCAATCTCCACCTTAAAAATATCTATTAGAAACATAGACATAGAAACATAGAAAATAGGTGCAGGAGTAGGCCATTCGGCCCTTCGAACCTGCACCGCCATTCAATATGATCATGGCTGATCATCCAACTCAGTATCCTGTACCTGCCTTCCCTCCATACCCCCTGATCCCTTTAGCCACAAGGGCCACATCTAACTCCCTCTTAAATATAGCCAATGAACTGGCCTCAACTACCTTTTGTGGCAGAGAATTCCAGAGATTCACCACTCTCTTTGTGTGAAAAATGTTTTCCTCATCTCGGTCCTAAAAGATTTCCCCCTTATCCTTAAACTGTGACCCCTTGTTCTGGATTTCCCCAACATCGGGAACAATCTTCCTGCATCTAGCCTGTCCAACCCCTTAAGAATTTTGTAAGTTTCTATAAGATCCCCCCTCAATCTTCTAAATTCTAGCGAGTACAAGCTGAGTCTATCCAGTCTTTCTTCATATGTAAGTCCTGACATCCCAGGAATCAGTCTGGTGAACCTTCTCTGTACTCCCTCTATGGCAAGAATGTCTTTCCTCAGATTAGGAGACCAAAACTGTACGCAATATTGACTTGGCCTCCACAGCCGTCTCCATACAGTGCTGCTCAGTACATGTGCTGAAAGTACAGCTGCTTTTGGCATGGGTGCTGTAATAAAGCAAGGCACAAGAGAATGGAGATGCTGCAATCTGTTGCAAGAAATCAGCTGCTGGAATCGGGAACAAGAAGATGAATTGCTAAGGATTTCAGCGAGTCAGGCAGCATCTGTGGAGGGAAATGAACGTGTGACATTTTGAGTCAGGACCCTTCATCTGGAATAATAGACGACGTGGAGAAGCTGATGGAGTACAGTGCCAGCTGCAGCATGTCCAGTGATGGTATTCCCTCACCCATACTCTCTTGTTATTCATCCATTCCTTGGCAATATCGGGCGTCTTGGTTAGAGGTGAGGTTTGCGAATCAGATATAATGGTGCAAAGAGAAAGTGTGTTGGGAGAAGTCATGTTACTTTTGAACACACGGTCATTTTCAATGGCCTCAGCACCACCAATGGGTACTTGCCAGACCATCTTATAGTTTCCCCATATCCTGGACTGATTTGGAGGAAAGAGCCCTCACTTTTGTTCTTCCATCTCCTCCATCAAGGAATAAAGTCTTTTTCAATGTCCTCCACAAGCTGGAACTAGCGCCCTTTGTTTAAAAAAAAAAAAAGATTTCTGCAGCTCTAAATGAATGCTGGGTGGATAGAATTGGCGATAACCTCTCCTGAAATGGGAATTGAAATGGCTGATCAGGTTAACATTTAACATGGGTTATACTGGCTGTTCACTGAAAACAATTCTATCCCAGCCAGTATAAATTCCTCATGCTACCTACAAGACCATAAGACATAAGGGCAAAATTAGGCTATTCAGCCCATTTGTATCCCCCTCTCAGCCCCTTTCTCATGCCTTCACTCCATAACCTTTGGTGCCCTTTCTAATCAAGAACTTCAATCTCTGCCTTAAAAATACCCAATTTCTTGGCCTCCACATCTTGCACTAGGTTGAATGGATGGGGCATCGCCAGATGCCATGATTCTTATACCTATTTTCAATGCTCTCCAGGTTAGTGCCTGAGTGTTTCCAAGGCATGGTGTGACAGAAAATAACCAGGACCCCAGGCAAAACAGGCCACCCCTCTTTGAATAATTCTATAGATGATTTGACCAAGATATAAAGGGTTGCAATTGAAACCCTAAATTGAGAGCTCATCACTTCCTTGGCACTGTGCTGTACGTCAATTTAGATTTTTGGACTCAAGTTTCTGAAATGAACCTTAAACCTATAACCTTGAGACTTTGTGCAAAGGTACAACTAATTGAGATCTACTCCACGGCAACTTAAAAGGAAGGGGAGCGCAGAGTGAAGGGAGAGCAAATTATTAGAAACAGGAAAGGTCATGTGCAAATGTTCTGCTCCTGTTGTTGTTTTATGATTGCTTTTCTTCTCCAATTTGTCCTCACTCCTTTCTACAATGACGTTGACCTTTAAAGTATACTGTCCTGTGGTGAACTGCTGCTGACCGTTTAACGCAACAGTCCGTCATAAATGAACTGTGGCAAAAGCATGACTATAATGGTCTTTCCACAAGCAACTGTGAATTCTAATTCTGTGGCACTATCCTTCAGTGACATTTATGGCGCTGAAGGAGGCCAATTGGCCCATTGCATCCCTGTCAGCGCAAAAGGGCTATCCAGCTTAATTTTACTTCCCAGATCTTAATTCATTGTCTTGTTGGTTAAAGAGCTTCACGTATACTTTTATGGAAATCTTTAAACATGATGCTCGCTCTGCTTTCCATTTAGGTCGTGTGTCCCAAATACCTTTCGCCTGTGGGTGGAAAATACAGTATTTGTAAGAAAGAACTAGTGTACAGGGTGATCGCTGGTCGGCGCGGACTCAGTGGGCTGATGGGCCTATTTCTGCGCTGTATCTCCAAAGTCCAATGTCTACAATTGGGAGCTGGATTGAGCTGAACAGAGCAGGGAGCACTAAACAGACTCATTCGCTCCTTCGTTGAATCTGACTGGCAGCTACTCTTACCGTCCCTAGCTGCTCTCCCATCTCAATTTCGTCTGCAAATTGTTCTATAAATTCCATCAAATTTATGGCTTTTGGTTATTGACTTCTCTGCTGAAGGAAACAGATTCTTCATATCCTTCGGACCTTAAATTTCTCCTCAAGCTTTTTGTTCTAAAGCAAACAAAAAATAATCAGGAAGCCTAATGGAGTGCTGGCCCTATATCTAAGTCAACTATATAAAGACCTGATTAGACCACGTCTGGTATTGTGTTACTAGTCCTGTCCTATACTTTAAAAGGGATATTTTGGACCTGGATGTAGATTGATCAGAATGATGGCTGGATTCCAAGAAAATATCCTACTGACGAGGATAGTTGGGATAACTAGAAATGTCCGACATTCTCCCATTGTCCTAAGAACAATTTTACTTTCTGTAGACTCACCAAAATTGACTGTTGCCTGAAGATATCCAATGTGATATAGTGCCTCCATGTGAATGGGCCAAAACAAACTTCAAAGATTGGGTAAATCGTGCCTGCTGCTTTGCCAGCTGTTAAATCCATCAAAGAAGATTCAATCTTTCTGAAAGTCTTGTGGCAGCCTCGCCAGCAGTCTGTTCGTCTCTTCACCCTTTTTGTTATTTTTACTCTGTTTTAAAGTATGTTCCTGGAGGTCTCTAAGTCTTTTTTATGTGGGGGAGGTGGGGAGAGAAAGTAGGAAACCTTTTCCTGGTCGGGATGCGTCTATTCTCCGAGCCGCCTCTTCACCCCCCCCCCCCCCCCCTCGCGGCCGACCATCTGGATTGGCGCGGCCTTTTCTGCCGGAGACCGGCCAGAGTTTCAGCAGTGGCGCAGCACTGAATTACCATCGCGGAGCGGGCGATGCCTTACGGGAGATTGACGTGTTGAGGCTCCGGAGTGTTGGGCCAGCTGATTTGAACATCGCAGATAGAGGATAGACAAAAATGCTAGAGAAACTCAGCGGATGCGGCAGCATCTATGGAGCGAAGGAAATAGGCAACGTTTCAGGCCGAAACCCTTCTTCAGACCCATTGAACATCGTGGAGTTGTGGTTTGCGGGGCATCCAGCCGCGGGCGGCGCTGATTTTTAACATCACAGAGCCTGGGACCTTTGCTGAGGATCGCCAGTGTCGGAGCTCCATCCAGCTCGGCCTGTGGACTTTGGTAGGAAGTGGCCGATTCGGAAACACCAAACCGCTGAGAGTGTTCCCCGTTCCGACGCCGGAGTTCCGATCATCCCGGCGAGAGGGCCTGAAACATCGGGCCGCCTGTAGCGACGACTACGGATGTCTAAGGCCCCGACCACTGGTGAACAATGAGGAAGAGGACTAAACCTTATTGCCTTCCCTCACAGTGGGAAACGTTGATTCTGCTGTGTGGGGATGTTCATGCTAAATCCTATCGTTTATTGTATTCTTTTTATTCGTGTGGCTGTATGGTAATTCAAATCCCACTGTACCAATTGGTGCATGTGATAATAAATGTCTCTTGAACTCTTGAACTCTCTTGACTATTTACAAAGACAATTAAAAATCCAATTGACCCATTTCAATGAAATAATTATTTGAAAATGTAAATTTACTACAGATAATACTTTCTGCTTTACTTATGTGGTTAAACCTTCTCACCCTTTATCAACCTATTACCTGTCCCTCCACTTTATCAGCTTTCTTCCCCCCCCAAAATCAGTCTGAAGAAAGGTTCCAACCCAAAACGTCACCTATCCGTGTTCTCCAGAGAAGCTGCCTGACCCGCAGTTACTCTGTCCCTTTGTGTCTTCTCTGGTAAATCTTTCCTTTGAAAAGAATGATGTTTATGTTCCTGCACAATGTTCAAAATTCACCGGGGACATTCCCCGACGTAACCATTTAGGAATTGTACTGTTTGCATTCTGCTGTTAAATCCCATAGAGAGTACAACATCCAAGGCCACTCAGAACAGCTCATTCAGCATCTCTGGGACCTCTGTGCTCCTGTGGGAATCAAGACATAAAGAAATACCAAATATTTTTTTTAATTTAGAGAAGTACATGGATAGGATAGGCTTAGAGGGATATGGGCCAAATGCAGGCAGGTGGGACTAGTGTACATTGGCCACTTTGGTCGGTGTGGGCTTTAGGCCGAAGGGCCTGTTTCCATGCTGTATAACTCTATGATGCTAAGAGTAAATGCTTGGAGTTCCTGTGAAAACGCTGTTTACTTTCCAGCAAGTTCATTACATTTGGAGAAGCTGGTGAGTGGAAGAGAGCTCTTGATTATGTAATATTGTCAACCCAGTCTGCTGAAAAAATTATTATAAGGATATGGAATACACGACAGAATCCTCATGAAAAAAAGTTGACACGCTGAGAGCAAAATCAAAGCAGATCAGAGAAAGAATATGTTTATATACCTTTGTGCACTTAGGGAGCTGGACGATAGTATAATGCCAGGGCTTGCAAAGATAAAAAGGACGCAAAGCACAGAGATAAATGCTAGAATACTAAAGAGGAAGTAAGAAATAAAACAATATTAACCAGAATAAGAAATAACACCAAAAAATACCTGAATGAGATTTTATTTTATTCTGAGTTTCTGTGAATGTGGAATAATTTTTAAATGACACTTAAAATTGTAATTTTATTCAGAAATTTAGCCCTCGGAAAGCAAACCATGTTACAGTAAAAGTCCATTAGATCATTTTGTAGAGAATGTGCAGTGGGCCTGAGTAATATGATTTTGTTAGAAGAAAATAGGCATGTTAGAATAAACCTAATCTTTAAGAAAACCAGAGTTAGAGATTTGAATTAAATAAATGGTTTGACAATGGTTGGAAGTTATGCTGGTGACTGCTTGTGTGAGATAAGGCGGCACGATGGCACAGCAGTAGAGTTTCCGCCTTAGAATGCCAGAGACCCAGGTTCGATATGGACTACTCTGGTGCTGTCTGTACAGAGTTTGTACGTGCTCCTCGTGACCTGCGTGGGTTTTCTCCGGGAGCTCCGGTTTCCTTCCACACTCAAAAGGGAGGTTTGTAGGCCAATTGGCTTGGTATAATTGTAAATCGTCCCCTGGTATACGGGAATCGCTGGTCGGCGCCGACTAAGTGGGCTGAAGGGTCTGTTTCACATCTCTAAACTAAACTAAACTAAACTAAACTAAACTAAATCTCATCGGATGTATCTGCAACAGCGTTATAAGATAGTTCCTTAAAACAACTCCTTGAAAAGCTTATCTTTTGGTATCATCCTTGCTTCTGTGTTCTTGTCGTCTACGTTGTGAACACTGGGCCGCACTCGACACTGTGACAGCTGGTCAGACCAAAGAGCCAGCCTGCAACTTTCTGCTTGATTTGCTGTATTTACCACTGTGGATTTACATGGCGCTTACTATGGCCATCTAAATGCAAAAGAAAATGAATATTCACAATGAGTTATTGGAAACTATGTAGAAGGGGACTTGGAAATCTCACAGAATATTTATGACTGCAGGAGATTTTAATGAATATTCTTTTTTAGTTAGTTTAGAGAAACAGTGTGGAAAGAAGCCTTTTTGTCCACCAAGTCCGCGTCAATCAGTGGTTCCTCTAAACAAGCACTATCCTACACACTAGGGGAAATTTACAATTTTTTTGCCGGAACCTACAAAACTATACGTCTTTGGCATGTGGTAGGAAACCGGAGCACCTGGAGCAAACCCAAACTGTTACGGGATGAATGTGCAAACTCCGTACAGACAGCCGTATTGTAGTCAGGATTGAACCAGGGTCTCTGGTGCTGTAAGGCAGCAACTCTGCCGCTGCGCCACCATGCTGCCAATGACTATCACTTCTTGGCTATAGTCTAAGTTCATTGGAGGCCACATTTTTCCTTAACCTGTTGAACTGAGGCTGCAGCTGAATATAAAAGTACCTCAGGCAACTACTTGAAGGGATAGGGAATTCTGGCCGTCTCTGGCCAGCAAATTATTCTTGAAACAGCCAAAACATGAAGACCCTGGTTATTAATCTAATTCCTATGCCACAAAATAAATGTCATACTTTCCGCGCTGTATCTCCAAACTAAACTAAACTAGGCACAATTATAGCAAAATATTTTAATGGATGGATTACCTATATTGCTCAACCTTTATCTATATTTTTCAGGGTACTACACATTGCATTCTAACCGCATGCTTGCTATTCCTTGTAATGTTGAGTACTTCCCCTTGTTGCGGGGGATTTACCTATGTCTCTTGCTACGCTTCAGCTGTTGACGACTGCATAGGGATTTGCCTGTTGATGCATCTGTGAAAAGGATTGAATATCAATCTCCTGATATGTCTGATCGGAGCTGAAGCATGAGATTGAGAATGCCACCTCCGAGCTTATTAAAACTGACCACTTTCACCTAGATGACAAATTGAAGTTGTCCTTCAGGGCTCGAGGGGCGATAGTTTCTATTAATTACAAACCTTAATTAAACTCAATAAATTGGACAAAAACATATTTCCCTTTCATTGCAGCTTCATAATTTCAGTGATACTTCGGCAAAAAGTAAACAATTAAATTCAATCCATGCTGATAGTTAAACGTTAGACGTCTGATTTTTATCGTAGGTATTCCAGTTTGTCATCAAGGCTGTAATAAAAGATGGAACAATCAGTCTACTCCAATTATTGTTTAATAACTGCAACACCCATTGAGCACAGTGGGACTTAGCCACCAAACACTAATCCACATTTAACTGCAAAAACGTGAACCTTTTGGACATACTTTGTTAACATCCTGTCATTGTACCTCTTTGGAAAATTTGCACTTGCCACAAAATTCTTCCTGTGTTGCTGGCATTTCAGATGAAATCTAATCAACGAAAATGTCAGCAATACTCAAGATTTTGCACCTGTAATTAATGCCTTGTAAAATTTCAGCTAGATCAGAGTTTCTCCACATATATATTTGGAAGCTTTGACAGTACCAGAATATGGAAACAACGTAATAAAAAATATTCTTACACAGAATGAACAAAAGAGTGCTTTTTATTTAATACAATCGAACGTTCAATTACTTAGAGATTTGTACCAGCACTTTTTGTTTTGTGCTTGAAATGGAAAAAGATGAAAAGGACACATCTGAAAGAGATAGGTAGGTTGTCATTATAGAATGTGACCCAAGATCAGCACAAAAGAAGCAACCATGCACAGGTTTTCCTCCCTCTTCATTGTAAAGGGCAATTGGAAGATAGCTGGAATGGGAAGAATATGGAAACCGTGCATAGTTCCTTGAAGGTGGAATCTCATATAGATAGGGTGGTAAAGAAAGCTTTTGGCATGCTAGCCTTTATAAATCAGAGCATTGAGTATAGAAGCTGGGATCTAATGTTAAAATTGTACAAGGGATTGGTGAGACCAAATCTGGAGTATGGTGTACAATTTTGGTCACCCAATTATAGGAAGGATGTCAACAAAATAGAGAGAGTTCAGAGGAGATTTACTAGAATGTTGCCTGGGTTTCAACAACTAAGTTACAGAGATAGGTTGAATAAGTTATCTGGAGCGCGGAAGGTTAAGGGGGGACTTGATAGAGGTCTTTAAAATGATGAGAGGGATAGACAGAGTTGATGTGGACAAGCTTTTCCCTTTGAGAATAGGGAAGATTCAAACACGAGGACATGACTTCAGAATTAAGGGACAGAAGTTTAGGAGTAACATGAGGGGGAACTTCTTTACTCAGAGAGTGGTAGCGGTGTGGAATGAGCTTCCAGTGGAAGTGGTGGAGGCAGGTTCGTTGGTATCATTTAAAAATAAATTGGATAGGCATATGGATGAGAAGGGAATGGAGGGTTATGGTATGAGTGCAGGCAGGTGGGATTAAGGGAAAAAAAAGGTGTTCGGCACGGACCTGTAGGGCCGAGATGGCCTGTTTCCGTACTGTAATTGTTATATGGTTATATGGTTATATAGTTAATATGTTTGTTATTCAGCAGAAAATCAGGCGAGTTATTTTACGAGCATACAGTTTCTCTCTTGCGGTTTTCCTTTACCTGTTGACCCTATCCATCAACATACAATAAAGTTAGTATATTCCCTGGTTCTTCATTTTCAAATATTGACAGATTTATTATACACATTCCTCCTATAGTCAGATCTTGAGCAACCACTATTAAAAAAAACTCCACTTTGATTTGCTACACGAGCCTTTGACCAAAGTGCGGAAACAAAGGTTAATTAATGAAGGACGTTTCAAATGAGATGATTCCTATAAGACTGTGAGTCACAGTGACTCACACAATATGACTGTCATATTGATACAGATCAGAGTTTATATTAAACTCTGATACTGTAGAGTGATATGATAAGAGTCATATTGATAGTGTACAAAATAAATGCAGTATTGATATTGCACAATACATAAATATTATATTAGAGTGACAATACTGATATTGTCACTCTAATATGACAATATCAGAGTCATATTGATAGTCAATATGAGTAGGAAGGAACTGCAGATGCTGGTTTACACTGAAGATAGGCACAAAATGCTGGAGTAACTCAGCGGGACATGCAGCATCTCTGGATAGAAGGAATGGGTGACGTTTTGGGTCGAGACCCATCTTCAGTACTGCAACACATCTGTTTCCATCTCTATGCTAATACGAATCAGGAGCAGCAAGGAGACAATACCTGATAAAATATACCATGTCGAAACAAACACCAGGCAGCCTTAAGGGCCTGTCCCACTTGGCTGTCATTTGCGCGCCATTTATGCAACCTGGTAGCGTGCGGGTGGCGCGGGACGGGCGCATGGAGTGGCGTGCAGGAGTGTGGAGTTGTGCTCGGTATCACACAGCACTCTAGGATTTCGTTCTGGACGAAATCTTCAAGCGCCACCGGCCTGTCGCGTAAATGACGGCCAAGTGGGACACCCTAGCGCGGTACAACGTTTCATCTCCAACAGCAGCAGAAGCAGGCAAGCGATCGCCGAGTTCGGCCTGGGGCTCACGGCCTTTGCGGATCCAGATCCGCCCCCACTCCTACTCCCAGAGCGGGGCCAAGACGATTGGAGATAGACACAAAATGCAGGAGTAACTCAGCGGGACCGGCAGCATCTCTGGAGAGAAGCTAAATCTAACTCTCACTTGAAAACATCCAGTGAATTGGCCCCCACTGCCTTCTGTGGCAGAGAATTCCACAGACTCACAGCAGATTCAGGGTGAAACCATTTTTCCTCATCTCAGCCCTAAATGCCCTTATTCTTAAACTGTGACCCCTTATTCTGGACTTCTCCAACATCGAGAACATTTTTCCTCCATCTAACCTCTCCAATCCCTTAATAATTTAATATGTTTCTATAAGATCCTTAATGGAAGACAGTGGGGTCCTTAATGGAAGACAAGGCCTACAAAGGGAGAGTTTAAGGCAGATCAGGTGATAATGAGCGTGAGTACGGACTACTAGCGACACATTTTATAGAAAAGGGGTGAGAAAGCATGACAATGGGAAACTATGAGAGCAGTTTACCAGCAGTTGGAGCATTTAATGTTATTGCAGAAGGGTGTAAATTGGCCAGGCACAAGATAAGATGTTCTTTTAGTTTAGGCTTAGGTTTATGATTTTCACGTGTATAGTAAAAAGCTTTGTTTTGCATGCTACCCAAACAAATCAGATAATACTATACATAAATCCAATCTATTCAAGCTCAAGTACAATAGGCAGAGCAATGGGGAAGATCTATAGTACATAGTGAGTTTTAAGTAACTTAAGTGACATTTAGGGTATTATGTTTAAAAAAGAACTGCAGATGCTGGAAAAGTCAAAGGTAGACAAAAATGCTGGAGAAACTCAGCTGGTGATGCAGCATCTATAGAGCGAAGGAATAGGTGACGTTTTGGGTCGAGACCCTTCTTCAGAGGATTATGTTCATTTTTGGGCACCATGTCATAGGAAAGATGTTATCAAGCTGGAGAGGGTACAGAGAAGATTTACGAGGATGTTGCCAGGACTAGAGGGTCTGAGATATAGAGGTTGAGTAGGCTGGGACTCTATTCCTTGGAGTGCAGGAAGACCCTGCGTGATCTTATAGAGGTATATAAAATCATGAGAGGAATAGATCGGGTAGATGCACAGAGTTTCTTGCCCAGAGTAGGTGAATCGAGGACAAAAGGACATAGGTTTAAGGGGAAGGGGAAAGGATTTCATAGGAATCTGAGTGGTAACTTTTTCACACAAAGGGTGGTGGGCGTATGGAACAAGCTGCCAGAGGAGGTAGTTGAGGCAGGGACTACCCCAACGTTTAAGAAACAGTTAGACAGGTACATGTACATGGATAGGACAGGTTTGGAGGGATACTGACCAAATGTCGTGGGGCCATATTGGCCGGTATGGGCAAGTTGGGCTGAAGGGCCAGTTTCCACACTGTATCACGCTATGACTCTATGACTATAAGTGGAAGCCTCAAAAGCCGAGTGAAAATTGCAAGATCAAGAGATCTTAGTGTCCCCACAGATGAAGTTTGCAAAGTAATTGCAAGGGTAGCAGCTTTATCATTCTGAAAACAATGCATATCCACAGGGAAAGAAAATATTTTTTGAAGTATAAACACTATATACCCTGATAACCTTATTCTCTGGTGCACTGCATGTCATTGTGCCCAAATAACCTTCCTCTTTTGAACGCTCACAGAATAATTTAGATGAAATGACCATGAAGTTCCAGCCCGTCTGCGTTTTTTTATTAATGTTTTTTAGCTTTTGTTATTTTTTTGTGGGGTGTGTGTGTGTGGGGGGGTGGGGGTGGGGTGGGAAACTTTTGAATCTCTTCCCTGTACGGGGACCCGACCTTTTCCCTGTCGGGTCTCCGTTGTCGTTGGGGTCATGAAAGGGGCACTTGCAAAATCGCAAATGGTTTGATTCAATGTGCCCCGAATCCGGAACCTGCAACTGCGGGTCTCTTTTGCTCCCGCAACGCGGCCCGAGTTGCGGGGTCGAAGAGCTCCTGGAGCGGGGCCTTACAGCACCGCCCCGCGTTTATGGCCGCACATGAGCGCACATCGGGGGGCTCTTCGGTGTAGATGGATGCCGCGGGAAATGATCGCCAGCCGGGGGCACTTTGATGACATCAAGTGCAGTGGAGGAGGAAGCAATGTGATGGATGTTTATGAAATGTCTTTGGTTTTCATTTCGTTTGGACTAGGGGTTCATCCATCCAAGTATAGAAATATCTTCTGAACCAATATAGATTATCACCTAGCAATATACCCTATGCAGTCTTTTGCAATGAATTGGATGTCACCTTCCCCAACATTATGGGTGCACTACACATTAGAAGTATTTAAATCATTGCAAAACAGTTTGGAAAAAAACATTTGGTCATGGCTGATCTATTTCCCCCTCTCTTATTCCAAGCTTACAAATCCTTTTCTTATGTAGCCAATATCCTCAACAATACTTCATCTGTTAGGGATTGAGTATTATAGTCAGAAAGTTTTGTTGAAACTATATTAAGGTTTGGTCAGATTGTATTTGGAGTATCGTGTGCAGTTTTAGGGTGGCACGGTAGAATAGCTACCTTAAAGTACGTGGGACCTGGGTTCAATCCTGACTATGGGCGCTGTCTGTACCGAGTGTGTATGTTCTCCCTGTGACTGCATGGGTATTCTCTGGGTGCTCCGGTTTCCTCCCACACACCAATGATAGATTGGAAGGTTAATTGGCTTCTGTAAATGTTAAATTGTCCATTGTGTGTAGGATAATGCTAGTGTGTGGGGTGATCGGTGGTGTCTCGGTGGGCCAACGTGCCCAATTCCACGCTATATCTCCAAAGTCTAAAGTAAAGTTTAAAGTTAAGTTCTGGTCGCTAAGGTTTGTAGAGACTTTGGAGGGGTCCTGAAACAGGAGAGGTTTCCCAGGATACTGCCTAGATTAGGGGTTATTAGCAATAAGAAGAGGCTGGACAAAAGATGAGAAGGGGAAAGGGAGAGGGCAAAGTAGGTGGCTGCCAGAGGACTTGGTAACATGACATGTTGTATGAATTTTACTACACTCTACAGATGAGTTTAGTGCCATCTCACAAGGGTATGATTTTTGGTGGTGGTCTGTTATTGCCAGAAGTAAGAATAACCTACGGACTCCACTTAACCAATGTCACTATTTAATTATAGAGCTGTAAATGAAACAGATGACCCCTCGAACGGCTGTTCCAATGTGGCTTGCTGAACCCTACATTACCTGACTATTCTCATTACCAAAATTACAGGCATGTAAAGTCTGAAGGGACATAAAAACTATTTTTAAGGCCCTTTTCACATAAATGGCCCAAACTGCATTAAAAGTGATAATCCTAACAGGGGAAATCATAAAAATAGATCAAATGGATGATTATAAAAATCAGAATTTGCTCATATCTCACTATGTAAATTGTCAAATTTATGAATTCATGATTAGTATGTTTTTAATCCAGCAGTGCTATCTAATGCTAATCTAAAGCTATAAGAATTTAAACAAATTTCCCTCACTAAATTTATGCTCTTATTTCTTCAGAACAGTAATTTTCCCCGAAGAGCTTCTAGTACAGCGTTAATTTTTGAAGCTTTCCACTTGTGAAAGTTAATTGGTTTCTTCTCTATTCTGATCAGGGGTTTCCTCCAGAGATGTGGAAATAATGAGATTTTTCAGGTCTGGCTAAAGTGCCTTTACTGCTAATTGCATTATTTTCCATGCACAAGTGATTTCTGAAATAGTTTTTTTTTTAAACCATTTTTAAAGATGCTGAAAGAAAGAATAAAGGCGTGTAATTAATAAACACACTTTTCACAACTTCAGGTTTCCCTAACGTGATTTACAACCGATGAAACACTTCTGAAGCATGGACAAGATAAAGTACACCAGGCATGGATTATGGATGGAGGAAAAGATACATCCACCAATAGATAAAAATGGCATTGATCAGAACGTTATTCCCACTGCTTTTTTCATTTTTCATCGTTTAGATGATGCTTCTTTATGCATGTGTAAAAGCTGTTATGTTGTATTTTGGGAAGGCAAACCAGGGTCGGTCTTTCACAGTGAACGATAGAACAGAGGGACATAACTGTACAATACATAGTTCTTGTAAGTGGTGTCACAGATGCACAGTGTGGTGAAGAATGGATTTTACATGCTGTCCTTCATTAGTAATGGGCACTGAGTATAGAAATAGGGAGTTTAAGAAGGCACTGCAGATGCTGGAAAATCGAAGGTACACAGAAATGCTGGAGAAACACAGCGGGTGCAGCAGCATCTATGGAGCGAAGGAAATAGGCAACGTTTCGGACCGAAACGTTGCCTATTTCCTTCGCTCCATAGATGCGGCTGCACCCGCTGAGTTTCTCCAGCATTTTTGTGTCCCTATAGAAATAGGGATATATTAGGAAGCAGTTGTACAAGACTTTGGAGAGGATGCACTTCGCAGCATTGTGTTCAGTTTAGACCCTGCTAAAGGAAAGATGCCATTAAACTGGACAGGGTGCAGGAAAGATCTATGAGGATTTTGTCCAGACATAAGACTGCATTATAGGGAGAGGTTTGCCAGTCTAGAACTTTATTCCTTGGTGCGTTGGGAAACTGA
The DNA here is from genome assembly GCF_028641065.1 of Leucoraja erinaceus. NCBI lineage: Eukaryota > Metazoa > Chordata > Chondrichthyes > Rajiformes > Rajidae > Leucoraja > Leucoraja erinaceus. The sequence goes on from NC_073394.1 coordinate 13,554,898, forward strand.
GGGTTGATCTTATAGAGCTGTATAAAACCATGAAGGGAATAGAGAGGGGAAATGCACACAGTCTGTTTCACCGGGAAGGGAAACCTAGAATTAGCAACATAACCATATAACAATTACAGCACGGAAACAGGCCATCTCGGCCCTACAAGTCCGTGCCGAGCCTTCATGGTAGGAGAAAGATTTAATAGGAATCTGAGGGGCGAATTTTTCACAGAGTGTATTATGTATATGGAAGGAGCATGAGGGGAAATGGATGAAGCAAGTACTATAACAACATTTAAGAAACATTGGACAGGTCAATTGCTGATGAGTTCGATAGAGCTCCAGGGGCTAATGGAATCAAGGGATATGGGGAGAAGGCAGGCACGGGTTATTGATTGGGGACGATCAGCCATGATCACAATGAATGGCGGTGCTGGCTCGAAGGGCCGAATGGCCTCCTCTTGCATCTATTTTCTATGTTTTTATGTAAAAGGGACTAGCGTAGATGGGGCATCTTTGTTAGAATGGATATGCTGGGCTGAACAACCTGTTTCTATGTTGCTTGTCTCTATGAATATTGTTCTAATCTTCACAAATGAAAAGTGGAGCTCAATTTATGCATGCCGTCTGTGCTCTCTACGCTTGGAACTGAGGTTCGTATTTCCTCCCCATTTTGGGCAGTCACAGTCTGAGGTATCTCAAGAATCAAGCTGGTTTTGAAACATTGAATCTTTTGTATGTTGCCTGGTATTCTCTTCCTCTGAGAGAACTTAGGATAGTATGTCCATTTCAGAAATTCAATGTTGGGCATGCAAACAACTTAACTTGCCCAGCAGAGATGATTGACCTCCATGAACTAATCCATGAACTCCTTGCCCTCCATGAACTAATCCTTGACAACACTCTGGACTTCCTTCTGCTCACCGAGACCTGGCAACAACCCAATGTCTTCTTCTCCCTCAATCAAGCATCCCCCCCTGGATTTCATTACATTTCCAAACCCCGCCCCTCCCGCCATGGAGGTGCCTCGCTGTTATTTTCAACCAGAATTTTCGGATCACTGAACTCACCCTCCCCCCAGTAGCATCATTTGAATTCCTCGCCTTCAAAGCCCTTTCCTCCATGACAGTCATCCTCATTTACCGGCCACCTAAACCAAACCCCTCCTTCCTATCTGACTTCACTGAACTCCTCACACTTGCCTCATCCCTCTCCCCACGTCTGCCGCTACTTGGTGACTTAAATATTCACATGGACTCCCCCACCTGCAAGCTCGCATCTGAATTCGCCTTTTTACTCGACAACTTCTCTCTCACTCAGCACGTCACCTTTCCCACCCATGACAAAGGTCACATCCTTGACCTGGTCTGCTCCACAAATCAACCGGTACTCGACCTCCATCCATGCCTCTTCCCTCTCTCTGATCATAAGCTTATATGGTTCACCATTCCTTCTTCGACACCTCACCCCCGCTTCCTCCGAGAAATCACCTTCCGTAATCTAAAATCCATTGATCCCCACCATCTCTCTGACCTGCTCTCCACCACTCTCCCCCTGGACTCAACCCATATCTCACCTGATGATCTCACAAACCATCTCAACTCCACCTTGTCTACCTCCCTTAACACTATGGCTCCCCTCAAAACAAGAACCGTAACTTTCAACACATCTTCACCCTGGTACACACCTGCACTTTGTAAACTGAAACAGACTGGTCGCTGACTTGAACGACTCACAAAGAAATCATCTATCACAGTCCACCTTGAAGCTTACAAACTCCACCTCACTGACTACAAAGATGCCCTCATTGCTTCAAAATCTGCCTACCTCTCTTCCATATTCACCGATCCCTGCCTAAACCACAGAACCCTCTACTCCACAGTGGGCAACCTCCTCAAGCCTCGAGCCAACACTCTCCCTACCTCTACTCCGGATCTCTGCAACTCATTCCTCCACTTTTTCGCTGATAAAATCAGCACCATCTATCAATCTTTATCCCCTGTACCCGACTCCCCAGCATCTACTCCACCACCTACCAAGGCCCCTCCTTTCAACATCTCCACTGACCTCCTTACCCCTCCTCCACACTGCTTCCTCTCCCAGTTTGACCTGGTCACCCCTACTGAAATCTCCAAACTCATCAGCTCTTCCAAACCCACTACCTGCTCCCTCGACCCTCTCCCCACTCCCCTGCTGAAGTCCTGCCTCCCCGTTCTCTGCCCCTACCTCACTAATCTCTTCAACTCCTCATTGTCCCAAAGAATTGTCCCCTCCGCTTTCAAAACCGCTGCTGTTACACCAATCTTAAAGAAACCTGGTCTTGATCCCTCCTCTCTCATTAACTACCGCCCAATCTCAAACCTCCCCTTTCTTTCAAAAACCCTGGAGCGTATCGTTGCGTCGCAACTTCATTCCCACCTCCTTGCGTATAACCTACTTGAACCCCTCCAATCTGGCTTTCGCCCCCTCCATAGCACAGAAACTGCTCTCCTCAAAGTCCTCAACGACCTCCTCACCTCTGCTGACACTGGTTCCCTCAACATCCTCATCCTCCTCGACCTGAGCGCAGCCTTCGATACAGTGAACCATAACATCCTGCTCACCAGACTCAAAGACCTCGGCATTGAAGGCTCTGCACTCAGCTGGCTCCGTTCCTACCTTTCCAACAGATCCCACTTCATCTCTCTCCACAACCACACCTCTGCTACAGCCACAGTCACTCAAGGCGTTCCCCAAGGCTCCGTACTCGGCCCCCTCCTCTTCATCATCTACATCCTCCCCCTTGGTCAGATACTCCGCCACTTCAACCTGGACTTCCACTGTTACGCCAATGACACCCAGATCTACCTCGGCACCAAATCCCCCCCCACAACCCCCCCCTCTCCCATATCAACTCCTGTTTGTCAGCTATAAAAACCTGGATGCAACATAACTTCCACAAACTCAACAGCGATAAGACAGAATTCCTCATCATAGGCTCCAAAGCCACACTCAGCAAAATCAATAACCCCAGTCTCACCATCGACGGCACCAATGTCTCCCCATCTCCCCAGGCCCGCAACCTTGGCGCGATCTTTGATTCCACCCTCTCGAGCCTCACATCCTCCTTCTTTCATCTCCGCAACATAGCCAAACTCAGACCCTCTCTCACACCTCCCGCTGCTGAAAGACTCATCCATGCCTTCATCTCCTCCCGACTGGACTACTGCAACTCACTTCTCCTTGGCATCAGCTCCACCTACATCAACCGACTCCAACTGGTCCAGAACGCAGCCGCCCGACTCATCACCCACACCAAATCCTGGCATCACATCAGTCCAGTCCTCAAACAACTTCACTTGCTTCCCATCTCCCACCGGATCACCTACAAAATCCTGATCCTCACCTACAAAGCCCTCCACCATCTGGGCCCCCCCATATCTCACTGACCTCCTCTCCCCCTACCAACCCTCACGGTCCCTCAGATCCACATCAGCCGGTCTCCTCTCCATCCACAAGTCCAACCTCCGCAGTTTTGGGGACAGAGCCTTCTCCAGGGCAGCTCCCAGGCTCTGGAACTCCCTCCCCCAACTGATCCGCAATTCCGTGTCCCTCACCATCTTCCAGTCCCGCCTCAAGACCCATCTCTTCACCTCTGCCTATCCTTAGCCCCACATCATTCCCTTTTCATCTGTGCATTAATTGCCTCATATTGTGTTTTGAATTGAATTCTGTCTTTACTTTGTGTACTAGTCATGTCTCTACTATTTATTTCATTCCCCTTACATGTTTTCCTCTACTTGCTAAATTGTTGTAAGGTGTCCTTGAGCCTCTTGAAAGGCGCCCATAAATAAAACTTATTCTTATTATTATTATTATTGAGAGGGGCTAAGGCCTAAATGCTGGAGATGTTGGCCTGGGACAGGGCACTGGCATTTCCTTCCAGTAAGTTTGGCCAACCCAGTAAGTTTGGACAACCTTGTGGAAACAGGGATGATGTATTTAGAGAATGGGGTTGAGAGGGAATGATAGGGAAAGATAGATAACAGAAAGATAGATTCTCTTGATAAGGGAAAGATAATGAACTTTTGATTAAGTAATCTTTAAAAACAGCATCAATTTACATCTGTATAGCTCTTTAACAGAGGAAAATGTCTCACAGTGCTACACAACTTGATTAGTAAAGGGCCTGTCCCATGAGCATGCGACCTGCATGCGGCAAGCGCGACCAAACCGGAAGCGGGGGCCGCATGGAGTGACGTGAAGTTCGCGCGTGACATACGCCGTCAAGATGCTGCGTACAACGTCAAGATGCTACGTATGCCCGTTGAGGCAGTGTGTACGGCATCGAGGCGGCTGCGGGCCAGTAGGCCGTTGCCGCACAGAATTTTTGAACACGGTCAGTTTTTCGGAGCCTCGCGCGATGACGGGACCAGCTCCGCACAACTCCATACGGCTCCGGCGATCGAAGTGGGACCGGCCCCGTGAGGCCGTACGGCCCAAGCGACCACGTTAGGTTGCGCTTGCCGCATGAAGTCGCATGCTCGTGGGACAGGCCCTTTAGGGTGACAGGGATTATGGGAAGAAGGCAGGAGATTTGGGTTGAGAGGGAAAGATAGATCAGCCATGATTGAATGGCGGAGTATACGTGATAATCCTAAATTGCCTAATTCTGCTCTTAGAATTTATGAATTTATGAACCTAGAGTTTTGCCAGGTTTGAGATCTTGGCCTTCAATCGCCCTTTCACTTATCTGACCTAAAGCTGCCCTGGCCTCTTGAGGGCATGGACAAATTTCATCAATAATGTCTGCAATGCAGCACAAGTATTTGTTTAACTGCCAAGGTCAGTTTAATAAATACAGTTACAATTTGTGTCTATTTGTCGAAAATCAATGTAAGTTTAAATGAGTAATCATTGGACACACACCTAATTTTTACTGATAAAGCAACACATTCTTTCAGAAGTAAACTAGTTATGCATGAATTTTACGTCATAGGCCGAAATTTTCAATGGTTGCAATCCTAGCAAAGGACATGAGGTGGATAAAAGACAAATAAAATTTATCTCAATGACTAAATTTTATTTAATTTAAAATATCCACAGAAAAACTAACTTTTGCATGGATATCTACAAGGCTTTTTGCCAAGTACACACTGACCAGCAGATCACCATTCCTACTAGTTCTATGTTAACTCACTTTTGCATCCACTCTTTACATGCTAGTGACATTTCTTTTTTGACTGAGGCTATTTACCTACAAATTACATGTCTTGGGGATGTGGGAGGAAACTGGAACATCTGGAGGAAACCCACACGGTCACAGGGAGAACATGCAAACTCTGCACATACAGCACCCGAGGCAATGATTGAACCCAGGTCTCTGTTACGGTGGGACCAGGTGTGCCACCTAATTCTAGTTCTATTAAGTTCCATTAAGACTTTAAATAAAAGCTTAGGTACAACTTTAAGGACAGTCTGTGAATCTTCTCCAGGCAAGGGCACATTTACCTTCATGACCGTTTATACCAATGCATTTTGTACATAGTCCTAAGCATAGTATATCTTTCATTGCATGTAAGATCAGGTTAAACGTTTGAACAGATATTCCAATAATGATATGCAACAGATGTTCATTTAGGATGTGAAATGTAAAACTGCAACCATGAGAACCACAAATGCACAAATAAATGTCAGTCAACATAACGCACTGCCATTTCATATTGCTTTTCACAAGTGTATAATTCACAAACAATTTCACTTATTTATATTATTTTCATGCAGATTTAAATTCTGTTATGAAAAAAATAAATAAAACGACCATGAACTTTTTGCAAATATAGAGTTAGAGAAATATTTTAATCAAATGCTAACCTGAAATTCTGCATTTGGAATTTGAAAATACATTCAAACTACATGTCCCATGATGTACAAATGTGATAAATGGTGTAATAATAGGTAACCACTTAAAAGCACAGGGGAAGAAATGTATCTTTTAAATGTTAGCGCACAACATATGCAGCTATATCGGGTGCTGGATTTAGGTGGCTCTGCTCACTTTTAGTTTAGTTTAGAGATACAGCGTGGAAATAGGCCCTTCGGCCCTCAAACTCCGTGCTGACCAGCCATCACAGTACACTAGCACCATCCTACACACGAGGGACAATTTACAAACTTTACTGAAGCCAATTAACCGGTCCCTCACCATCTTCCAGTCCCGCCTCAAGACCCATCTCTTCACCTCTGCCTATCCTTAGCCCCATGTCCCCCTCCCTTTTCATCTGTGCATTAATTGCCTTATTATTGTGTTTTGTATTGAATTCTGTCTTTACTTTGTGTACTAGTCATGTCTCTACTATTTATTTAATTCCCCTTACATGTTATTCCTCTACCTGCTAAATTTTTGTAAGGTGTCCTTGGGACTCTTGAAAGGCGCCCATAAATAAAATGTATTATTATTATTATTATTGAATCTATACGTCTTTAGAGTGTGGGAAGAAACGGGAGTACCCGGGAAAAACCCATGTGGACACCGGGAGAATGTGCAATCTCCATACAGACAGCACCCATAGTCAGGATCGAACCTGTGTCGCTGGCCCTGCAAAGCGGCAAGTCTACTGCTGCGCCATCATGCTGCTTGGTTCTGTTGAAGTTAATGGAAATGAACATGCTGACGATAAGCACAGGCCACCCTTGCTCCTAGTCTCGTTCAGCACTCGTGACCAAAGACAAACTTCTCTCTTTGTTGTGTTTTCTCTGCAAATTGTCACTTGCACAATTACGAGAAAGACACTTCCAAGAAGCTTGGAGATTAGTTCAAAATGTGATTGTATGCATTTGGATTTGCATTATCTCCGTCTTCAAACAGCAAACAATAAAAATATTAGACATGTATAGGAAGGAACTGCAGATACTGGTTTACACCAAAGGTAGACCCAAAATTCTGGAGTAACCTAGCGGGTCAGGTAGCAACTCTGGATAAAAGGAGTAGGTAACATTTCGGGTCGAGACTCTTCTTGGTCTCATGTGAGGTAAATGCAACAAAGTGTGGCAGGCACAAAACTCTATTCACATGAATCACATTTCAGTTCACGAACAAAAAAAATAAGTTGCTCTAATTTGCTCTAATTAAATTACATTTTGAATTAAACACCATTTGGCTCAATCCAGTGTTTCTTTGCCAGCCAGAATATCAAAAATGGGGAAAAATAACTTGCAATACACTGCTAGAAAAATTGCTGTGAAATTTGATCGTGTTATGATCCAAGCAAAGATGAATTTCTTAAAGAGGCAATATAATTGCTCTTTCCTGATTTAAATAATTTGAACTTTATTTGATTTTACATTTTCTCGGCTGGGAATCTAAAACCAACAGCTAATTATTTCTTGCCCACTGACAGGCCCTTAATAAGGTAAGAATTAAAAATAGCGATCCTGTTCACTCCACTACAATCAATGATGGATTGTGGTGCAGAGAATGTGATGCTGAGGCTCTGTAAGGCACTGGTCACGCCACATTTGGAGTATTGTGAGCAATTTTGGGCACCATATCTGAGGAAGGATGTGCTGGCTCTAGAGAGGATCCAGAGGAGATTTACAAGAATGATCCCAGGAATGAGTGGGTTAACATATGGTGAGCATTTGATGGCACTGGGCCTGCACTCGCTGGAGTTTAGAAGAATGAGGGGGGAACCTCATTGAAATGTACCGAATAGTGAACTGCTTGGATAGAGTGGATGTGGAGAGGATGTTTCTACTAGTGGCAGAGTCTAGGACTAGAAGTCACAGCCTGAGAATTAAAGGACGATCCTTTAGGAAGGAGATGAGGAGGACCAACAACGTACCTCGGTGACTCAACAACGTACCTCGGTGACACATTATTATTTATTCAAATCGTTTGCTATGTCGCTCTTCAAGGGAGATGCTGAATGCATTTCGTTGTCTCTGTACTGTACACTGACAATGACAATTAAAATTGAATCTGAATCTGAATCTGAATCTGAATTTTATTAGTCAGAGGATGGTCGGTGGTGGCCAAGAAAATTGATATTTTTAAAGCAGAGATAGATAGATTGTTGATTAGTATGGGTGACAGGGATTATAGGGAGAAGGCAGGAGAATGAGGTTAGGAGGAAGAGATAGATCAGCTATGATTGAGTGGAAGAATTACTTGATGGGCTGAATGGCCTAATTCTGCTCCTATCATTCATGACCTTATGAACAAATTTAAGTTATTGTACATAGGAGTTTAACATTTGAGTGTGCACGTAGAATAGCCACAGCAATGCTAATGGCTTCTAAAAAAACTAAATAATTTCAGGTGATTTGTAATGTGGGCGTGATTGCTGTCACTTAATATCTGTGCAGTAGATAGTACATAATGCCGGCAGTGTACTATTGTGAACCAAAGGAGCACTGGAAATTCATCAACATGTATAATGTGCAGCTTTTTGTGTCTTTGCCATGTCTTTGATATGATGTACCAGGGTAGTACAGTTCTACTGCACTGTCAGAAAGCTCTTCCAATGTTTCTAAATATTTCTGACAATCAAAGACATTTAAAAATGCTTGACAGATGACAAAATGCTTGAATGTGAAGTTATCCACTTTGGTGGCAAAAACTGGAAAGTAGACTATTATCTGAATGGTGGCCGATTAGGAAAAGGGGAGATGCAACGAGACCTGGGTGTCATGGTACACCAGTCATTGAAAGTAGGCATGCAGGTGCAGCAGGCAGTGAAAAAAGCAAATGGTATGTTAGCATTCATAGCAAAAGGATTTGAGTATAGGAGCAGGGAGATTCTACTGCAGTTGTCCAGGGCCTTGCTGAGACCACACCTGGAGTATTGCGTACAGTTTTGGTCTCCAAATCTGAGGAAAGACATTCTTGCCATAGAGGGAGTACAGAGAAGGTTCACCAGATTCCTGGGATGGCAGGACTTTCATATGAAGAAAGACTGGATAGACTCAGCTTGTACTCGCTAGAATTTAGAAGATTGAGGGGGGATCTTATTGAAACTTACAAAATTATTAAGGGGTTGGAAAGGCTAGATGCAGGAAGATTGTTCCCGATGTTGGGGAAGTCCAGAACAAGGGGTCACAGTTTAAGGATAAGGGGAAAGTCTTTTAGGACCGAGATGAGGAAAACATTTTTCACAGAGAGAGTGGTGAATCTCTGGAATTCTCTGCCACAGAAGGTAGTTGAGGACAGTTCATTGGCTATATTTAAGAGGGAGTTAGATGTGGCCCTTGTGGCTAAAGGGATCAGGGGGTATGGAGAGAAGGCAGGTACAGGATACCGAGTTGGATGATCAGCTATGATCATATTGAATGGCGGTGCAGGCTCGAAAGGCCGAATGGCCTACTCCTGCACCTATTTTCTATGTTTCTATGTTTCTATGTTGATAAACCATTCACTTAAAATTACAAACAACTTTTGCACATTAATGGAACAATAAATGTAATTCTAGTAAAGCAGCAATTGTTCTTTGAGTCAAGGCAAGTAATTGGGTGGCAGCGGTAGAGCTACTGCCTTACAGTGCGAGAGACCCGGGTTCGATCCTGATTAAGGGCGCTGTCTGTACGGAGTTTGTACGTTCTCACCGTGACCTGTGTGGGTTTTCTCTGAGATCATGGGGTTCCTCCCACACTCCAAAGACGTACAGGTTTGAAGGTTAATTGGCTTGCTATTAATGTCACAATTGTCCCCAGTGTGTGTAGGATAGTGCTAATGTGCGGAGATCGCTGGTTTGTGCAGTTTTGGTGGGCTGAAGGGCCTGTTTCCGTGCTATTTCTCTAAACTAAACTACATTCAAATGAATGGTAGCATGCTTCATGTGCCTGCTATGGTTATTGTGAAGCTGAGGGTTTGAATGTAAAGTGTGTCTGGTTCTTCAGATCATTGCATTACAAAATGCCCCTGAATGTGGTGTGGGCGCACTATGAGAGGCCAGATCTGTCTGGATTTAAACTCCAGGATATTGTGACACTTTGCTCTCCAGTGCACAGGCACAAAGGTCACTTGTACATATGCTTTATAGAACCATCGATTAGTTGTCTGCATGATCTGACTCTTTCAATATGTGCTTCATACAGCCAGATGGATTGCGAACTGCTGTCCAAAGACAAATTGTCGGTATATCACTGCTGTTATTTCACTTGTTCTGGGAGCACAGCAGAATACCATAGAATGTAGGCACACTGGCCTATTCCTTCCTAACAGGTATTATGTACTGTGTAGGAAGGAATTGTAGATGCTGTTTTACACTGAAGATAGACACATAGTGAAGTAACTCAGTGGGTCAGGCAGCATCTCTGGGGAGAAGGAATGGGTGATATTTTGGGTTGAGACCCTTCTTCAGTCTGAGGGTCAGGGGAGAGGGAAATGAGATGTGGAAGGGTATAAAGAACAAGTAAGGTGTGAAAAGAACAACCCAACGCAGATAATGATCAAGGAAATGTACAATTGTTCATTGTTGGATGAGGGGAAGAAGACAACGAGGCATACAAATAGTAGAATTAATCAGGAGGACAGTAATGCTAGCAGGAGAACTAGGGTGGGGGAGAGACAGAGAGAGAGGGAAAGCAAGGGTTACTTGGTTAGCAAAATCAATATTTATATCGCTGGATTGTAAGCTGCCCAAGCAAAATATGAGGTGCCGTTCCTCCAATTTGCATTTGGCCTCACTGGCAATGGAGGAGGCCCAGGATGGAAAGGTCAGTGTGGGAATGTTAAAGTGTTTAGCAACTGGGAGATGAGGTAGGTTTAGGCAGACTGAGTGAAGGTGTACTGATGATTGTCGCACACCAGTTGTAAGGAGGAAGTGTAATATGTAACATATACAAAAGAATGTCCCTGTAGGTCATAGAGACCGATGCCATTGGGAAGCCTGGTGAAGCCCTTCATCTGCTTGTTGTTCATTTGAACAGTTTGCCTCAGTGACAATTCTTATACATGTAGATATGCCACTAATATCTCCAACATCAGCTTTGAAGAAGGTAGCGATACCAGTTTACCACTTTCGTTTACCCAGAGATTTGTTGTGACTGGGGCAGTTGACAGATTTCAATGATAACTTCCATGAAACACAAATATCTCAAACACCCTACTTCACCAACTTCTACAGATGTGCCCGAGAAAGCATTTTACCAGGATACATCTCAGCATGATATGGGAACAGCTCCATGCGAGATCGCAAGAAACTGCAGAGTGTTGTGGACATAGTCCAGGTCATCACGCAAACCAACCTTTCCATTGACTCATAGAAACATGGAAAATAGCTGCATGAGGAGGCCATTCGGCCCTTCGAGCCAGCACCACCATTCAATGTGATCATGGCTGACCATCCATAATCTGTACCCCGTTCCTGCCTTCTCCCCATATCCCTTGATTCTGCTAGCTCTAAGAGTTATTTCTAACTCTCTTTTGAATGCATCCAGTGAATCGGCCTCCACTGCCTTCTGAGGCAGAGAATTCCACAAATTCACAACTCTCTGGGTGAAAACGTTTTTCCTCATCTCAGTTCTAACTGCCCTACCCGTTATTCTTAAACTGTGGCCCCTGGTTCTGGACTCCCCAACATCGTGAACATGTTTCCTGCATCTAGCTTGTCCAATCCCTTAATCATTTTATATGTTTCTATAGGATCCCCTCTCATGTTTCTAAATTCCAGTGAATACAAGCCCAGTTGTTCCATTCTTTCATCATATGGCAGTCCCGCCATCCCGGGAATTAACCTTGTGAACCTACGCTGCACTCCCTCAATAGCAAGAATGTCCTTCCTTAAATTAGGAGACCAAAACTGCACACAATACTCCAGGCGTGGTCTCACCAGGGCCCTGTACAACTGCAGAAGGACCTCTTTGCTCCTATGCTCATTATGAAGGCCAACGTTCCATTAGCTTTCTTCACTGCCTGCTGTACCTGCATGCATACTTTCAGTGACTGATGTACAAGGCCACCCTGGTCTCGTTGCACCTCCCCTTTTCCTAATCTGACACCACCCAGATAATAATCTGCCTTCTAGTTCTTGCCACCAAATTGGATAACCTCACATTTATCCACATTATACTGCATCTGCCATGTATCTGCCCACGCACCCAATCTATCCAAGTCAACCTGCATCCTCGTAGCATCTTCTTCACAGTTTACCCTGCACCCAGTTTTGTGTCATCTGCAAATTTGCTAATGTTACTTTTAATTCCTTCATCTAAATCTTTAATACCTGTATATATTTTAATTAGCTGTGGTCCCAGCACCGAACCTTGCGGCACCCAACTAGTCACTGCCTGCCATTCTGAAAGGGACCTGTTAATTCCTACCTTTTGCTTCCTGTCTGCCAACCAATTTTCTATCCATGTCTATACCCTACCCCCAATACCATGTGCTCTAATTTGCCCACTAGTCTCCTGTGTGGGACCTTATCAAAGGCTTTCTGAAAGTACAGATACACTACATCCACTGGCTCTCCCTTATCCATTTTATCAAATCCTGTTCATTAGACTCCATCTGCACCACGCCGCCTCGTAAAGACCACAAGCATAATCAATGAACTATCTTTAATTGCACTTTGATGGATTTTATCTTGCACTGTATCTGTACACTGTTAATTGTAATCATGTAGCCTTGTTAACTGGATAGCATGCAACAAAAACGCTTTTCACTGTAGCTTGATGACAACAATAAACAAAACTAAACCTCACATTGCTAAATTTTGCCGAACCATTCAGAGATCTACTGACTTCAGTGGAATGATTTTCGCAGCAGAGTGCAACATGCTGATGGTACCACATTAAGTGTTTAACATTACTGACCAGGGAAACATTTGGAAGAAAGTGAGACATTTGTGTCATTGCTGTTTGTAAATTGGCTGCTGAGATTGTAAGTGCAATCATCATCTTTAATTCTAATTAGTCGGCTATAAAAGTACTGTATAAATGCAAATTCCTCCTGGTTGAGTTTCCCAAGGGCATGGGCAATGGACCATATTATACAGCAAAGATATCAATGGCCTTGAAGTCTACTTGTGAGGTTACGAGTAAATTTATTTTCATATGATTAATGGCAATCCTTTCCTTTTTACTTATTCATGCAGTGAAAGAATATAGAAGATGATATCAAAATCGATTTTCAGAAGGCACTTGACACAGGCTGAGTGGCAAAACTAAGGTTTATTGGAGAATGGAGTCAGTGTCAGCCTGGATAAGGAATTAGTTCAAGGCAGAATGTACAGAGATACAGTAAACAGCTGTTTATCAGACTGAAAATGTGTAGATCGTTGTGTTCCCAAAGGATTTATTCTAAGGCCACTGTTCTTTGATGTTAAACAATGATAAAGTGTGGAATGAAATTTAAAAAAATTGTAGATGACATGAAACTCACGCCTGTGATAAACAGTGGTGGACTCACAGAAGGGGATGGACAATATCTGGCTGAATGGGTAGACAGGTTTAATTTGTCAAATCCTGACCTCTAAGGAGTTTGCACATTTCCCTTTGACCACATGGGTTTCCTCCAGGTGCTCTGGTTTCCTCCCACTACCCCAATGTCGTGCAGTTTGCACGATTATTTGGATCATAAATTGCCCCTAGTGTGTGTATATTAGTGGTAGAATCTGTGAGGAGATGATGGGAATATGAGGCAAATTAAAATTAAAATTGTAAATTAAAGGCAGATTAGTGTAAAGATTGTTGATGTGGACTCGGTGGGCCAAATGGCCTGTTTCTGTACTATAGGATTCTATGGTTACCTTCGGGATGGGGGAGAAGGGATGGGCGCAAGGGACCATAATTAGCAGGGCAATGGGAACAAGCAGGAAAATGGGACAGGGTAGATCAGAGTAGACAGAGCAGAGAAGGGGCGACACTGTGGTGCAGCGGTACAGTCGATACGAACCCCGGTTCAATCCTGACTGTGGATGCTGCCTGTATGGAGTTTGGATGTTCTCCTTGTGGGATATCTCTGCTTTGCCTTGCCTTGCCTTGCCTTGCCTTCAAATCCTTGCCTTGCTCCAGTTTCCTCCCACATTACAAAGACATACAGGTTTGTAGGTTATTGGCTTCAGTAGAATTGTAAATTGGCCCTAGTGTGTAGGATAGTGTTAGTGAACAGGGCGAATGCTGGTCAGCGCGGACTTGGTGGGTGGAAGGGCCAATTCCACACTGTATCTCAAAAGTCTAAAGTCCAAAGATTGCCCTAATTGGAGTTGTTGTGCACTGGGTCGTATGAATGGCTTTCTTCAGTACAATAACAATTTTGTGATTCTATGAAATGTGGATATAAAATGATTAAAGCCAGGGTATTAATAAATTCATCTTATGACATGAGGGGACAATTTAATTTTGCTGAAAAATAAGGATGTGATTGTTGATTTCTTCTCGTCACAATATTGCAGTTAAGTAACCAAGGCAGACAGAACAGAAGGCCACAGAAAAGTGTCAGAGATCATTAACTGCATGTCTGATCGAAACAGGCTGAAAAGATGTAAGCTTTACACTAAGGCTCTAATTTCCAGAATTTTATTCACAAAAGTCAAACACTTAGTAATCAGTGAGGACAATACGAGTACTCACGCCATATCATTGATTAGTTCAGGTGTCAGAGGTTATGGAGAGAAAGCAGGACAATGGGGTTAGGAGAGTCACTGATTGAATGGCGGAATAGACTTGATGGCCCGAATGGCCTAATTCTGCTCCTATAACTTATGATCTTATGAAAAAGGTCTTCAGCTTTTCTTCACACTTTACAGTCAGAATAACTGCAGTTTGCAGACTGTTCCGAAATGTCAAAAGCTCGATCAAACACAATTAAAAGAATGTGATAACAAACCATATTTGAACGTCAGATTTGAATCCTCTCACATTTGTCTCCAGAAGTTGTTTGGAAATTAGACCGTACATGCGAGTGGTTGTTAATACGTTACCAGATGCGATGGTAAAATGCTTGAACAGCTGGATGGTTTTAGGGCAGAATTGAAACTGAAGTGTGTGCATAGAATGCATCCATCATCTCTGTTACTTGCAGAGAGCAAGGAAAGATAAGTTCTTTGGATGGAGGAAAAAATCTGTTGGAAATCAAAAAGAAAGTAGATTAATAAACTCCAGAAAAATACACAAAGTGCTTGAGTAACTCAGCGGATCCGAGAACATTTCTGGAGTACGTGGATAGGTGACAATAGACAATAAACAATGGACAATAGGTGCAGGAGTAGGCCATTTGGCCCTTCGAGCCAGCACCACCATTCAATGTGATCATGGCTGATCATCCACAATCATTCCCCCCGTTTCTGCCTTCTCCCCATATCCCTTGGCTCCGCTATCTTTAAGAGCTCTATCTAACTCTATCTTGAAAGCATCCAGAGAACCGGCCTCCACCGCCCTCTGAGGCAGAGAATTCCACAGACTTGACGTTTCAAGCTGGGACCTTTTCAGATTGATTGTGGTGAGGTGAAGGGGGAGAGAGCTGGATGAGAGGAGGGGCAGAACAAAGCCTGATGAGTGCCTATAATAGGCCATTACATATTCTTTCTATGAACTGCTCAGATAAGAGGCTGTCCCACTGCGGCGACCTAATTGGCGAGTTTAGAAGAGTTTAGGAGAGTTTGAAAAAATGTAATGGAGAAGACCTCCTTCGACTTCCTTCAACTATGTTGAAGACTAGCCTTGACTAGCTTCGGGAAAATTGGACACCGAATAGTGGAGATTGAAGACAACCTCCTTCGATCTCCTTCGACCTCCCTTCGACTATGTTGAAGACTATCAACGACCACCTTCGACTATTTTCGACTACCCTCGATTACCTACTTCGACCTACTTTGACTAAACCTACGAGTAAAGAAAGTATCGATTTTTTCCATGGCGACCTTTTTTTACTCATTGAAAAATATTTTTTTTACGTTGAGAAATACGCAGCGACCTATCTGAGGCCTCGAGTACGTGGGGACTACTCTCGAGCATGAAGGAGAGTTACAAAGACCTCCTAGGACCCCGTGTCAACCATGCTGCGAGTACGAGTCGAGGGTAAACTCGTCTGAACTCGAGGATTAGGTCGCCGCAGTGGGACAGCCCCTATAGAGTTCCAGCTTCACAAGACTTGTTACTGGGCTCCAGGTTGTGTTTTAAACCATTTGTTGGAAGAAGGGCCTCGACCTGGAACGTCACCTATTCCTTTCCTCCAGAGATGCTGCCTGACCCGCTGAGTTACTCCAGCATTTTGTGTCTATCTTACTATACCAATGTCCCTCCTCTGCTGCAAGCTCTGTCTACAAGTGTATGTAATGGATACATAAATTTATACCACTGATATTGCTCATTGCTGAACTTTCACTCACCCATCAGCTTTAATAGACTCACAATCGGTGAGGACAATCTGATCCGTATTAACTTTGTATAAGCATTCTGCAGCAGGCATGCCATTGCTGACTTAATACATTTTAGACAGATTCCAATCTGGCAAAGTGAAAGGTATCACATTACAGGAACAGCCTTGGGACGTTGCGTCGTGTTTGTGTCGATTACTAATTGATTTTGAAAAAAAATGTGTCACCAGGTTGCGACCCAGTCAGCATAAATGACATTTATTGTCTCAATAACATTTGGAAAAATATTATATTGATTGGAAATGCCGGGTTACCTGTAGCAGAGCATAGTTTAGAGATACAGCGTGAAACGGGTCTTCCAGCCACCGGGTCCGCGCTGACCAGCAATTCCCGTACATTAACACTAGCCTACACAGTAGGGACAGTTTACTATTTTTATCAGTCAATTAACCTACAAAACCTCTAGGTCTTTGGAGTGTGGGAGGAAACCGGGACACTCGGAGAAAACCCACGCAGTCAAGGGGAGAATGTGCATACTCCGTAGAGGCAGCACCCATAGTCAGGATCGAACCCAGGTCTCTGGCGCTGTAAGGTAGCAACTCTATCGCTGCGCCACCATGCCACCCAAATTATCTCTGCAATTAGCTCTGTATTTTGTTTGTTAGAGATGAACAAAACTGACCAGGGCGTTTTGTTCTTTAGATAGACACAAAAAGCTGGGGTAACTCAGTGGGACAGGCAGCATCTCTGGAGGGAAGGAATGGGTGATGTTTCGAGTCTCGACCTGTAACGTCACCCTTTGTTTGCTCCAGAGATGCTGCCTGTCTCGCTGAGTTACCCCAGCTTTTTGTGACTAACTTCGGTTTAAACCAGCATCAGCAGTTTCTTCCTACACGTTTTGTTCTTTAGGTAGGTTTATCCTGATGGAATGTCTCACGAACCTGACCAACGTGCCAACATCATTAATGTCGAAGCAGCAGTTATGCAGCATAATACAGCCATAATCACTGCTACCAACCTCTCATTATTGTCAAGGAGGGTTTCACATGATTTATGAAGATATATCCAGCTCGTAATTAACTGTGTGACTTATTGTCAAACTTTGACGGTTTGAAAAGACCAGATGCATTACAGAGCAACTAAGTTCTCTTAGTGTTACAGAAATGTAAGGAATGTGACCAAAATTAATTCTTTGAAACATCTACTTCATATTATCCATCCATAAAATAATAAAGGCAGAAAAAGTCCCAAGTGAAGCAGATATTAAATTCCCTTTATGTATAGAATGAGTGTATCTTTCTGTTCACCTGCCTTTTGCAAAAGGCTGGGATTCATATACTGTCATTTGTGAGAGTTTGACTAAAGAATTTAATGAATGATAACAGATTAGAATTTCTTATTCTATTCTGAAGTACTTTATCTGGAATTAAAAGATTACAAGAATCTTAGCATAATGCCTGATACTAGGATAACCTTTCTCTAACATGAGCTTGTATTTGCGGTTGCCTCTGCAGTGTGGGCTATCAAGGAGTTAACAATTTGATTGATTGAAAGATACAGCATGGAAACATGCCCTTCGGCCCACCTAGTCCACGCCTGACCATTGATCACCTGTTTAAACTAGTTCTATGTTATCCCACTTTCCACACACTAGAGACAATTTACCGAGGCCAATTAACTGACAAACCCACACGACTTTGGGATGTGGGAGGAAATCTGAACCCCCAGAACACAACGTGCGGACACAAAAAGCTGGAGTAACTCAGCGGGACAGGCAGCATCTCTGGTGAGAAGCAATGGGTGGCATAAGGTTCTCGACCCAAAACACAACCATTCTTTCTCTCCAGAGATGCTGCCTGCCCCATTGAGTTACTACAGCTTTTTGTGTCTATCTTCAGTTTAAACCAGCATTTGCAGTTCCTTCCTACACAACCTCTGGAGACTGACCTGATCTCACTTGCCAAAGTGTGTTTCTGACAACAGTGATCATCCCATCTATGTCTGTGGGAGACTGACTAGGTCACCTCTTCCCGACGGCAGTGTAGATGAGAGGCTGCCCCATTAAGGCAGACTCTGTTGGCTGTCATTGTGTGTCTCCCACCTTCATCTTTAATATTGAACTAACATCCTTACTAACCACTCCCAACTTTCAATACATGACAAGTCTACCGTTGGTTCCTGTAAGTGGCAGAGCTACATTGAGTGATTCTACAGGTCTGAAGTATGCAACCAATTTTGCTACTTTTGCTCACCTTCCTTGTTGATCTGACCATCTTCATTGTTTTTGTTTTTATCTACGTTTTTGAAGAGCTGACCATTAACATTGAGCTGAGCATGGACATTTTCAAAGTCTTTGAGGTTAAAAGTCTTATCAGCACGGTGGCACAGCGGGAGAGTTGCTGCCTTACAGCACCAGAGACCCGGGTTTGATCCTGACCACAGTTGCTGTCTCTAGGGCATTTGTACATTCTCCCTATGACCTGCGTAGGTTTTCTCCGGGAACTCCAGTTTCCTCCCACACTCAAAGACGTACAGTATCGTAGGTTAATTGGCTTGGTAAAATTGTAAATTGTCCATACTGTGTGTAGGATAGTGTTTGTGTTGGGGTGAGTATTGTTTGACGTGGTCTCTGCGTGGAAACAGCAACTTCGGCCTATCGAGTCTGCGCCGACCAGCGATCCCCGCACTAACGCTGTCCTACACACAGTAGGGACAATATTCCAACTTACCAGAACCAATTAACCGACAAATCTGTATGCCTTTGGAGTGTGGGAGGAATCCATGCGGTCACAGGGAGAAGGCACAAACTCTGTGCAGACAGCACCCGCAGTCAGGATCGAACCTGGGTCTCTGTTGCGGTAAGGAAAGAAGCAAATCTACCGCCGCCCCAGTTAACTGTGTACTCTGTAGGTATGGCTAAATCTCCATGGATGAAGATAAACCTAGAACTAGTATATCATTACTTATTTCACAATTCAGGGTATGGGAACACCCACATTTGATTCACTGATTACAATCGAAAGGAGGAGAAAGGAAACAAGATGTGATACTGTTCAGAATTAATTGGAATAAGGATACATAATCAATTTAACAGCAAGTTGACACAGATACTACAATAATCAGCATGTGTAAAAGATAACCTTGTTGAGGATACTCAGTTTGATTTAACACAACTAAATACCTTATCCAATATCATTACCATGAAAATGTATTGAACTTTCTATCATATGGCCAGGAGATTCTCCAACAACACAATCATTTTCATGTGAAATTTTCCCTTGGTTAAATCCTAAAGAACAAATTGCATAAGTTCAGAGGTTCAATAGGACTTTATTGTCGCATGTACTTAAGTACAGTGAAATTCTTTTTTTTAATTCATTTCAGTAACAATCCCACTATACATAAGGCACAATCACACAAAGTATAAGTGTCAGATATACTGTGTTAGACCACACTGAGTTAGTACCTAAGAGTCGCCATGTTTTAGTTGCCGCCATGTCTCCTTCCAGTCTGAAATTAGTGAAAATGTTACGGGCCTGTCCCACTTACGTGTCCTTGGCACGCCAATAACGCGACCTCGTGATCGCGTTGAGCCGAGACGGTCCCGCGAAGGTCGGGCGCGATTCCATGCATACACACAGCCGTCTGGAGCGCGTGACGTCATTTGAAAATGGACACAAAGCTGGAGTAACTCAGCGGGACCGGCAGCATCTCTGGAGAGAAGCAATGGGTGACAAATCATGTCGAGACTCTGCTTCAGTCTGAAAAGAAGGGTCTTGTCCTGGGAGTAGATGTGGGGGTGGATCCGGACCGCAACGGCCGTGAGCTCCAGGCCGAGCTTGGTGATCGTTTGCCTGCTTCTGCTGATGTTGAAGGTGAGACGTTGCGTCGTGCCAGGGTCCCACTTTGGCCGTCATTTCCGCGACAGGCCGTTAGCGCGCAAAGATTTTGTTCACTACAAAAATTTCGGAGCCCCGCGCGATGTCGGGCACAACTACATACCACTCCGCGCATCTAAGTGGGATCGGCCCCGCGCGGCCATACGATGCCGTGCGCCTCAACGCGACAACAAGGTTCCAAGGACACGTAAGTGGGACAGGCCCTTTAGAGTCTTAACTTGGCCACAGGAATCCATTCTCCTGGCATAGGGTTGGTTTTGCAGGGGTTTTGTCCTCGCAACATGTCGATGTCTTCTACCGCTGCTCCGCCGTTCTGTGCCGCGTCCGTTCTGTGCACTTGGCCACTAGGAGCGGTGTCCGATCTATCAAAGGTATCAAAGGTATTTTATTGGTCACATTCACATACACCTAGTTGTAGTGAAGTGAAATGCTTCTTGCCATTTTGCAGCACATAAAGAAGGAATACAGACATAACATTAATAAGAGTTCTAAACATAAAGAACATCCCCCCACAATGGTTCCCATTATGAGGGAAGGCACAAAGTCCAGTCCCCAACCCCAGTTCACCCATAGTCGGGCCCATTGAGGCCTCCACAGTTGCCTCTACGGAGGCCCGATGTTTCAGGCCGTTCTCGCCGGGTGATGGTGCTCCGTTGTCGGGAGAGTCCTCTCAGCGGCTTGGGAACCCTGGAATGGCCGCTTCCGCACTGGAAAGTCTAGACCTCCAAACAAAACACTTAACTAACTAAAATAAAAAATAAAAAGATGAAAAGACAGACAGCTGCTGGCTGGGCAGCCGTGCACAGGACAGCGCCCCCGTGCTAATTCCAAATATCCTTTTTAGATATTCCATCTAATGGAGTTCCTGTATGCTTCAGGGACTCGACCACGCAGATGCCTCCTCAGCATCAGCTCCTGAATTCTCTGAAGGCCATCGCTCAGCCTCCTTGCCCCAGGGCACCTCCCATAGCTGATCCAGATGCCTCCGAGCACCTCCGAGGGTGCAGGAGTTAAGCCCCTTCACCAACATAGATCTTCCCTTCCACCCGCCTCTGCCGCCATCTTTGGTTGTATGAGAAAGGGAGTAATTTTAACTCATCGTGCTAATTCCATTACTTTCAAGTTCTATTTAATTAGTCTGAGGTCTTTCCTCTTTGGAATATAGTTTGCTTCCCTTCAACTTCCCCTTTGAAAGTTATTCTTAAATCTTTTTCTGTTCTCCTTGCAGATAGTGATTAAAACAATTTGCAACTTTAACTGTTTTAATTTGGCTTATTTTTGCTAATTAAAAAAAGGTGATTCTTCTTCCCATCAAAGCAATTTCTCCTTATTTTCTCTACTAAAATACTTATGGCCACGACTTTCCATTAAATCTCTCTGCACCTTGGCATTTAATCTTTGATGTCTTATGTTGCTATTTCTAAAAAGGATATGAGGTCAAATGATCAAAACTGGATGGACAGCCAAGACCAGACCGCAGCATGTTCATGACGAACTGCTCAGATTGAACTGCTTGGTTTGAACAAAATAAATCATTGCTTTAGTACAGCATGTTCTACTGAGGTAAAGATCACGACTGAAGATTGAGTAGAAGTTCCTTATGCAGGTTTAGTTTTTGAACAAAATGAAAATGTTGTTACTAAGAAATACATTTATGAATAGTATTCCTTTTAAATTTCTTCTCAGTTTCATGCCTGTCTTGTTGAATGGATGTAGATGCAGCATATTTCATTGTTGTAGATGTACTCAATCATTGAATACATGTCCTGTAACTTAGCAACATGAGCAGACTACCATCCTCCTTGGTGCTTTCTGCTGTGGAACGCCAAGCCTTAGCCTCCGTAGCCACGATACATGTAGTAACCATGTAAAATTTAAATACTTATTCTTGCTGAAATATTTCATCATTAATTTTTCAGAGCAATCGGTCTAATATTTTGCTTTTATTATTTGAAGTAATGGTTAGGAACATTGCGGATATTAATGGCATTAAAATAATTATAGGAAAATTTCACTCTTGTTGCCTGTAAATGAATTGCTCTGTATCTAGGCTTCAGTAGGGGTGTTCATGTCCATTCCAAACCTGACATAAAATTAATTAATAATAACACGTGATATGTTTGTCAAAGCCTGTTATCTTTCATTTTTTGGTACACGAGGAACTCTCACTCATGTACTAAAGCCAGATCTCAAGGATACTGCTATAAGCAATATACCAGGCAAGAAATTAAAGTGTGATTAAAAAAAAGTTGCTCAAAGATCGGATATGAAAAGATATTGATTTGGAATGTGTAAATTACATCCGACTTGAGATTTGTTTAAGAAAGAACTGCAGATGCTGGAGAAATCGGAGGTAGACAAAAATGCTGGACAAACTCAGCGGGTGAGGCAGCATCTATGGAGCGAAGGAATAGGTGACATTTCGGGTCGAGACCCTTCTTCAGACTGCTTCTTTAGTCTGAAGAAGGGTCTCGACCCGAAACGTCACCTATAGATGCTGACTCAACCGCTGAGTTTGTCCAGCATTTTTGTCTACCTCTGACTTGAGGTTGCAATGTCCTGCACTTAAGGCACAAATTTATACTTTCCCTTGGCAGTATCAAGATTATTACAATTCACTTATCTTTCCAAGTCTATTAACTACAAATTCTCGAGAAATCAGACATCAGCATCTTCTGGCAAAAGATTTGCTTTTCGCTACTTGCTGACATTCAAAAAGACATGCACTTGCTCCATTGAATTAAAATGATCTTCACTTAATTAGTGCCATTTTCCAATGGATCCTGAGAGTGGCATTGGGACATTCATATAGTTACAGAATACCTATTAAAATGCTTCATTTGCTGACTGGTAAATAATTGGCTATAAAGTGGTTGGGCATTTAACATATTAATGGTTAATTGGCTTTAATAATTACTGCTGTGACCCTGAAATTCTGTCAATTAATCCAGAAGCAATTTCTTTATCACTGCGGCCTCTGTTCCCCTCAGGTGAATTTCTCCTCTTAGAGAGTCGTGAACGTTTGCAATTCTGCACCTCAGAGAGTAGTAGAGGTGGAGATGGTGAATATATTCAAGGTGGAGAAAGGCAGACATTCAAACTATAGGTGAGTTAATAAGCATGGGAAGACAATGGGAAAGTAATCTGTGGCCAAGATTGGATCAGCCTTGAGCCCATTGAATGGCCGAGTCAGCTTAATGATTGCGTCGGAAAGAATTGAAGATGCTGATTTACACCGAAGATGGACATAATATGCTGGAGTAACTTAGTTTGAGTTACACATAAAATGCTGGAGTAACTTAGCAGGACAGGCAGCATCTCTGGAGAGAATGAATGGTTGATGTTTCGGGCATGGACCCTTCTTCAGAATTAGGCCATTGTGTCTACTCTGCCATTCAATCACGGCTGATCTATTTTTCCCTTTCTCCATTCTCCTGCTGACACATTTGTTTTGGCTTGGGACCCTTCTTCTCAGCCTGTCCCGCGTTTTGTGTTTATCTTCAGTATAAACCAGCATCTGCAGTTTCTTCCTACACATACTCAGTTTGAAGAAGGGTCTCAACCTGAAATGTCACCCATTTTCCTTTCTCCAGAGATGCTGCCTGACCCGTTGAGTTACTCCAGCACTTTGTGTCTATTTTAGGTCTATTTTAGGCTCAATGATTGATTGGTCTTCTCCTACTTCAGTTTCTAATGTTCCACAGACACACACTATTGCATTGAGATACATTTTATCTTCCACAACGCCACAATTGATATGAGCAGCAGCAAAAAATCTGAACAACTATAATTAATGCACACCAGCTGACCATAAGACATCGGCGCAGAATTAGGCCATTGGGCCCCTCGAGTCTACTCTGCCATTCAATCCCGTCTGATCTATTTTTCCCTCTCTCCATTCTCCTGCTAACACATTTGTCTAAAATATTTCTTTGCTCCATGGCCTTAATTTGTTAGCATTCGCATGAGTCAAGGATAGCCTTGGCTTTGTAGTTACACACTTGTTTCCGAGTCAGAAGCTTGTAGATTCTAATGAAAGGTAATTGACCTGAAATGTCAACTTTGTTTCTGCCACCACAGATGCTGCCTGATCTGTTGGGTAATTCCTTAATGTGCTCTTTCCCTTAATCTCAGGATATCTATGAAAATTGTTTTTCCTTATTTTGATCACCCACATCAAATTTATCCCCAAATATCTCGGCTTTAAGGAGAACTAGACTAAGTGGGATTCATTGGGTCCCAGTCACACGGGAGGCCTGGTCCCCCCCCAACGCAACCCAGTGGAGTGTGGCGGAGTGTGGGGTAGGGGGGTGTGTGGTGGGGGGGGGGGGGGGGGGATGCATGTGGGAGGGGTGGTATGGGCCCATGCTCGCAGAACACAGACCCTGCTTGCATTTTGCTCACCACGCTCCTTCAGCTTTATTCTTGCGTCCGGTGATTGATAGCGGGTGCCAGAAGGAGGGTCGTTGTCCTGGCGAATAAAGGACCAATAATTTTTCTAATATTTCAGTGATCGGTACAAAACTTATTTGATTTGCATAAGAGGCGAATGGTGAATAAGATGGTGAAAAATTGTAGCACTATGGGGGATTGTTTTTGTGCAAGTTTAATTACAACGCAGACCGGAAGTGTTCAAGATGAGAGTTTTAGTAATCGTATAGATAGATAGATACTTCCAGGACTCCATGTAACTACACTGGAGCTTTAACTAATTCAAGTTAATTCACATGAATGGACATCAAACTTTGATGCCTTTGAGTAAGCGAGAGTGGAATATAATCATAGACACAAAAACGAGAAACATTTGCAAAAATCTTATACAAGAGCGGCACAGTGGCACAGCGGTAGAGTCGCTGCCTTATGGCACTTGCTACACTGGAGACCCGGCTTCAATCCTGACTACGGGTGCTGTCTGTACGGAGTCTGTACGTTCTCCCTGTGACCGCATGGGTTTTCTCCGAGATCTTCGATTTCCTTCCACACTCCAATGATGTACAGGTTTTGTAGGTTAATTGGCTTGGTATAAGTGTAAATTTTCCCTAGTGTGCGTAAGATAGCGTTAATGTGCGGGGATTTCTGGTCGGTGTGGACTCGGTGGGCTGAAGGGCTTGTTTCCACTCTGTATCTCTAAACTAAAATAAACTAAACTAAACTAAACTAAATCTTCATCCAAAATGCTTGACAGCTAATCCTCTTCCCCACTATCATAAACATCCATCTATAGCCAACTCATTTCACTTCTCAATACATCATAAACACATGAGTGCATCAGATACAACCATGGTGATGGGTTCCAATAACGTCCACGCTCTCATGCTAGATGCTTGTCTTGTAGCACAATGCTCAGGGGTTCTAATTTTGCTTTAACACTGACATCTACCTGACAATGTGAAAAATAATCAAGGAATGTTTTGACAGCCCATAAGTGCAGCTTCCAGTACTGAACACAAGCCTCTGTATGAGCCCAAATAAATATCTTACAGAAATAATAGTATCATTTCCTTACACTATTTTTTGTACTCTGTATCTCTATTAATAAAGCAAACAATCCTAAATGTTCTTTTACAACAACTTCTTAAACTGCACCTATGATGTCTTATGTAAATATACCTCACATCTCTCCATTCCTGATCAGTGCATCATTTGGTTTATCTGGCCCCTATACATGCTATCTTTCAGAATGCACCATATCACTTAAACGTTTGAAAGTTCAAATAAATAACATTAACTTTACCTTTATTAAATTGATCCTGTGATTTAATCAAATAACACACTCAAGTCACTCAACACAATTTGTCTTTATCAAGGGTGGCACGGTGGTACAGGGGTAGACTTGCTGCCTTACAGTGCCAGAGACCTGAGTTTGATCCTGATTACGGGTGTGTCTGTACGACGTTTATAGTTCTCCCTGTGACTGTGTGGGTTTTCTCTGGGAGCTCTGGTTTCCCCCCCACACACCAAAGATGTACAGGTTTGTAGGTTAATTGACTTGGTATAATTGTAAGATTGTCCCTGGTGTGTGTAGGATGGTGTCAGTGTGCGGGGATCGCTGGTTCGTGTGGACTCAGTGGGCCGAAGGGCCTGCTTCTGCTTTGCATCTCTAAACTAAACTAAACTTGAAACCAGCTCGATTCACACTCCAAAAATACTTCCTGACCTGACCTGTACTTTAATTATTTTGTTCTAGCTTTATGCATTTCGGTACTAACCAGGGGATTGTGCTTATGTGCGGTGATAATCTTGCTGATGTGCATTCAAAAAAAGTATTTTCACAATACCTTGGTCTACGTGATAATAAAGAAACTATTGAATGAGAACGGAATGAAGCCTAATGTCATTAGAGAAATAAAGCATCTGCTGTAGGCACTAGTTGGGCATAAATAATGGTTTGTGGGACCGAAAGGTCGACTTTTTATTTTGAATACAATTTCAAAATAGTTCCTGCTTTGACACAATTACAACATTATGATATTTTATCATTCCTCAACAATATTGACAGCAATATCTTAACCTTCTGAATCATATCCTTTCATTTGTGTAATTAAGATTCATGAATTTTAATTACTTTACTGTTAATGATACTTTAAAACATCGTAGAGGGTGCATTTATTTTTTTGGTCATTTCACTGACGTTTCCTGTTGAGATAATAAAGAAACAATGAAACAAAGATGAAACGAGGAACATTTCATTGGTTGATGCAGAAAGTTAAATCTATGCCAGTTAATCTATGGACCTTGGGAAGGGAAAGCAACCCAGTATAATGGCTTCAAATTCTCCATAGTCTACTCACTATAAAGAGTGTGAGTGAATTTAGTTTAAGCTGTTGCCGGCAAGGTTTCACAAATCCTCGTTTCATTGCATTTGGGATCCATAGGAGTTGTCTTTAATATCATTGGACTGACCAAACTTTTCTGCGGGTGAAAGTACTGACCCATTGGAGAACCCAGTTTTCTGGAAAGATTGATTTCAGCGGATGTGATACCAAAAGTATCCGCAAAAGGCTATAAATACTGTTAATGCCAATTTCACCTTCATGTGATGGTTGCTTCCCTGAGTATTACCATCACTGCTGTGCATCTGGTTATTACAAACTTGAAAGCAATATTAAAGTGGCTAACCCAGAATAAAATAACTATTTGCTGAAAAATGAATGGCTGTATTGAAGTTTCACAACCCCTATAGTGGAGTCTGTGCAACTAGGGCAGTTTCCCTGCTTGATCATATTCAAATTTTAATTGTTTTTTTAACAAACTGTTACATTTTTATTCGTGGCTTAAATGAATCACCACTATCTGCATTTCATGCCAATATTTCCACAAATATTAGTTGAAGGTCTTTGAGACTCCAATTCAGAGCATCAATAATAATAATAATAATAATAACTTTATTTATAAAGCGCTTTTAGACAACATCAGTTACCACAAAGTGCTGTACATGGGAAGTCAACAAAAAGTTATTACAAACTACTAAAACCATTAAGACGACAGGACTATAAAAACAGTAAAAATTAAAAGACATTAAAAGCACTAAAAACAGGATCAATGTCTCAGCCAGTGTTGAAAGCCAGTGAATAAAAGTGAGTTTTTAGGGAGGATTTAAAGATGGACAGTGAAGGGGCCTGTCTGATCTGCAGCGGCAAGGTGTTCCAGAGTGCCGGGGCAGCAACAGAAAAGGCTATATCCCCTCTGAGCTTCCGCTTAGACCTTGGTACCTCAAGGAGCAGCTGATCCGCTGACCATCAATATAGTTTTGGCTTGGCTCAATTTAACTCTTGGATTTTATTTAAGTGAAATTCAATATGAAATTTGAATTTAATGAAATTAAATATGCCAGATCCAGCATTAGTTCAAACTAACAAGGAGTAATTGGGCGAATGGAGTAATAACTCATGTAGGATTCCAAAGATATACTGGATATACTGTATAATATATTTATCCTCTCCCTAATATATTTCTGCTGCCACCCCTTGTTTGCTTTAATGATCCCTACTATGTGGGATAGAGACTTCCACATTCATGCAAGCAGTGGGCCAATAGTAACCAGGTGAATGAAGGATGACACTTTCATAAGTGATAGGAGCAGAATTAAGCCATTGGACCCATTGAGTCTACACCGTCATTCAACCACGGCAGATCTATCCTTCCCTCAACCCCATTCTCCTGCCTCCTCCCCATAATCCCTGACACCCTCATTAATCAATAATCTGTCAATCTCCCCCTTAAAAATATCCATTGACTTGGCCTCCACAGTCATCTGTGGCGATGAATTCCAAGGATTCACCACCCTCTGATTAAAGAAATTCCACCTCATCTCTTTTTAAAGGTACGTCCTTTGTGAGTTGTGAATCTGTGGAATTCTCTGCCACAGAAGGCAGTGGAAGTCAATTCACTGGATGTTTTCAAGAGAGTTAGATTTAGCTCTTAGAGCTAAAGGAATCAAGGGATCTTGGGGGAGAAGCAGGAAAGGGGTACTGATTTTAGATGATCAGCCATGATCATATTGAATGGCGGTGCTGGCTCGAAGGGCCAAATGCACCTATGGTTTCTATGATGCAGTGAGCTCAAATGTTGTCCTTTAAGAACAAAATAATTTGTTTAAACAATCTGTTCAAAAGTACCTCACAAAGGCCAGATAATCATTAATGTGATTCTCAATATCATGAGATGAAGTTATCATTCTGATCAAAATTATTTATGGTGGAAATCTGCACTATTAGAAATGATGGAGCCACAAGGAACTGCAAATGCTGACATTTTTAGTAACACACGAAATGCTGGAGTAATTCACCAGATCTGGCAGCATCTCTAGAGGACATGATAGGCAATGTTTTGTGCTGGGAACCTCCAGTCTCACATTGCCTGACCCGCTGAGTAACTCCAACACTTTGTGTTTTACTAATAGAACTGATATTATTTTAGCAAAATGTGACTAGGTTCAGATGTTAAATCCATTAGAACACCATATTGTGTAAATCTGATATCTGGAAAATATGACGTGGAAGTCTAAGTTCCATCTCTTTGAACCTCGGATAGAATGTACCTAAAATTAACGTGTTTCAAATGATATTAGATGGACGAGTTATTTGTTTATCTCATCTGGAACTCCATTTTACATGTGAACAATTCTTACCTGTTATCTTCTCAGCTAACCTTATCATATTATTGGTGCATTCAAATAAACAAACATGTATGTAATTAACCCCCACCTAACTAATTTCCCATGACGGATTAACTCCAGGATACAGCTTCACAGCCCAGCTTCAGGCTGTTAATAACTTGAACATTTTCAACCTAATTAATAATGACAAGTAGGTGAAATTGTGGCTAAGCAATTACAGTGTGCTGTCTGAATGGGATGACATAGAATGACAGAGCATGTTTGGATGATGGCTCTGAAATATTTTAACTCGTGCAACCAAGTGATGTGAAGCACCTGCAAAGGATACTGTGTTTATTGCACTGAGGAATTTATGTTAGGCCATTTGTCTCTTATGTTAACTTAACTTAAATCTTAACTCCGTTGCTTTAGCTTTAATGCTAACTTTCTTCCATGACCTGAGGAGGACAAATTAAACCATAAAACTCTGGGGAACTTTGGAACAGATAGGGTAAATTCACATACAACCCAGAGTAGGAAAATCCAAAGAACATAGGTTTAAAGAGAGAGGTGGAAAATGTAATATGAACCTGATGGGCAACTTTTCCGCACAGAGGGTGGTGTGTATGAATAACTCATCTTGTTCAAGGGAACATTGGGCTGAAGAGCCTGTTTTCGAGCTGTATGACTCTACGACTCGATGACATCCCCTATATTTATTTAGTCTGTTGGGACCTTTGCGCTAGTACTAACAGAGGGAAACTATTTCAAAGTTTTTTGAAATAGAACTTGACACGACCATGTGTCTGATATTCATTACTTGGTGATCCTGCTTCTATGCCGATCCCTATAGTATCTGGCTCCGTGAATGTGAGAACTAGATGTAGTGTTAGGATGCCTCCTTCATCATGGGCCTCTTGATATACAGTCACTGCCTAGCCTTGTGGGAGACATGCAGGATGAAAGGGACAAGGATGCGTCCATGAAGTCTAGTCAGAGCAAGTAGGATGCATGTGTTTTTATTCTTGTGAAAGTCAGTGAAATTAATGGAACAGGCCTTTACTCTGTATACATTGTGTATGTATCTGCTACAATGAATGCAGGTTTCGTGTGGGTGACTAATTTACATTCCATTGACGTTTGTTTTTGCTTTTACTGTGCTCTATGGAATTGAGCACATTTTGCTCAATTCCATAAAGCACCTCACTCTGACAAGAAAAAGGGTTTCAGGCAAAAGCTTTATTTTTTGTAGATACTCTAAAGCCTACAATTTTCACAACGATGGTATCTTTAATGCAGATAAACATCGCCATGTGATTCACAGCAACAATTCCTTGGAGATTAGGGTGATCTCATAAAGGTGTTCAAAATCATGAGAGGATTAGCTCAGGTAGACGCACGGAGTCTCTTGCCCGGAGTAGGGGAATCAAGAAGAGAGTCAAGAGTCAATTTAATTGTCATTTGGACCCCTAGAGGTCCAAACGAAATGCCGTTTCTGCAGCCATACATTACACACAAATAGACCCAGACACAACATAATTACAATGAACCAGAGTACATAGGTTTAAGGTGAGTGGGGGGGGGGGGGGATTTAATAGGAACCTGAGGGGCAACCTTTTCACACAGAGGCTAGTGGACATATGGAACGAGCTGCCAGAGGAGGAAGTTGAGCCAGGTAGTATCACAACGTTTAAGAAAGATTTAGACAAGTACATGGATAGGACAGGTTGGAGAGATAGGGGACAAACACTGGCAGGTGGGACTAGTGTACATGTGACATGTTGGTCAATGTGGGCAGGTTGAACTGAAGGGCCTGTTTCCACATTGTATGACTCTAATTATAAAAGACAATATGACATTGAGCCAGAAAGATAGATGACAAAATAACTGGTCGAAGAATGGCCTACTCCTGCACCTATTTTCTATGTTTCTATGTTTCTATGTTTCTTGGAAAGGAGAGTGGTAGATGGACAAAATCATTTAAGAAGTGATTCCAGAGGTGTGCAGAGATCTCCGATCTCCGCTGAAAGCAGCGGAGATCAGAGGTGTGCAGAGAAGGCCAGAATTTGAGGAACACCGACATTTTGTAGACTTGGAGGAGATGATAGATGCAGGGGAACTGAGACCCTAGCTGAAGTGTGAGTGGTACTATTTAAAAATTGCCATCTGTACTACTGTGATCAATTATCACAAGATAAGTGGGTGAATGGGATGCTGCCAAGTTCTGGGTGATCTCCTGATTAGGTTAGCTGGAGGTACAATGGACAGGAAATTACAAGGTGAACAAATTCATGGATGAAAGTTATAACAGTAGGTCAGGAACTGAGATAGATGCACTTTATTTTTCTACTAAATTACATTTCTTGATGTTGTGTTTTGTTGAATGTGTCTATTGTTGTCTCTCTAGTGTTTAGACAACACAGTAACTTTTAACTGGCTCCATCTTTTAGAAAGAAGCTCCCCCATTGGTTATGGAGGCCTCAGAAGTCATCACTAATTCAAATCTGAGTGCTGAATATAACCTAAATGTTTTCACTACAGTGTCTTTTGTCCTGAACCCCATGACGAAGACATTCTATTGTGGGGCGTATCACTGATGGGGATGAGTCAGAATATAGAAGAGAGATCGAGCAACTGTCCATATGGTGCCAGCGCAATAACCTGGCCCTCAACACCAGCAAAACCAAGGAACTGATTGTGAACTTTGGAAGAAGTAGGAGGGGGACCCACACCGCCATTTATATCATGGTTGAAAGGGTCAAGAACTTCAAATTCCTGGGCGTGCACATCTCTGAAGATCTTTCCTGGTCCGAGAACACTAACGCAATTATCAAAAAAGCTCATCAGCGCCTCTACTTCCTGAGAAGATTACGGAGTCGGATTGTCAAGGAAGAGTAGTAAACACTGCCCAGTCCATCATCGGCTCTGACCTTCCTTCCATTGAGAGGATTTATCGCAGTCGCTGCCTCAAAAAGGCTGGCAGTATCATTAAAGACCCACACCATCCTGGCCACACACTCACCTCCCTGCTACCTTCAGGTAGAAGGTACAGGAGCCTGAAGACTGCAACAACCAGGTTCAGGAATAGCTATTTCCCCACAGCCATCAGGCTATTAAACCTGGCTCGGACAAAACTCTGATTATTAATAGCCACTTTCTATTATTTGCACTTTACCAGTTTATTTATTCATGTGTGTATATATTTATATCATGGTATATGGACACATTTATCTGTTTTGTAGTAAATACCTACTATTTTCTGTGTGCTTAAGCAAAGCAAGAATTTCATTGTCCTATACAGGGACACATGACAATAAACTCACTTGAACTTGAACTTGAACTTGATTTTAAACAATATTTCTATTTCAAATGCATCCATGCTGAATGGAATAAACACTTCATGCCTTCATCGGTTAACATTCTCATTGCTTTCTATTTGAAAATTTGACAACACGTATTTATATTCCATTTAAAACATTTTTTTTTATTTTTTGTTCCTATCTTGCACTATGACTATGACCAGACGCTAAACTGCATTTCGTTGTACCGATACCTGTATCTGTGCAATGACAATAAAGTTGAATTGAATTGAATTGGGATTTGAATTTTCAACCAGGACGTCCACTCCAAGGATTATTAACCCATCCCAGTATCTGATATTCTAGAGATTGTGCTATTAATAAAGTCATAGAATCTAACAGCAGGGAAACGGGCCCTTCAGCCCAATGTGCCCAGACCGGCCACCATGTCCCATCTACACTCATCTCACCTAACTGAATTTGGCCCATATCCCTCTAAACCTGTCCTATCCCTGTACCTGTCTAAAAGTTTCTTAAATGTTGCGATAGTACCTGCCTGAACTACCACGTTCGGCAGCTCATTCCATACACCTACCACCCTATGGGTGAAAAGGTAGTCCTTT
The DNA here is from genome assembly GCF_028641065.1 of Leucoraja erinaceus. Classification (NCBI taxonomy): domain Eukaryota; kingdom Metazoa; phylum Chordata; class Chondrichthyes; order Rajiformes; family Rajidae; genus Leucoraja; species Leucoraja erinaceus. The sequence goes on from NC_073394.1 coordinate 13,588,093, forward strand.
AGGTTCCTATTAAATCATCCCCCCTCACCTTAAACCCGCGTGAACACTTCTCCCTCGGATCGAATGTGTCAATATACTTCAATGGTTCAATGGTTCTTTTACTGTCCCGTGGACCAAGATACATTGTAATATATTTTTTTGCATATGGATTTAGTGCCATACACAATGACAATACCCAATTAGGTAACCCATGCATGGTAACAGCCCACTGAGTCTAATGCAATAGTCACCAGATTTTGCCACCATTATACACAGCCCTAGCTGCAGCATAAAGGCCCTTGCGGCACTGTCAGAACTATGGAACTGTCTGTGAATTCTTAGAAAATCAAGCCATTATTATATATCCTTCAGATCTCTTTATTTCCTGTAGCTGACAATTTATCAGTTACCAGTGCTACCAACATCAGCAAGATCAAGTCCAGAAAAGTCCAAATAAAGATAGTCTGAAGGTCTCCCATGAGGTAGATAGTAGCTCAGGACCCCTCTGTGGTTAGTGATTGAATGATTTAGTTGCCTAATAACAGCTGGGACAAAACTGTCTCTGAATCTGGAGGCGTGTGTTGCCCTTGATTATGCTGGTGGCCTTGCCACGGCAGCATGAAGTGTGGATGAAAGGAAATAATTGAAAGGGAGGTTGGTTTGCGTGATGGTCCGGGCTGTGACCTCAATTCTCTGCAATTTCTAGAGGTCTTGGAAGGAGCTATTCCCAAACCATGCTGTGATGCAATCCCAATAAAATGCTTACCGCTATACATCTGGGATAACCGTAAACTAAATCAATGTGAGGAACTTCCTTGCTCTTCATTCACGCTTCAAAATTTTGGGCAGATCTGAGCGATGCACACTTGCCCACCTTCCAATGAGGTTGACAAGGACAACTCCAGACACTCTACTTTTCTTGTTCAAGAAGGAACTTCAGATGCTGGAAGATCGAAGGTACACAAAAATGCTGGAGAAACTCAGCGGGTGCAGCAGCATCTATGGAGCGAAGGAAATAGGCGACGTTTCGGGCCGAAACTCTTCTTTAGACTGACACATTTTTGTGTACCCACTCTACTTTTCTTGTGTTGAGGGAACTGTGATAATGTAATTGTGCAGCAAGCTTAGTTTAACATTGGCATAGGGCATCCACATGGGTAATGAAAACATCTTCTGAGAAAGATGTGTGCGACCAGATTGACAGGTGTCAAGCATCTCCTTGCACTGGGGTGGAAGCTTTTGTAAGTCTCAGCCATCTGCAGCCAATGTGAACCTTCAGGACAGCCATAGATTCAATGTTGGGCCACAATGATTGTCCAGGCTTGCTCATGAGTTTGGCTATTTGGCAACTGGAAGGAATTTGTATGATGTGTAGACATTTTGAAGGAACCATGGATTTGCTCATTGAAGGGAAAGAAGATAAATCTGATCCTTATAGTTGATGCTGCACTCCTAGAGGCAAATAGACAACTTTCCTCACTATATTGTCATGCTTTGATACACAGCTGTAGCCTCAGGAATTAAAGATGGGACAGTAATATATTTCAAGGTGTTTTACAAGCGGGGAGTGAGCAGTGGCAATGTTAAGGGAAACAGTGACTCTTTCACTTGACTTCACAGATCCCCCAGCAAGCAGACATAATGATGGACCACATAAGTCTCTCAAGGATGAGAATTCAACTGAAGCAGTTGGTAAATGCAGACGGTGTTTCCAATGTAAATTTCCACTTCTCTCTAGCTGGTAATGACTCTGCAGTTGCATTCTGCAACAGACAGAGGAAGTAACCCTTAATCCTTAACACCCTTCTGTGTATTTGGTGAGTTGGCTGAAATGTGTAGGCCCAGTGAACTGCCAGAGCAAGCAGGTGCAAAACAAACTTTCCAGATGCTGGGTTTTCACATTGGTGTTTTCTGCTGAGAATTACACAATACATGTGTGGGGCAGAAAGAGCTACTCATGGAAGTTTGAGTGTGATCCGAGTGCTGTCTATCATCTTAAGCGCCACTGGAAAGTTTATAGAATCAGCAGGTTGCTAAGTCTGCATAGCCGGGTACTCTCTACCCAAGGATAAGGAGATTCTACTCTTCATGTGCAGAGAGCATCTGAGATGTTCCTTGCACAATAGTGAACTGAAAACTGCACCATGTCGCACAACATAGCTTGGAGCGTTCCATCTAAGCGACACAACACAGCAACGTCCTTCACCTCTGCAGGTTGTTAAATCCACGCATGAAAGTGTGGACCTACAGATGAAAACCAAACATAACGCTTAGCATTAAACTATTGGATTGCTGAAGGAACATTGTCTTCTTCACCAATGTTCTTTGGGGAAGGAATGTTGCCACCTTTAGTTGATCTGGCCCATATTTGACTCCAGACCCATTAATGGAGTTGACATTTGGATATCTCCTGAAACAGGTAAACAAGGGAACGCTATGTATGGGCAATGAATGCTCGACCAAGTCCTGAAGAATTAATAAATTAAAAGCAAAATTAGCAGATGTGTCACCATTGCAATAAACAAATCTGTAGCCTTTGTGAGCATCACTCCTGGCACAGTGGAAAATAGGACAAGGTTCCCAGCTGAAGCTAGACACAAAAAGTTGGAGTAACTCAGTGGGCCAGGCAGCATCTCTGGAGAGAAGGAATGGGTGGCGTTTTGGGTCGAAACCTCTCTTCAGAAGTCCCTGAAGAAGGGTATCAACCCAAAACGTCACCCATTCCTTCTCTCCAGAGATGCTGCTGGTCCCGCTGAGTTATTCCTGCTTTTTGTGTCTATCTTCGGTTTAAACTAGCTTCTGCAGTTCCTTCATACACAAGATTCCCAGCTGATTCTCTTGACCAGAGTACCTCTCTCCTCTCATGCCCCCACTGGGAAGCAGCTCCTACTATCGGAGAGTTCTCTCCCCATGTTCCTGGCCCAGTGGGGCCACCAATAAAGCAACTACGGCATGATGGCGCAACGATAGAGTTGCTGCCTTATAGCGTTTACAGCGCCAGAGACCCGGGTTCAATCCTGACTACGGATGCTATCTGTACGGAGTTTGTACGTTCTCCCCATGACCGTGTTGGTTTGCTCCGATATCTTCGTTTTTCCTCCCACAATCCAAAGACGTACATGTTTGTAGGTTAATTCGCTTGGTATAAGTGTAAATTGTCCCTGGTATGTGTAAGATAGCATTAAAGTGCACGGATTGCTGGTTGTTGCGGACTCGGTGGGCCGAAGGACCTGTTTCCACGTTGTTTCTCTAAACTAAACTTAACTACTCTTTAGTATGTAAGGGAAGCAAACTTAAGCTCGGTGTTTACCCAGACTCTGAGGAGAAGTTTTATCTGAACGCTTCTGAATGAAGTGTACTGATCTGCATCCTAACTCCTTAACATTAGGGCAAGTGATTGATGATCCATTTAAATCATGCAGGCTATGTCCTTAATTTTAATTTAGTTTAGTTTAGAGATACACCAAGTTAGACCAGTAACACAATTGTACACACACTAGGGACAATTTACAATGATACCAAGCTAATTAACCTACGAACCTGTACGCCTTTGGAGTGCTGGAGGAAACCGGAGATCCTGGAAAAAAACACACAGGTCATGAGGAGAACATACTAACTCCATACAGAGTAGTACAGGATCAAATCCAGATCTCTGGAACTGTAAGGCAGCGACTCGCTGCACTACCATGTTTCCCTTAATGTTAAGACCAACTTTATTTTGTGTACTCCTTAAAGATTGTTAAATTACCTCAAAGTAATTCAGTTTTGTCAGGAATCTCCACAAGGATTGATGTCACCCACAGTTGCTCTACATAAGCTGTTTGTAGGCTTATCATACATGTGAAAGCACGAGGTCAACATTACCATTAAATTATACAAGCTCCGGTAAGCTGGCATCTGTGAACAGTTTTGTGCCGCAAATCGATTGCAGCTTAAAAAGGAGCCGTGCAATTGAATTTCTGGACCACGCAGTTTAGTTAGGAGAGAGATTTTCCTTCCCCCGTCTTGAAATTACCTCTGTTGACAATTAAACAAGACCAAATAGCTGTCAACACTATTGCTGCAATCTTTCTAGCTGATGGCAGGCAGCACATATCAGAGAAAGTCACCAATGTGGTTTAATACTTACTTGTATGTACATTTTATTTTCTCAGGGCCTAAGGGAAAGAAGAAAGAAGCAGTCAGCAAAGGATGTTGCAAATTTCAATTCGAACTCAGCTCGAGTGTGTGCTGTTTCTTTGATGTTATTCCTGCCATAGTAACAACCACAATATATTTGAAGTAGGTGATTATTACAGCACTTGAGATTTGAGTTGATACTGCAGAACAGCTTCCTAAAGCAATTTCGCAATGTAATCTTTGCATTAGAAGGCTGGGCCGAAATTATTTGAAAATATCCAATACAAACACCATCAAAAACAACTTATTAACTGAAAGAGAAACAGATAATGCCGGGAACATTAATGCAGGCTAGGCAGCAGGGGTGGAGAGAGAAATAACGTTTCAGGGCAATTAACTTTTATCAGAGATGGAAAAACATAGGAAAACAAACATATTCAATGTTGCAGAGACTGGGGGAGGGGGCAGGTGATGGAGAGAAGAAAGAGGCTTCAGCAGAAACCAAGACCCTGATGTAAAGGATAGTGGTTACCAACTGAGGAATGGTGAATATGTTACAGAAGGAGATTAATGGGAACAGAGGAGTGAAAACAAACGTTTGTTTGAAGCTGTAGGCAGAAACATTGGGAAAAAGAAACTTTGAGTTCTTCCTAGCGCACATAAACACCCACACACACGTGCACACGCACACATGTGCACACACCCACATGTACATACATACATTTGAAGACCAATGCTAATAAGTGCAACTTTACTCAATATAGAGATTTCTGTTTGACTGCAAAGAATACAATGAGTATACAATGGGAAATCTCCAAGTTGGGAAAAGATTCAAGATTCAATTCAATTGTCACATGTACCAATTAAGGTACAGTGAATTTGAGTTGCCATACAGCCATACTAAGTAAAAAAGCAAAAATACACACAGCACATAAAATAAAGTTTAACATAAACATTCACCACAGTGGAATCAACATTCCTCACTGTGATGGAAGGCAATAAAGTTCAGTCATCTTCCTCCTTTGTTTGCCCGTGGTCATACATATTAACATCCACAAAATGCCGGAGTAACCTGATTCAGTTTTGTCTGGCTGATCTCCTGGTTGCCAAACACTACTGCCAAACATTAATTTCCCTACCCATTCCTACACTGACTTTTCTGTCCCCTGCCTCCTCCATTGTCAGAGTGAGGCTAAACACAAATTGGAAGACCAGCCTCTCATATTTTGCTTTGGCAGCTTACAACCCAGTGGTATGATTATTGATTTCTCGAACTTCATAATCCCTGCATTCCCCTTCTCTCCATCCCTCCCCCACCGAAGTTGCACAGCTTCTCGATCTCATCGAGCAAACAGCTAACAATGGCTTGTTTCCTTTATCATCGTTTTTTTTTTGCATATCTTTCATTCACTTGTTCTACATCTCTCTACATCAACGTCTATATCTCTCATTTCCCTTTCCCCTGACTCTAGTCTGAAGAAGGGTATTGACCCCAAACGTCACCCACTCCATCTCTCCAGAGAAGCTACCTGTCCCGCAGAGTTATTCCAGCATTTTGTATCCATCTTCGGTTTAAACCAGCATCTGAAGTTCCTTCCTAAAGATCTCAATATAGTCTGATGAAGGGTCTCCAACTGAAATGTCACCTATTCCTTTTCTCCAGAGATGCTACCTGACCCATTGAGCTACTCCAGCATTTTGTGCCTATCTTCCATATTAATATAGCAATATTGGTATAAGGCTCCCCAGCTTCTTAATCCCCTGTCTTCTCTGAGCTGACGTTGGCAACAGGGTAGAACACGCACATTAACTAGCTGCGAGACTCGCTGGCAGCCAGAATAAATTGGAATTTTTAGGGTTTTTTTTGCTGACACAAAGAAAAGTACCTCATTTATCATCCAATTTGTACTGTTCCAGCCTTGTTTGCTGCCCTAGTCTTCTCTAATACCTCAGTTTGTTTTTACATAGGTTATCCCTGAGGAGGTCCAGTCAAAATGTTCCAGGCAGCAATATAATTTTTAATCAGAAAACCCAATCCTTTTTAATTAGGTTTCAAAGTGGCCTCTTCAATTGCAAAGTTCGGAACTTCCTTCAAAGCATTAGTGCTTCTTTTCAGCAGTTCCATTTTTCATCCCATCACAGTTTTATTATGAATTTATGGATGAAGTTCCAATCGAACAGCTGGAATATTGTTTTACTTAATAGCAAAATGCTACTGGCTATTATAAATCAAAGCACTATATGTCAGGTTGAAACAATGTGCTAATTTCCAGAATAAATTATCATAAATTAACATCTTGCATTTAATCAGTATTTAAAACTCCAAGCATCAGAAGTTGTGCTAATGCTTATTGTATAATAGGTGTAATTCATTTTAATGGGAGACATGGTAGGAGATTGCCGAGGTTTCGATGAGATCTTCGTATCCTCTTTAGCCACAGGTAAGATCTCAGAAGACTGGATAAAAGCCAATTTTGCTCCTTTGTTTAAGAAGGGCAATTGGAATAATCCTGAAAATTATGGGGTGGTAAACCTGATTTCAATGGTAGAAAAATTATTTGAGAAGATTCTTACTGATAGTTTTACAGCACGGAAGCAGGCCTTTGGTCCACTGTCTGTGCCGACCAGTGATCCCTGCACACAAATACTATTCTGCACATGCAAGGGACAATTTACAATTTTACCAAGGCAATTAACATACAAACTTCTACGTCTTTCGAATATGGGATGAAATCGGAGATCCCGGTGAAAACCCACGGGAGAATGTACAAACTCCGTACAGGCAGTACCTGTAGTCAAGATCAATCCTGGGCCTCTGGTGCTGTAAGGCACAAGTGTACCACTGTGCCACCTTGAATTATTTTCTACCTGAAGGGATGAAAAACTGCAATGTGAATAGTTTGCTTTCAGAGCCTGAATAAAACTCCAGTGAAGGGAGATGCCCATTGATAGACTTGCATCTACATGCCTAGTGTTTGTTGTCCCATAGTTGAATTGTGTAAAGGAATTTTAGATTCTCGTGCGGCATTTGGATTGTTTTTTTTGGTTCAACATTTAGTTTGTGTGTTTGTCAACATGTAGATAGCTTATTACTGGACATGGAGTTAGTTATGTCTTATAGCATAAGTGATTATAGGTAGTTTGGATACTAAAGATAGACACAAAAAGCTGAAGTAACTCAGTGGGTCAGGCAGCATCTTTGGAAAAAAGGAAGAGGTGACGTTTCGGGTCGAGACCGTTGCTCAGACTGAGAGTCAAGGGAGGGGGAACCAAGAGATATGAAAAGTTGCATAGAACAAATTAATGAAAGATACGCAAAAAGACATCAGCAACGATGATCGAAGAAAGGTAGAGCCCACAATGGTTCATTGTTGGCAATGTGGAAGGTAATAATGAGTTGCATAATTAACAAAACTTAGCAGGACGATAGTGAAACGAGTATGGTGACCATGGTGGGGGAAGGGCGGAGAGAGAGAGGGGATGCAAGAGTTACTTGAAATGAGAGAAATCAATATACCGCTGGGTTGTAAGCTGCCCAAGCGAAAGATGAGGTGTTGCTTCTCCAATTTGCATTTGGCCTCACTCTGACAGTGGAGGAGGCCCAGGATAGAAAGGTCAATATGTTCAAGATCAAGTTCAAGAGAGTTTATTGTCATGTGTCCCTGATAGGACAATGACATTTTTGCTTTGCTTTAGCACACCAGAACATAGTAGGCACAAATACAGAACAGATCAGTGTGTCCATATACCATTGTACACACACACACACACACACACACACACACACACACACACACACACACACACACACACACACACACACACACACACACACACACACACACACACACACACACACACACACACACACACACACACACACACACACACACACACACACACACACACACACACATAAATAAATAAATATGGAAATAAGAAGGGGAGTTAAAGTTTGGCAACTGAGTTAGATACTAATTTAGCATTGGGTTTGGTTTTCTTGATTGAGCGGTTCTCCTAGTGTTGTAGGACAAGCACTTTGTGTTTTAATAGTAATTCAAAGCTCATGAACAAGAATATGAGAAGCCCTGAGACAGGAGAAGCCCAATCTTTCCTTGTGAAGCTCTTCTGATTTTACAAATACTTTAAAAAAAAGTATCTTTTACTGCTCCCATTTCTAATCCTAACAGAGCAGAATATCGCACCTTTGATATTTGCTTGGTATGTCTTTCAATTGAATAGCTTATGAATATTCTATGAGTGAGATTCCTACATATCAGGTAATATCTCCATTTAAATCTATTGTTAGATGGAGATGGAACAACAAAATGCTATGTTGCTTGGGTTAGCTTTTGACGGTACTGAGCCTGTACTCGCTAGAGTTTAGAAGTATGAGGGGAAAACCTCATTGAAACTTACCGAATAATGAAAGGCCTGCATAGGGTGAATGTGGAGAGGATGTTTCCACTAGTGGGAGAGTCTAGGACCAGAGGTCATAACCTCAGAATAAAAGGATGTACTTTTAGAAAGGAAATGAGGAGGAATTTCTTTAGTCAGTGGAATTCATTGCCTCAGAAGGCTGTCGTAGCAAGTGGAGGTGGAGATCGCCAGATTCTTTATTAGTACCGGAGTCAGGGATTGTGGGGAGAAGGCAGGAGAATGGGATTGAGAGGGAAGGGGCTGATCAGCCATGATTGAATGATGGAATATACTTGCTGGGCCGAAATGGCCTAGTTCTGCTTCTACAAATCATGAACATGCTTTAGTACCTTGTTCCAGATAAGTTTAGAGAGTTAAAATTTCTCCTTCAGTACAAATAAACGACAGTAGATTTTATTTATTCCTTCCCTCACACACCAAAATAACTGGCTTGTGATTTAAAAAAAAACAGTTCCTCCTGGGATTGTCAGAAGGAGCACCAGCAGAAAAATATGCTAATTGTAGAACTATACATATTGGAAAAAAAGAACTGGGACAAGATAAATTGGAATTTGATCGACATGTCGGGTTGAACAGGCAGCTGAGCACAAACTGATTTAATTGCTTCTGCTGTAAGTGAACGTTATCAAGAAATAAAACCGTGGGAATGTTCACTAATGTTAGCATGCACAAGCCAAAAGAATGAGAGATGGGGTTGATAAGTGACTCAGGAGGTGATGGATATTTTTTTTTCTCCCGAAGTTTGCAGGCAGCAACTTGTGCCTCTGATTAGAACCTGACGTTTTATCAATAATAGGCAGAGATCTATTTAGCCAGAATCTTCTTTAAATGTGGAATTGAATGAGCAGGCCGTGATGAATAAAAATAGAAAATGCTGGCCAGGCAGCATCTCTTTAGACAGTGACAGTCACCCATTCCTTCTCTCCATAAATGCTGCCTGTCCCGCTGAGTTACCTCAGCATTTTGTGCCTATCTTCAGTGTAAATTAGCACCTGCCGTTCCTTCCTACACGCGACGCTGAGGTTTCAGGTGGATGTACCTTCATTAAATGGCGGCACGGTGGCGCAGCAGTAGAGTTGCTGCCTTCCGGCACTTGCAGCGCTAGAGACCAGGGTTCAATCCTGACTGTGGGTGCATTCTGTTTGGAATTTGTACGTTCCTCCCGTGACCACGTGGGGTTGCTCCGAGATCTACGGTTTCCTCCAGCACTCCAAAGACATACCGACAGGTTTATAGATTAATTGCCTTGGTATATGGGTAAATTGTCCCTAGTGTGTATAGGATAGTGTTAATGTACTGGGCTGGTCGGTGTGGACGCGGTGGGCTGAAGGACTACTCTCTAAAAAAACAATGAGTATTGACTGCGTAAGAAAGAACTGCAGATGTTGGTTTAAATCTAAGTTAGACACAAAATGCTGGAGTAACTCAGCAGGTGAGGCAGCATCTCTGGAGAGAAGGACTGGGCGACGTTTTGGGTCGAGACCCTTCTTCAGACTGATGCCAGGGGAGGGGCGGGACAAAGATAGAATGTAGTTGTAGACAATAAGACAAGTGGGAGAACTGAGAAGGGGAAGGGGATGGAGAGAGAAAGCAAGTGCTATCTGAAGTTAGAGAAGTCAATGTTCATACCGCTGGCGTGTATACTACCCAAGCGAAATATGAGGTGCTGTTTCTCCAATTTGCGCTGGACCTCACTCTGACAATGGAGGAGGCCCAGGACAGAAAGGTCAGATTGGGAATGGGAGGGGGAGTTGAGCCACTGAGAGATCAGGTAGGTTAAGACGGACTGAGCGGAGGTGTTCAGTGAAACGATCGCCGAGCCTGCGTTTGTTCTCGCCGAAGTGGAGAAGTTGACACCTGGAACAGCAGATACAGTAGATGAGGTTGGAGAAGGAGCAAATGAACCTCTGCCTCACCTGTAAAGACTGTTTGAGAAGTGAGGATTGAGTATTGTCATTATGACCTCTTGTTCTACTAAATAGTCAAGTAATCATTTATAGCAACATAAAAGTAAAAGCACTAACACTGGAAGCCTGACGTGAGCTTGGAAAATTTCAAGTCTCTACAGAGTTCTAATTCATACAATTTTCAAAAAGGGAATATTCATATTTTAAATGTTACTTGCTAAATCTACTTAATATTTTTAGATATTGTTGAATGTACAGTACAGTACAGTACATTTTCAATGTTACTTTACTTCACACCGATTGGAAATATTGTAACAGAGCGTCATAGGGTCTGAAGAATGGTCTTGACCTGAAACGTCACCCCTTCCTTCTCTACAGAGATTCTGCCTGTCCCGCTGAGTTACTCCAGCATTTTGTGTCTATCTTTGTCGTAGAGTCGTACAGGATGCAAACAGGGCCTTCGGTATAAAGTCCACGCCGACCATGATGTCCCATCTATGCTACTCCCATCCATCCGCATTTGGCCTATATCCCATTAAACTTTTCTTATCCATGTACTTGTAAAATCTATATATATATAAAACTCAAATCCGTCCGTCCGCCTGCAGTACGGATCCCTTCCTGCCTTTTGATTCGTTGACGGCTGCTCCTTCCTATCAGCTTCCAACACACTTCGAAACAATGTTGCAAGACAGGAACATTTTTCACTGCTGCAGCAGGCTTCCAACACACTTCGAAACAAAGTTGCAAGACAGGAACACTGAACTTTTCACTGCTGCAGCAGGCAGGGGAGGTGCAATTGAGGGAGGCAGGGGAGTGCTGGACACTTACATTTGGGAACGGGCTCAGTTCCATTGGGGAAGACGGGTGCATGGTGGAATATTGGGTTGGGGGATCACACCATTGGGGGAGCAGACCCAACGGGTCTGAACTTGGTCTAGTTGACTTTTAAATATTGTCATGGTGTCTGTCTCAGCTACCTCCTCTGGCAGATCATTCCATATACCCACCACCCTCTGTGTAAAATAGTTGCCCCACTGGTCCCTATTAAATCTTTCCCCTCCTGAAACCTTTGTCCTTTGGTTTTTGATTCCCGTACTTTGCATAAAGGGCCTGTCCCACTTGGGCGTCATTTGTGCATCATTTACGCGACATCATTTGCATGTTGTGACGTGCACATGATGCGCACATGGGGCGTGCTGAGATATGGTGGCGTGGGCAGAGACGCGCGGTCGCACCCGGCGCCCCAGGATTTTGGGATTAACAAAATCTTTGCGCGACCCTGTGGGACAGGCCCTTAAAAGTCTCCCCATTTAACCTGTCTATTCAAGAGAAAGTTAAGAGAATCAGATGTTTTGTTGTTATGGAGTACATATCACTCCTTCAGAACAGGTGCTGGTATTGGTTTATCATTGTCACGTGTACTGAGATACAGTGAAAGTCTTTGTCTTGCATGCTAGCCAGGCAAATTATACTATACACGAGTACACCAGGTAGTGATGAGAAGGGAAAATAACCAGATTGCTTAATATAGTGTTATATATAGTACAGTATAAGTAGTGTATAAGTAGCATGCTGTTTTTTAGTCATGATTTTTTGATAGTTCATCAGTCATACGGTATAGAGCATACAGACCGGTATAGCCTGGTTCAGTAACTCAGATGCCCAGGAACAAAGCAGGCTGCAGAAAGTGGTGGACAGTCTGTCACAAATATTGATCTCCCCACTATTGAAAGGAACAACCAGAAACAGTGAGTGCCTCAAAATAAAATCTAATGTTTAGAGATACAGTGCAGAAACAGGCCCTTCGGCCCATCGAGTCCGCACCGTCCAACGATGCCCGCACATCAACACTACCCTACACAAGCATTACTGATAATTTATTGCATTATTGTTTATTTTACATTACATTTTCAAGTGTCACAACATTTTTGTCACCGCTGGATTTTGAAATGTTCAAAATCTTTTGGCGACACTGATATGACACTGGAAAAATCGCCAAGTGGGACAGGACCTTAAGAAAAAAAAAAAGGGCTGAAACAAGGGCTGTATCTTTCTCATGGCCACCACTTCAGTGAAAGTTTAGCAGAGATTCCAAGGTTATTCCAGCAGATCTAATGAAGTTTTAAAGGTGATACTTTCGTAGTTAGCTATCACTTTACTCAAGGTAATATAGAAAGGTGGAGTATGCGACGAATCTTGTTTTTATTTTTTGAGATTTTTTTAATGATGACTGTCTCTGCAAACATCGTATGTTCAGTCCAAGCATTGCAGACGGGTGGCACAGTGGTGCAGCGTTAGAGTTACAGCGCCAGAGACCCAGGTTCGATCCTGGCTGTGGGTGCTGACTGTATGGTGTTTGTACGTTCTCCCCGTGACTGCGTGGGTTTTCTCTGGGTGATCCTGTTTCCTCCCACACTCCAAAGAAATACAGGTTTGTAGGATAAATGGCTTTGTTAAAATAGTAAATTGTTCCCTCGTGTGTAGGAGAGTGCTAGTGCACGGGGATTGCTGGCCAGTGCAGACTTAGCAGTCTGAAGGGCCTGTTTCCACGCTGTATCTACAAAGTCTAATGGAAAAGTAAGGCATTTGTTTGAAAACAGCTCATTTTTTATTCCAACACATATTCTGGGCTTGTTTTATTTCAGTATTCAGAGAATGTGGCAATTATACTACGAAGCCTTTGTAAACAAAGCCATATCCAATTGATGGTGGAACAGATAGCTAGTTTTGCCACTGAATTAAATGAAAGCGACAGCCTTGCTCATCTCTTGAGTAACATTGTGCTTACGTCAGTCCATTACCCTCGGCTAAAAAGTGTGTATTAAACTGTACATTAAACCTCTTGTGCTTTTATCATCAACAAAGGCATTAAGATTTGGGATTAGTGCTGGCACAATTCGTGAGACAAATGTATTTCATCATCTTTTTTGGTAGCCTAAAGGATGTAAATCCTATCAATTGATTAAGGAGCTGATTAGGAAAAGCAGGGGACGAGTAATTTATTTTGCTCTGTCCTCTATTGATTGTTGATTGTGAGGATCCCTGGAGCATTGAGACATAATTATAATAATGATGGGATGTTGCAAATCACAAAGACTGGCCTGCTGAAATGGAATGATAAGGGATTACAATTTTAACCTAAAATCTCAATCACTGGCACCTTTGTTTTATGGAGATCGCAATATGATTACGGCTGGCAGCTAAATAAATGCTGTTTCTTGAATTTCATAAATCAGCTGAAATATAGACTATTCAAAGATTTTTACCTATGAGGTATTTTATCATCTGAAAATAATTCCACCACACTATTTTCCTAAATTCCATTTTGCAAGTTGCTTGATTTCCAGGTCCTGACATTTCAAGTGAAAAAAGACTATTCTTACCATATACGGCACAATCATATACGGTTGGCACAGCGGTAGAGATGCTGCCTTACAGCACCAGAGACCTGGGGTTGATCCTGACAGGTTTGTAGGTGAATTGGCTGGGTAAAATCTTTAATTGTCCCTTGTGTGTAGTGTGTTACAGTGCATGTATCGCTGGTTAGCACAGACACGATGGGCCGAGAGCCTGTTTCCACGCTGTATGTCTAAACTAAACTAAACTATTTCTTGCTGGCGAATGAATAGGTCTTCAGGTAATCGTTATTATAGTTATTGAGAATCATACAGCATGGACACCGGCCCTTCGGCCTAACTGGCCCACGCTGACCAAGATGTCCCATCTACACCGGTCCCACTTGCCTGCGTTTGGCCCATATTCTTGTCAACCTTTCCTATCCATGTACCTGTCCATTAGTTGTAATTTCTTCAAAGTCAAAGTCCAAGTCAAATTTATTCGTCACATGCATCCGAAGGTGCAGTGAAACGAATTTGCCAGCAGCGATACACTTAAAAAAAGAACACACAATACACAATATAATTTAACACATCCATCACAGGATTCTTCACTGTGGTGGAAGGCAACAAAGTTCAGTCAGTCGTCCTCCTTTGTTCACCCGTGGTCGGGGCCATGAACCCTCCGTAGTCGATGCTACGGACGGCCGGATATACAGGCCCTCTCGTCGGGATGATCCAAACTCCAAAGTCGGGACGGTCAAACACTCCGTGGCTGGGAGAGCCCGATCGGCACTTTCCTACCGGAGACCGCGGCTTCAGGATGTTACAGGCCGCAGGCTGGCGGTCGGAGCTCTTCTCTGGCGAACCCTGGCAAGGGATCCCAGACTCCGGATGATAAGTCCACGCCACGCCCGCAGCTAGAAGCTCCGCAGACCACAGCCCCAAGATGCCAAAGTCACCAGGCCAGTAATCGGAGCACTCCTTTCTGGGGAACCCCGGCAAGGGTTCTCCCCACTCCACGATGGAAAATAAAGTAGATAGAGTTGCAGAGTCATACAGAGTGGAAACAGGACTTTCGGCCGAACTTGCCCACCCCGGCCAACATGTCCCATCTACACTAATATCACCTGCCTGCGTTTGGCCCATATTCCTCTATACCTGTCCTATCCATGTACCTGTCCAAATGTTTCTTAAAAAAACTTCAAGTCTGGGGTTTAAGAAACATGTTTCTGCATTTGTAATTGTGAATACATTAAATAATTCTGGCAAGGAGAAGAAGGATAAAATCTTGCAACAAGGGAAACCTGCTATCCTTGTACTAGGTTTCAATCTGCGTGTTCCAGGAAATACTGCTTTAGCAATTGCTGCCAAAATGCTCGGATGTTATTAATACTCTGATGTTTAAGTCAATGGATTGTGAATCACTACATTGGTTGCTAATTAGCATCAGTCTGCCATTAATTATTTCACTTCCAAAATTACTGGGTTATAACATTGCATATTAATAGTAAGATTAAATGAGAACTTACCAGTTTGAAGTTTGATCTTTATTTTATGAGGAGTAACGTTGAGGGATTACGTGAAGACCCCGTCCAGTACGCATGCGTGTAGATCTTCAAAGCAGCGGTGTGAAATCATAGATAACAGTTATTGAACTGAACATAGTAAGATAAGAGAACCATAATACCAGTTGAACTTTATGATAGAGGGCTGGGAGCGGAGGGCACGTAATCCCTCAACGTTACTCCTCATAAAATAAAGATCAAACTTCAAACTGGTAAGTTCTCATTTAATCTTACTATTTTACTTCGGAGTCATGTGAGTGACTACGTGAAGATTTTAAAGCTCTGTGATTTCATGCCGTGGAACCGAGTCCAGGCGTCATACACTGCATCAGTAGGCCAATGATGAGTGAACATTAAGAATGCATTCAGACATGACATAGATATAGACATGTTGATGTTATTAATGAATAATAGTGGCAATAGTAACCTCCCTCAACCTGGAGGAAGTATGAACCATACCTAACATAGAGTTGGCAAATACCCTGATCTGGCAATAGTTTTATTCTGAATATTTGGACAGATCAATAGTTTGACCATCCTGCAACCGCTAGGATGTGGTCCATCCCTGCTGCTGAGGTCCTGGTGGAGTGAGACTCAATGTCAATGTACACTCCTGTATATGCCAGACCCATATAACCATCTGGAGAAGGTTCGTAGTGTTTCCTTCTAACAAGATTTTATGTAACTAATAATATTGCTGTCAGTCTATAAGGCTCTTAGGAACCTTGACATACTGGTGTAGATGTGTGATCACATGCAACCCAAGGTCCATGGGATATGCAACATCTAGTTTGGTCTTGTGTCCCTGTCTAATCTGCTTGATTAATCATAAATAAAACATGTTATTATAGCCTGCAGATATGATCATCCTATCCAGTGTTGCAATGACTGGACCCATAGCGCTGTTATCAGTGCCATGGCGTAATCACTAGTACGTGAGTATGACCGTGGACAGGGATGTTGCTGGTGCCCATCGGTGAAGTGACGTAGTACAATGTTAACAACCCATATTTCTGCGTCCCTATGCCTGGGAGATTTTAAGTTGACGATACCTTCATATTCTGGATATCAGAGGGTGAGACCGGACAGAGTGGTTTATGTATTCCTCAGCCAAATGATGAGGAGGTACTTAAGGCACTTAATGTTATAATCCCATAAAACTGAATTTTAATGTGTCAGTCATCCGTGCTGAGTTAAACGTAAGGAAGCATAAACAATGCTTCCCATCTCCTGCTATTTGGTGCTATCCCTGCAATCTGTAGTCAGCACTCTTAATGCTTATGGTTTGACAACCCGAGCCGCAGAAATGATCTCTCAGAGTCTGTAAGTCTATGAATTGATTATATCATGCAGAGGATGGTTTCAACATCACAACTGAACCTGCATCCTTTTTATCCGGAATTAACCATGTAAGGTTTTATGTTCATTCTTCGCCTCAGCAGGAGCCATAGGTATATAACCCAGGCAGGCACTATAGCAAACTATTTACATTGCAGGTACACAAAATTGCTGGAGAAACTCAGCGGGTGCAGCAGCATCTATGGAGCGAAGGAAATAGGCCACGTTTCGGGCCGAAACCCTTCTTCAGACCCTTCTTCAAACCCTTCTTCAAACTTACATTGCAGTTTTTCATTCCTTCATTGTTTTCATGCTTTTAGTTTGGAGATGTCAATGTAGATGAATAAAGATTAGTAAAATACTTTTGTTTGAAGGTGTTGCAGGAAGAAAGAAATTTAGAAAGGTGAAGGACCTAGGAAGGAATACCAAGCCCCATTACAGGTGGCACAGTGGCTCAGTGGTAGAATTGCTGCCTTACTGCGCCAGAGATATGGGTTCGATCTCGACTATGAGTGCTGTCTGTATGGAGTTTGTACGTTCTCCCTGTGACTGAGTGGATTTTCTCCGGGCGCTCCGGTTTCCTCTCACACTCCAAAGACGTGCGCAGGTTTGTAGGTAAATTGGCTTTGGTAAAATTGCAACTTGTCACTAGTGCGTAGGATAGCGCTAAGGTAAGGGGCGATCGCTGTTTTGCGTGGACGTCATGGGCCAAAGGGCTTGTTTCCGCGCTGTATCTCTGAAGCCTGAAGTAAAGTAAAGCCCAGGGCTCAGACATCTAGTAAGTAAGTAAGTAAATGGTAGTAATTAATGGTAGTAATTAAATGTTAGTAATGGTAGTAATACTGCCAATGGTAGTAAATATTATTATTTACTTATTTTTTTTATGATTTATTTTTTATTTTTATGATACTGCCTGTAAGGGAAATTCATTTCGTTGTCTCAAATTGAGACAATGACAATAAATTTGAATACAATACAATACAATTAAAATTGGAGGTGCAAATGGGATCAGAACTGGTGAGATCTGGAATACTGGGAGCATTGTAGGGTTGGGAAAGAGTTGCGGACTGGGGTGGACTGAACTTTTGAATGTATCTGGACCAAGCATTAAGGGACAGCTCAGAGTGGAGGATAACTGATGAGTGTTTAAGGTTTTTGATCCTCTTTGATACTAAAAAATCTTTGCAAAGGTAAGTGGGAAAAACGTTGTGATAGAAGTGCTTCACTTAGTGCTTCACTTAGCACAAGGTGTAAATATGAGAGCATTTCACGATGTTACACATCAGCCACAACAACATCAAATGTTTCTTCTTCGACAGGACCTAATAATTTGGAAGGTAGAACATGTATAGTACCTTAACTACATCCTCTGACTCTAAACATAAATTCCCTCCTTCATTATTTAGCAGTGCTCCCAACTGCATGATTACAGTCTCATTTTTAATGTACATATAAAAAGCTTTGTGATTTTCTTTAATCCAACTCGTCAAAGCTGCCTTTTGGTCCTTGTAAATGCCTGCTTCAGTTCTTTCTTGTCTGCTTTATATTCCACAAAAGCCCTGTCTTACATACAATTCCTATCTATCCTTCGGTTCTGTTTGTGGCCAAAGAATCTCGTGTCTGTCCCTTTAACTAATGTGTTTCCGATGGCAATCTGTCTGATTTTAGACCGCTGATTTTAGATTTTAGTCCGCTCCGACCAGCGATCACTCCAAACACAAGCACACGTTCCTACACGCTAGGGACAGTTTCCAACTTTACCAATCAATTAACCTCCAAACCTGTGCGTCTTTGAAATGTGGGGGGAAACTGGAGCACCCGGAGCAAACCCATGCTGTCACAGGGAGAATGTGCAAATTCTGTACAGACAGCACCTGTAGTCAGGATCGAACCTGGCTCTCTGGCGCTGTAAGGCGGCAACTACTGCTGCGTCACTGTGCCGCTGGTCTGCGTTCCCATGGTGCCTCAGTGCCGGGCCTGGTGCTACAGACCTGACTGCTGCTGCTGCTCTCCTCTGAACAGTCAGCCTGTCAGCCTACCCAACTGTATCCAAAAGTATATGCTCGTTTTGGAGGGGAATGGCCACAGGGGATTCCTGGACTCCTGAAGGGGAACCATGAACTGGAAGGCGTAGTTTTAAGGGGAGAGGGGAAAGATGTAATAGGTATCTGATGGTGACTTTTTCACACAAAAGATGATGGGTATATGGAACAAGATGACAGAGGAAGTATACAGGTACAATAACAACATTTAAAAGAGATATAACTATAAACCTAGAAAGTAGGTGCAGGAGTAGGCCATTCAGCCCTTCGAGCCAGCACTGCCATTCAATATGATCATGGCTGATCATGCAAAATTAATACCCCGTTCCTGCTTTTTCCCCATATCCCTTGATTCCGTAAGCCCTAAGAGCTATATCTAACTTTCTCTTGAATATATCAAAACATGTGCACATGTACATGAATAGGAAAGGTTGAGAGAGATTCGGTGCAAATAGGGCCAGCTAAATGGGGCATCTTGGTCGGCAGGAATGAGTTGTGCCAATGCGTCTGTTTCCCTACTATATGAGTCCATGACTACCAATGATTAAGGGTTGGCAATGAGTTTATACATGAACAATATATTACTGTACTTTCTCCATTCTCTTAAAAAATACTTTAAATAGATTCATCATTTTTCTTTGGACCCTTTTGCAATACACAGGTAGGGAAAAGAAGCCCAAAGTGGGGCTTGCTGCTCGTTCTTCAGCAGTAACTACCGAGGTAATTGGTTTCTGAAGGCAGCTTTTGAAGCTTCAAACATGATAGATGCGAATTGCCTTCATAATGTTTTATTATGCTCAATCTAATATTTTACACAACTCGCAAAGCTAGCACATTTGACTGCCCTTTCCTAAATGGAGACATGTTTTTAAAAATGTGCTAATTTACTTGCTGCAGGTGATGTTTGTGTGGTGCTGATTTGTAAATTAAATTGAATTGTTATTGGGAATGCAGGGGAGGAATGAACCTGAGGCTATTTATGAAGCAAATTTGATTCCACTTTTTCATTTGTGTCATAGGTTTAAACTTTGGTTTCAATCTGTTCTTCACTGCCATTAACACCATTTTGACAGACATGATGTTGGCAATAAGACTTTAAGGAAGATAATGGGAATGCTAAGATGGTGTAGTCAAGTCAAATATTTTTTTTGGGACACAAAGTGTTGGAGTAATTTAGCACGTTTGATGTCGGGACCTTTCTTCAAACCCTCTTTCCGAAGAAGGGTCCCAACCTGAAACATCACCCATCCTTTTTCTCCAGAGTTGCTGCCTGACTCGTTGAGATACTCCAGCACTTTGTGTCCATCTTTGGTATAAGCCAGCATCTTCAGTTCTTTGTGTAGGACGGAAGATATATCGAAGATAGACACAAAAAGCTGGAGTAACTCAGCTGGTCAGGCAGCATCTCTGGAGAAAGGGAATAGGTGGCATCTGAAGAAGAGTCTCGACCAGAAACGTCACCTATTCCTTTTCTCTAGAGATTCTTCCTGACCGGCTGAGTTACTCCAGCTTTTTGTGTCTGTCTATCTGCAGTTCTTTGTTTCCTCAAAGATTGTTTTGTACATTTTGAATAGTTTTTTTTTGATGTTCATTAATGGGATGTGGATAATGTTGGCAAGACTAATAATTTGCTAATTATAATCCCACAGTGCTGGGATAGGGAGTTTCAGGACTTTGGCCAGCGATTCTGAAGGTTCAATGCTCCATTTGATACCAGGATAGTATGTGACGTGAAGATAATCATACAGGTGATGGCAATCTCATGCGCCTGCTCTTCTTTGCTTTCTGTGTATGAAAGTTCATGTATTTGTGAGATGCCATGAGCTGCTGCGGTGCATTTTGTACATACTGCATGGAGTGAGTACTTTGGTTGATGGATAGAGTACGAATCAAGTCGGCTGTTTTGGCTTTAAAGATGCCAAGTTGTTTGAGTGTTGATGAGGGCAAACCCATCAAGACAGATGGAGAGACTTCTACCTCTGCTTTGAGGAGTCAGGTTGTGAACCACTTGCCATAAGGTACCCAGCCTCTGACCTGCATTTATTGGGTTGTTTGTTTGAAGCCCTTTGCTCTACCTATTGTACTTGAGTTCGGCTGGATTGTATTTATGTGTCGTAGGCCCCCCTCGGTCATGACTGACCATGGGTGATGCATCCTAGTTGTTGGCTGCTTGCTCCAAACCTCGGCTAGAGCAGCGTTGCTTGTGGTTGAAGAGACCAATGCGGGAGTGACAGTCTCTGTGGCAAAGGTCACATTTGTGTGTGGTCTCTGGTTTGTTGAAGTTGCCGCGCTCCTTTCTGCGTGCCCGCTTGTCTGCCGCTGCGTTCAACATTTTCTCTTCCCCCGTTTTGAGATGTTGGTTCAGGATACCTCTCCACCTCGTGCGGTCAGCTGCGAGGCTCTCCCAGAACTCCACATCGATGTCGAGCGCCTTCATATGTCTCTTGCAGACATTCTTGTAACATAGCTGGGGGCGGCCGATAAGTTCTGATTTGCGTGTAGTACTATCAGATTTGATTGGACAGCATGCAATATACATTACTACCTTGTGACAATGATAAGCCTCAACCTAAACCTACTTTACGGAGCTGCGGGACTGTGGAGCGGCCAGCTACGGGCGGCGGCGCTGACTTTAACATCGGGAGCATAGGATCTCTCGATGAGATCGCCAGTGGTGGAGCTCCATCCGGCGCGGCCTTGTTGGCTTCGGAAGCCACGGTCTCCGGTAAGGGAAGCAGCCGTTCCAGGGTTCCCATGCCGCTGTGAGAATTCTCCCGACGCCGGAGCACCATCACCCGGCGAGAATGGTCTGGAACATCGGGCCTCCGTAAAGCCAACTGTGGAGGCCTCAATAGGCCCGACTATGGGTGGACATGGGATGGGGACTGGACATTGTGCCTTCCCTCATAATGGGAACCATTGTGGGGGGATGTTTTTATGTTTAAATTTCTTTATTACTGTTATGTCTGTATTCTTTCTTTATGTGCTGCATTGGCAAGAAGCATTTCACTACACCTAGGTGTATGTGACCATTAAAATAACCTTTGAACCTTTTGAACCTTTAGATTGTGTGTGTCCATTGTCTCCACAGATGCTGCCTGACCCAATGAGTTCCTCCAGCATTTTGTGTTTTCGCAAGATTCCAACATCTGCAGGCTCTTGTGCCATCACTTCACAATAGATATCTCCAGCTAAAAACAAACACACCATTTAAAGGAACTAGCTACTTGAAGTAATATCAGAGATAGCCTTTGTTTGTTCTTTTGCATCCAAATGGCTTTTACCTCCATTAAGGGCCTGTCCCACGAGCATGCGACTGCATGCGACAAGCGCGACCTAATATGGTCGCTTGAGCCGTACGGTCTCGCGGGGCCGGTCCCACTTCGATCGCCGGAGCCGTATGGAGTTGTGAGGAGCTGGTCCCGACATCGCGCGGGGCTCCAAAAAACTGACACTGTCCAAAAATTCTGCACGGCAACGGCCTGCCGGCCCGCAGCTGCATTGAGGCTGTATGCAGCGTCTCGACGCCGTACGCAGCGTCTTGAAGGCGTACCTCTTCGCTCGAACATCACGTCAACTTGTACGGGATCACTCTGCCTCCGCGCGGCCCCCGCTTCTGGTTTGGTCGCGCTCGCCGCATGCAGTCGCATGCTGGTGGGACAGATCCTGTACAGGGATCACTCGACCTCCGCGCGGCCCCCGCTTCTAGTTTGGCCGCGATTGCCGCATGCAGTCGCATGCTCATGGGACAGGCCCTTTACTCTTTCAGTGAGTCTTCTAGAAGCCATCAATCTTTGAATGGAGACACATGGAACTGCCGATACTGGTTTACAAAAAAAGACATAATGTGCTGGAATAACTCAGCAATCCAGGCAGCATCTCCGGAGAATATGTATAGCACGTTACGTGTCGGGGCCGTCAGCATTTTCCACAATTTCCCTCAAATTTTTATTTATTTTCAACCTATCTCATTATCTCACAATTGTAGACATTTCAGTGTCCCCTCAAGTCGCTTCTGTTCCCAAGGCCCCGTAGTGCGCTTCGCCACGGCAGAATGCTCCTGAGATGCGCCTAGAGCCAAACGCCCAGCGGGTGGGCCGCTGAGAGCAAGGAAGGACCCACACCGCCAGCAGTGGGGCAAAGCCCTTCAGCAGGCCCGGCTCACCCACCGTGGACTCTGAATTTGGTGTTGACTGGACCTGTGCCAATGAGACTGATGGGATCCCAGTGGGGTAGGGTGGAGGGTGGATGTAAGGCTGCTGCCACATGCTGCGGCAAGCAGTAGATGGGACGGTTCAGTGAACTTTTTCAACTTGGAAGGTGGGCAGCACGATGGGGCAGCGGTGGAGCTGCTGCCTTACAACGCCTGAGACCCAGGTTTGATCCTGACTACGGGTGCTGTCTGTAAGGAGATTGCACGTTAACCCAGTGGGTTTTCTCCGAGATCTTCAGTTTCCACCTACACTCCAAAGACGTACAGGTTTGTAGGTCAATTGGCTTGGTGTAAATGTAAAAAAAATTCCTTAGTGTGTGCAGGGTAGTGTTAATATGCGGGGATCGCTGGTGGGCTGAAGCTTGTTTCCAAGCTGTATCTCCAAACTAAACTAAACAAACTAAACTAATGTAAATTTTGTCTGTGCCAAAATGTGGCGACACTTGTCTCGGTGAGGTCTGCTATATGATTTGACCAGGTTGTATGTAAAACAAAGCATTTCACTGTATGTAGGTACATGTGATCGTAGAGTATCAGTGAATCATTGAATTGAATTCGAATCATTTCACATAATTCAACTTCTCCAACCCCTATGAGACCTTTACCCACACACAGCACCTCTGCCGTCCTTCACATTTTTCTTGAAATGTTGTGACAAGAACTGTATGTAGTCAAGTTTTGTCCTAACTGGTGTTTTAAATTGTAGAAGCAACACTTCACTTATCTTATAGCCATCTATTATTTCACACCCTTTTTCATACATTCATCAACTGTTTAACTGAACTATTTCTGAAATAAGGACAGCAAACAAAACAACATTTCAATATTTCATACAATAAATTAGAATGTTTACCTGGGGATATAATTGACATTTTTGCAATGTTTTGGCAAACATTTGAGAGAAAATTCTTAAAATAAAAAAAATCATATGGCATGTTATATTTAGCTTTTAAATGCGGATATTTTTCCTCAATATCCAGATGCTCTTATGAAAGAGCATAATTAATATTTCAGTTTGAAGTGAGCTGCATTCATTTTTCCTTGCAACAAACATTGAACATGATGAGAAACGTTGTCAGATTTGTGATATAAAAGCATCATGTTTTATGGTTATATAACTTTCAGAAAATGTACTAATTCACTGCTGCTTCATTTCATATGCATAAAAATTATTGCTCTTTTATCACTGGATGTGGAAATTAGTTCTTTTAGGCTAGAAATATTTCATTTAACAGTATTTTAACTGTCAAGATTTTAGGGAAGGCTTAAATAACAGTCCAATTATTTTTTTTGTTGAATATTGAAATTCTTCAATTGATTAAATGTTCTTGGTATGTCCCTGACAGAGATTTTAAGGAAATAACAGTTACTTTTGAAGCAAAAATATTAAAGGGGTTCTCAGAGGATACTGTGGTCCAAGATGAAAATTACAAAATATTCTATGGCAGAAAGAAAATGCAAAATTCCTTTATGAAATATAATAATTATCTTGTTCATAATGAGATTGGATATTTTACACCCAAGTTTCACATAGTATATCTTTATTGTCATTTTCCTGAGTACTCACATACCCAGAGGAAACAAAAAAACTTTGCTCAACCAGTGTCCATTCAGTGTGCAGTAAAAAATAAATAGAAATAAAAATACATATATCATGAACAAATTAAACACTCTACTCTCTACTAAACATCAACAGGCGTTCCGATCGGCAGCGGCACGACAGTGGCTCTGCTGCAAAGTGTCCAGGTTGGTGGTTGGCGCGCGATACTTTGGCAGGGGGCAAAGTCCGTTTATCAGTCTTATAGCCTGCGGGAAGAAGCTGAGGAGCATCCTGCTGGTTTTGCAGCTAATGCTCCTGTACCTCTTCCCAGATGGCAGGATGGAGAATATGTGATGCGATGGGTGGTAGGGGTCTTTGATGATGGAGATGGCTCTGCTGATACATCTCTTCCTGTATATGTCCAGCAGGAAAGGGAGTGGAGCACCAATAATCCTGCTGGCGGTCTTCACAATCCTGTCTAGTTGGTGCCGTTCGTACGCCTTGCAGCTCCCAAACCAGGAAGTGATGCCATAGGTTAATGTGCTCTCGATTGTCCCCCTATACAAAGTTCGTAGGTGTGTAGTGGGGAGACCTGCTTTCCGTAGTCTTTGGAGAGGGTGTAGTCGCTGCTGGGCTCTCTTGATCAGTGCTGTGGTGTTGGTCGTGGATGTCAGGTCATCTGACAGGTGGAGTCCTAGGAACTTCACGCTGCTGATCCTTTCCATTTAGAGAGTCATGGAGTCGTACAGCATGGAAACAGGCTCTTTGGCCCAACTTGTCCACGACGACCAACACGCCCGTCTACACTAGTCCCACCTGCCCGTACTTGGCCCATGGCCCTCTAATCCGTTCTTATCCCAGTACCTGTCCAAATGTCTCTGAAATGTTATGATAGCACCTGATAGTTCCAAATATTTTCAAGTAGCTGTTTTGTTACTCTGACTCCTGGCTGATTTTTTACTGTGTTAATGTGCACTTTGTCTGGTTCCTTTGGCAGATGGTCCTGAAAGTTTAAAAAACGTTTGTCAAAATTATTTAAAAGATTGGTTCAGAAATCAGCCTGAAGGCATGTCTATTTGGCATTACAGATGTCAAGATGATTTTATATAGGCACCCAATTCTCACTCACAGCTGGTGAGGGCATCAGTGAATACCTGTGGGAATTGTATTGTACAGCTTGGTGCTGATTTTGCCACCAGTACTGGTGTGTTGTTTCATACTGTTGTACATTCAGCATTAGTGTCTCCTCCGCTATCCTCATTTCAGCTGTGATGCTAGGAAAACATTTCCAACCTTCTCTGCTGCTACCCTGAGATGCTGCATTGGAGCCACGAGGGGACTCTGGGGTGCCCAAAGTGAACTTTCCACTGCTTTCCCTGTCTTCCCCATCTCAACATTTTCATATTTAGGAAGCACTTTGATACAGGAAAGGTGATTGGCCTTGATTCTCTGAACAACTTTGGATGAAAATTTGTAAACTGAATTTGATTACATATCCAGGTTATGTGTATCAAGGAAACTATGCATGTGGCAGTACTCATGTGCCTCCTCTCTTTTGCCTTCTATGCATAGAGGTTATGGACACACTAGAGGCAGGAAACATGTTCCCGATGTTGGGGGAGTCCAGAACCAGGAGCCACAGTTTAAGAATAAGGAGTAAGCCATTTAGAATGGAGACGAGAAAACACTTTTTCTCACAGAGAGTGGTGAGTCTGTGGAATTTTCTGCCTCAGAGGGCGGTGGAGGCAATTTCTCTGGATGCTTTCAAGAGAGAGCTAGATAGGGCTCTGAAAAATAGCGGAGTCGGGGGATACGGGGAGAAGGCAGGAATGGGGTACTGATTGGGGATGATCAGCCATGATCACATTGAATGGCGGTGCTGGCTCGAAGGGCCAAATGGCCTACTCCTGCACCTATTGTCTATTGTGTGTGTTGGTAGATGCCGTGAGCTGCTACAGTGCATTTTGTACATGGTGCACACTGCAGCAATATGCGAGAGAGAGAGAGAGAATATGCGAGAGAGAGAGAGAGAGAGAGAGAGAGAGAGAGAGAGAGAGAGAGAGAGAGATAGAGATTCATCAGAGTTCACTCATCTGATTTCCATTGTCGTTACTTTGAGTTACATTAGCAGGGTATGGAGAACCGAGGGCACGGTGGCCCAGCCGGTAGAGCTGCTGTCTCGCACTGTTAGACTCAGGTTGATCTTGGGTGCTATCTGTGTGCAGTCTGCCCGTTCTCCCCGTGATTGCGTGGGTTTCCTCTGGTGCTCTGATTTCCTCCCACATTCCAAAGACGCACGGGTTTGTAGGTGAACTGGACTCCGTAAATTGCCCCTAGCGTGTAGGGAGTGGTTGAGAAAATGGGATAACAATGTCCTAGTGTGAATGGGTGATCAATGGTCGGCATGGACTTGTTGGGCCGAAGGGCCAGTTTCCATGCTGTTTCTCTAAATTAAACAACAAATATATGACTTCCATAACACTGTCCTTCCTCTTTTCTGGTACCTTGTCAGACCATTATGTGTTGGCCCAACATGTGAAATAATTGCTCTTAAAAGAATACCCTGTGAACATTGTGAGTTAAAGTAACTTTACTTAGATTGAGTGATTCCAGTATTGAACTCAGTGTTCCATTATTGCATGTTGGTGACACCTCAAGGCAAGTGAAGTGAAGTGTATCAGTTAGACCTCTTTTAGTCCATTTGACCTCTTCCAACATTCAAAATGACTTTGAATTAATGTTGCGGCTTTACGATAAATTGGATCTGTAATTCATTATGTACAAATTCTTTACCAACTGCTCGTTGTTCCAGCGTCATAACTTTAACAGGGGATGATGCCTTTTTCATGTTTGATGGATTACTTGAGCCACTTGTTTTGCTGCATTATTAGCAGACAACACATCCTTTTAAGGCATGGAACTATTTGGGGGCATATAGCATAGAAAAAACTACCAAAACTCTTTTTTATTATTAGGCTAACCTTATGCTTAGGATCTAAATGCATTCTGAATCCAAAACTGCCATAAGTTCATACCTCCCGTTTTCTATTTTTTTTAGTTTTTAGTGATACAGGCCCGAAACAGGCCCTTCGGCCCACCAAGTCCATGCTGTCCATTGATCATCTGTACTCTGGTTCTATCGTATACACTTGTGGTCAATTTTTACAGAAGCAAGATCTGCAGTTCCTTCTACACGTTGTAAAATCCTGAATGATGGAAGAGCTGCCGCCAGAGAACCGGATTTCATCCTGACCTTGGGTGTGAACCTGACCTTGGTTGCTGTATGCCCGTGACCAGTTGCGTTTCCTCTGGGAACTCTAATTTCTTCTTGCATCCCAAAGACGTGTGGGGCTTAGGTTAATCAGCCTCTGTAAATTGCCCCTTGTGTCTAGGGAGTATGTTGAAGTGAGATAACATAGAACTTGTGTAAACGGGTGATTGTGGACTTGGTGGGCCGAGGACCTTTCCATGCTGTATCTTTCAATCTATCAAACACTTAATTGCCACAAAGCAATTTGAATTGATTGTTAAATGAGATATAGGAAGAAAACTAAAAAGTTTGGAAAAATAATGATAAATGTGGTAGATTTAGCGATAGAAAGATTGGGTAAAAATGATAAACAACCAACATGAGTTAAGATCTAGAACAATGAGATTCAACACTTTTTAAAACATTGTGGAGTTTGGTAAAGAGTTAGATTAATTGCACAATTAAATTGTTTCTTCGACTGAAACGGGGAAGCTATCTTTTTCTGACTAGTTTAATATATTTCTATGTTGTTCCATTGTTTGTCATTTCCCACTGTTAGCTGCACATGTGCAATCAACAGAAGTTGGTACCTGACCAGCCAACACTACACTGAATGCTTTTAACTCTGCAACTATTTCAAGCAGTGAATTGGCGAGAATAGAAAACTTTGCAAAATAATTATCACCATGTGCTTTAATGCCAACATCTGCACATACATAATCATAGTCATAGAGTCATACAGCGTGGAAACAGGATCACATCGACCAACATGTCCTATCTACACTAGTTATACTTGCCTGCGTTTGGCCCATAACACTCTGTGGATTATTAACCCATCCCAGTATCTGATATTCTAGGGCTCATGGTATTAATCGAGTCATGGAGTCTCACAGCATGGAAACAGGCCCTTCGGCCCAACCTGCCAACACCGGCTAACATATCCCATCTACATTAGTCCCACCTGCCTGCATTTGACCCATATCCATCTAACCCTATCCTATCAATCTACCCATCTAAATGTTTCTTAAACATTACGATAGTACCTGCCTCAACTACCGCCCCCGGCAGCTCATTCCATGCACCCATCACCATATAACCATATAACCATATAACAATTACAGCACGGAAACAGGCCATCTCGGCCCTACAAGTCCATGCCGAACAAATTTTTTTTTTCCCCCTTAGTCCCACCTGCCTGCACTCATACCATAACCCTCCATTCCCTTCTCATCCATATGCCTATCCAATTTATTTTTAAATGATACCAATGAACCTGCCTCCACCACTTCCACTGGGAGCTCATTCCACACCGCCACCACTCTCTGCGTAAAGAAGTTCCCCCTCATATTACCCCTAAACTTCTGTCCCTTAATTCTGAAGTCATTAGTGTAAAAAAAGTTCCCATTAAATCTTTCCACCTCTTATCTTAAACCTATGTCCTCTAGTTGTTGATTCCCCTACTTTGTACACATCTATAAGATCACCCTTCATCCTCCTGCGCTCCAAAGAATAAAGTACAAACCTGCTCAACTTCTCCCTATAGTCCTGGCAACATCCTCATAAATTATTTAAAAATTATTTTTACTTGATTTTCTTTTATACTTTAATAACATTTTTTGTTTACTCATTTTTGTTTTAGGGTGGCACAGTGGTGCAGTGGTAGAGTTGATACCTTACAAAACCAGAGACCAGGGTTCAATCCTGACTATGGGTACTGTCTGTACAGAGTTTGTACCTTCTCCCTGTGACTCCGTGGGATTTTTCAGGGTGCTCCGGTTTTCCCCCACACTCCGAAGAGGTTTCTAGGTTAATTTGCTTCGATAAAATTGTAAAATTGTCCCTAATGTGTTGGATTGTGTACGTTTACGGAGGTTATCACTGGTTGGTGCAGATTGGGTGGGCCAATATGCTGTTTTCCATGCTGTATCTCTAAAGTCTAAAGTTTTGACAGCAGGTGCAGCTGAGAGCAGGGCTTCACCAGCTACCGAAAACACACATGCTACAATGCCCAGACTTTGCTGTAAGAGTCTGATATTTCAGGCCTGCAAGATAGGCTGTCTATATTCAGAGCATGTACACCCAGGCGGGAGATCACCAATGTTGATGACTGCAGGGAGTGGACAAAGGCAGCTTGGACCATTGTGATGGACCAAAGGGCATGTTCCTCTCCCTCAATGCTTTCTTTGGTTCAATGGTATCTTTATTATCAGGTGTAGAAAGATAGAGTGAAATACTTTTTTTTTGCATGCAGCTCAGCAAGACTATAAGCACAACCCCTTGGTCGCTACAGAATATACACTACAGCCCACTGAGTCCATATGCAAGCATCGCCATGTTGGCACCATTTTACAGTCCCACCTACAGCAGGCAACGTTGCAGCCCATTGCAGCCGTCACCTCCATTCTGGTCATCCCGTGCACCGTCGTCCCTATAACTCTGTTAATGGTTTCTCCCTCTGCGGACACTACCTGATCCAAATATTAACCTGCGTTTTCTATTTTTAATTCAGATTTCTAGGAGCAGCAGAATTTTGCCTTTTTTTTCCCAAACAGATTCTATCACTAGTATCAGTGACCTTGCCAGAGGCCCTGTTCACAATCTCTGACAATGTTGCCACAGTCTCACCTGGCTACACTGTCGCTGTGCACATTTACTGAAACAGTATTGATCGCAACGTCTTCATTTTACTTTATCACCACCTTTGAGGCAAGGTCATTATAATTTTATTAAAAGTTTGAGCTGATGCTGATTTCTTGAAAATTTTATTGATCTTTTTGTTTTATCTTTCTTAATCAGTAAATAAGAAACAAACATGATTGAATTTCTAAATCCCGACCTTGCTGACAGTTACAACCTACTTTTCAGAAGAAAATGTAACTGGGACACAATAGTGAGGGAAAAGGCAATGAAAGAAGTATGCTCCTTCTATAGTATCCTAATCAAAGCAGTGGAACGTGAATGCATTGGACTAGATCATATGGAAATGATGTGCCATCTTCAGTGCCTTCCTGCCTGCACTTATCCTCTCCGATGGGAACACTAATGCCCTTGTTCCAATTAGGAAACCTGAACGGAAACCTCTGGAGACTTTGCGCCCCACTCAAGGTTTCCGTGCGGTTCCCGGAGGTTGCAGGTGGTTGCCGGAGGTTGCAGGTGGTGGAAGCAGGTAGGGAGACTGACAAAAACCTCCGGGAACCGTACGGAAACCTTGGGTGGGGCGCAAAATCTCCAGAGGTTTCCGTTCAGGTTACCTAAGTGGGACAGGGGCATGAAGGAGCAGAAACTCCAATCTGAGAGACATCCCAATTTGGTAGAGAAAACTCCAAGAGACAAATAGGTCTCGGGTAGTATATCACTGAGGTCTCGTCTCTGGAATAAATCTTCTAAAAAGTATTGAAATTCTACAAAAAATGTAATTGCAATGTTAAGATAATAATAAACAAACCATTAAGGTCCTTCACGGCAGGTTGATCTAGAAGATTAAAATGCATGGGATCTGTAGTGACTTGGTAATTTAGATTCAGAACTGGCTTACTCACAGAAACCGAAGTCTGTGGGGGAAGGAGGTTGTTCTGGCTTCAGGTCTATGACCAGTGGAGTTCCGCTGGGATCATGTACTGAGATCTCTGTTGTTTGTGATATATATAAATGACTTGGATGACAATGTAGATGGGCCGGTTAGTAAGTTTGCAGATGACACCAACATTCTGGAGTTGCGGATAATGAGGAAGGCTGTCTAGGGATACAGCAGGATATTGACCATTTACAGTTATTGGCGGAGAAATGGCAGCTGCAGTTTAATTCGGTCAAGTGTGAGGTTGTGCACTTTGGGAGGTCAATTGTAACGGGAAAGTATAGATTTAATGGTAGAAACCATTAACAGATTCTTGGACAGTTCCAGATCCAGGGAGAATTCCAGATTCAGGGATAGTTTTTTTCCCAGCTGTTATTGGGCAACTGAACCACTACTAAAGGGCAATCCTGACCTATCATCTACCTCATTTGAGACCCTTGGACTATCTTGTATCCGCCTACACTGGACATTATCCTGCACTAAACATTATTCTCTCATCCTGTATGTGTACTCTGTGGATGACTTGATTTGTAATCATGAAAAGTCTTTTCACTGAATGGATATCACGCAACAAAAAAGGTTTTCACTGTTCTTCTGTGTACGTGACAATTATCAACTAAACTAAACTAAACTAACAGCATTGATGTGCAGAAGGAACTTGGAGTCTAAATTCATAGCTCCTTGGAAGTAGCAACATAAGTAAATAGTGGCAAAAAGACATATGGTATGCTTGTTTTCAATGGTCATAAGATCATACGTGATTGGAGCAAAATTAGGCCCTTTGGCCCATCAAATCTACTCCGCCATTCAATAATGGCTGATCTATCTCTCCCTCATAACCCCGTTCTCATGCCTTCTCCACGTAACCTCTGACAGCTGGTTGGGGTATCTGGAAAACATGATGTAGTTTTATAAAGCTGTACTCTTGGGCATTGCAGGGCAGATATCTTCTTCTTCTTCTTCTTAAGCCCTTTGCTCATCTAGGGAGCATAGACCATTGACAAATGTCCTCCACCTCACTCGGTTGTTGGCAGTTCTTTCGAGATTTCCCCAGTTGAACCCACTCTCAGACATTTCTGTCTGGACACCTCATCTCCAGCTGTTCCTGGGACAACGTATTTTCCTTTTTCCTTGGGGGGTTCCCTTTCAGGGCTTGCCGGGTGATGTTTGTGCAGGTTTCCTGTGGGTGTGTCAATCCAACTACATTTTCTCCTTCGAATTTGTATCAATGGGCTCCTGGCTTGTTCTTTTCCACAGGCCCACATTGCTTACTTTGTCTCTCCTCCAAATGTTAATCATTCTCCTAAGGCAGGTGTTAATTAATGTGTGTAGCCTGTTTGTAGTGTGTTTTGTTGTTTTCCATTCTCTGATCCATACAGCATCATCTGTTTCACATTTGAGTTAAAGATGCGTATTTTGGTGCTGATAGAGACGTGTTTTGAGCTCCAGATCTTCCTGAGCATGTTAAACACCACCCTAACCTTATTGATTCTACTTTTTTGTCTGCCTCTGCCCTCCGGTGATGTCCACAACACTGCCTAGGTATGTGAATGTTTCTACCTCCTCTAGAGCAGTGCAGTGCATAAGGATAGGGTTGCTGGTTTTGGAGTGGATCCTCAACACCTGTGTCTGTTTTGTTGCAGCTTGTGAGAGCCTGTCCATCTTCCCCTGCATTTGTATCTGTGTGTGTGTGAAAGGAGAACTATGTTGGCTGCAAAGTCAAGATCATCTAGCTGCTCCCACATTGCCCACTGAATTCCATTTATTTTCCTTTTTGGATTGTTTGTATAGTCTTTAGAGTGGGACGTGAACCCTGACCTTTTGATGCTGTACTAAACTAAACTAGAACTTGAGGGGATTTCAAATGGGTTGCCACTTTGTTGTCAGTTAGTCGTGCACTGAGCCCAAATCTTCAGCAACAATTTGTATTTATGAAGCACTGTAGGTACTTCTCTCTTTACACATGTTGTTTGTATTTGGCCAGAGCCATCAGGAAGGAATGAAACAAACCAAGTCTCACAGAGCATCATCATTCAGAAAAATAAGACACAGTGCTGGAGCAACTTAGTGGCTCAGTGTAACATCTGTAGAGGGAGTGGGCAGATGACATTTCGGATCAGGAGCCTTCTTCAGAAGAAGGGTCTGAAGAAGGGTCTGAAGAAACTTCCATAAGGTCTCCTCTCAGCCTCTAAGGCTCCAGAGAGAGCAATCCAAGTTTGAACAACCTCTCATTATGACTAATATCCTCTAATTCAGGTAGTAACCTGGTAAATCTCGTCTGCACCCTCTCCAAAACCTGCATATCCTTCCTGAAATGGGCCAGAATTGCACACAATAATCCAAATGCAGCCCAATCAAAATTTTATACCACTGCAACACGACTTCCTGAATCTTGCTCTTAGTGTTCTGGCTGATGAAGGGAAATGTACCAAAGGCCTTCTTAACCAATCCACTTACTTGTGTTGCTATTTTCAGAGAGCTATGGACTTGGACCCCAAGATCACTTCTTGTGGGAATACCCCTGAGTATTTCTTATGATTCAAATTCTGCGAATGGTAAAAGAGATTATTTCTTTAAAGGCGAAATGTAACATAAAATGTGCCCTTGGATGAGTCTTTGTGAAATAAAATAACTTACTGTAAAGTGTTTTATTTTGCAGCCAATGTTTCTAAAGTCTGCTTTAAAAAGAACATGGTGCTGATCACAGAATGTTGGAAGAGAATTACCTTCTATTGCTGATAGAGTCACACAACACAGAAACAGGCCCTTTGGCCCAACTCATCCATGCTAACCAAGATGCCCTATCTAAACTAGTCTCATTTTAATATCTTGATGGAGCTATCAGCTAACATCAAAGTAAGTGTATAAAACCTGCCACAAATCATCATAGTTGTGCATGCAGATAACATTTAACCGCAATCCAAATCAAAGGTTCAAAGGTGCTTTATTTGTCACGTGTGCAACTGCAAAGTGAAATTATTTTGCATATTTACACATGCAGGCGCCACCATGTTTTGGCACCATTTCCACAGTCCAAAGTCTCTCTCTCCCATCTCTTTCTCACCATCTCTGTCCCTCTCCAACCACCATGCCAATGTCCGAAGAAGGGTCCCGACCCCAAATGTCACTTATCCATGTTCCCCAGAAATGCTGCCTGACCCGCTGAATTACTCCAGTAATTTGTGTATTTTTCTCTCTAGTCTATCTATTGCTATTCTCTTTCCCTTACCAACCTCCTAATCAAGGAAATGTTTGGACAAATGATTAAGAAAGTATGTTAGTAAGTTTAACCCCAATATTTATTGCCATAATTTATGATTTCTTGCTTGCATTTAAATTCACACATCATAGACCTGCTATATTTTTTTAATATTTGGACAAGAGGAGATTATATTGCTGATAGTGTAGGAAAGAACTGCTGATGCTGGTTTAAATCGAAGGTAGACACGAAATACTGGAGTAACTCAGCGGGACAGGCAGCATCTCTGGAGAGAAGGAATGGGTGACGTTTCGGGTCTCAGCCTGTCCCGCTGAGTTACACCAGCACTTAGTGTCTACTTTCTATTGCTGATAGATGTCCCTGTTTACATGCCCAACACTCTCCAATCCAGAATTGGGCAGATGTGACTATCCTGCTCAGATTACTTAAACTAAGTGCTTTACCAATAACCTCTCATCAGTTGGAGCATCAAAACCATTTCTAGCAATAATCTAAAAGCTTTTGTCGTTTAACTAAATGGCTTGAGCTTCAAGTTGACAACAAATCATATTTATGTAGCCACTGCAGTAGACTAATTGTTCAGCACAATGGCCAAAATAAACAGACAGAGAATTATTTAATGGGCTTAAAGTGCACGTGAAGATAGGCATATTTGGAAAGAGCGCAGCTTGAAGAACACTAGCATCTGGTTCTAATGTGGCTGGCATCAAATTGAGGCCTGCTCAGTGGCACAGCTGATGGAGCTGCTGTCTCATAGTGCCAAAGCTCCGGGTTTGACCCTGACCTCTGGAACTGTCTGTGTGGAGTTTGCACATTTTCCCAGTGACCACGCGGGTTTCCTCCAGGTGCCCCAGTTTCCTCCCGAAGACATGCGGGTTTATAGGGTCTCTGTAAAATTGGCCTAATGTGGGTCAAAGTAGCAGATTTATTGGTCACAGGTTGTTCATGATGAAACCACCTCTATGAAACTCTGATGTACATAGCCAATGCAATTCGCCTCTGTAATATTGCCCCTAATTTGTAGGGAGTGGATGAGAAAGTGGGATAACATAAACTGGGGTGAATGGATGATCGATGGTTGGTATGAACACGGTGGGCCAAAGGGCCTGTTTCCATGCTGTACCTCTAAACTACACTAAATTCTGATGGAAAGTCTCTAGCCTTTAACATTGACTCTTTCTCTTTACACTGATGGTGCCTGACCTGATAACTGTTTCCATCATTTTCTATTTTTTTAATTTTCTATAAAGCACTGGCTATAACTTTAGCATTTCATAGAGGTGTTTACATCTGGAACTGTCTTTAACAAATAATTCTACTACTGTGGTGCAAAACTCTGCAGAACCAAATTGCCTGAAGGGATATGTAGCAAAAAAGAGGTATTTTTGTTCAAATGTACTAAGATGCCTTTTTTGTGGTGATTCATTAATATACTGTACATACAGACTTTATCCAAGACAGTATTGAAGTCTATTTGCATTAATGTGGCGTGAAATTGGATTGTCATCATTCCTTTCTGTATAATGTATCAGAATCACGCCTCTCTTCTTTTCTTTTTTACACTTGCTGGACCTTTAACATTCCTCATGCATTGCACGCGGAGAACATTTTTTTGCAAAAATTTAAACCTTAATCGTGATATTGTCAATCTCTCAGTGGTGAATTTGGCCAGTGGTGAATTTGGTCACGGTGGCGCAGCGGTAGAGTTGCTGCTTACAGCAAATGCAGCGCCAGAGACCCGGGTTCGATCCCAACTACGGGTGCTGTCTGTACGGAGTTTGTACATTCTCCCCATGACCTGCGTGGGTTTTCTCCAAGATCTTCGGTTTCCTCCCAAACTCCAAAGACGTACAGGTTTGTAGGTTAATTGGCTTGGTAAATGTAAAAAATGTCCCTAGTGGGTGTAGGATGGTGTTAATGTGCGGGGATCGCTGGTTGGCGTGGACCCGGTGGGCCGAAGGGCCTGTTTACGCACTGTATCTCTAAACTCAACTAAACTGGATATATCTGTTGAAACTGCCAGCAAGAATACAAATCAAAGGAAGCATTCATTTCACTTTTATGTGATCCTTTATTCTGAGCTGCTGAATAACCCCACTGTTTGAGAGATCTTAAAATATACACCTTCATAAAAGATTACAAATATCCTGTCTGTTAAACAAAATCTGTGTATCTGGGCTGACAGCTTAATCAGCTGCTTGTAACTGAATTTACACAGCCTACTGATGCAAGCTGAGACCTTCTGCCATGAACTACAGCGTGTTTACGTACAGTAAACTGACAACTGTAATTCACAATGCTAAACAGCCATTTGACACTTGGCAGAGTCTTGACTTTGATGCTCCATCGACAGCCTTGTCACAAGGTCAGATATACCTGAACCTGACACCATGGTTTATGAAAGGATAATGCAATTCCTTTGTACAGGACTGTTTTCATTGCTGCTAATTTAAAAAAAAAAACCACTGCCATCTTGCCCTGGAAATCACCTTTTCCTTATTTATGCGTAGAAATTAATTTGCGATAAGATATATAGATAACATAGAAACAAGGAACAGCAGATGTTGATTAATACACCAAGGGACACAAAGTGCTGGAGTAACTCAGCATGACAGGCAGCATCTCGGGAGATTATGGATAGGTGACGTTTCGGGGCCAGACTCTTCTACATACCCCAGGCCGGAAAGAAGGTCTCGACCTGAAATGTCACCTATTCATGTTCATCAGAGATGCTGAATGAGCTGCTCAGTTACTCCAGCACTTTATGTCCCTTTATGAGATCACTTGGTTTATAGCGAATATTAATGCAGTTGTGTGCTTGAACGAAAAGAAGACATACTTTGTTTGCTTAATTGTTTCAATTCGTTTGGTCAAAAGAATATTGAAGAGTGTACCGGATTTGAAATACAGCCTACTCTATCCCGCAAAGCTAAGAGTCACCTACAATTCCAATGTGTTCTTTTTTACAGAGCACGAAAAAGCACTCGAATACGCCAAGGTAGTTGGTAACGTGCCTACAGACTGAAGAACCCACACCACTCCTTAGGAGCCAAGGACTAAGATGACCATCAGATCTAAAAGGACCTTTAAAATTCGTTCAAGAACTTTATAGACACTTGGAAATCGAAAATGATGGAGGACACTGGACAAAAACTGCGATTTTTCGAGGGTTTTTTCCTCTTTTCTCTCTTTTTTGTTTTAGCTCTTTTTAGGTTACTAATCATTACTATTATATGTAAATTCATATTTAACTATATAGGTAACAACTAATACTTATTAAATATCCTTATTTCCACTAAAATTATTAACATTATTAATTCTTATAAAAGTTAATACGGTATAAGATGGATAACAATGATCAATAACTAATAGTCTTTGATAAATGAAGAAAGGAATTACATAATATAGTATATAGAAAGATATGTAAGAGGTAAATCAACCTATATGATAATTATGATTGACGGGTTTCCTTTTCTTTTTTTCGCTCTATCTTTCAATTTAAAATCATTTTGCTGTCTTGAACCTTTCTGCAGGGTTACGTGTTGACACTAGTATACATGTGGGTATGCATACATATATATATATATATACGTGTACGTAGGTAGGTGTATATATATTGTGTGGGTATAAGTATGACTAGGTAAATAAGTTTGATACTCCCAAAGAAGTTGATTGAATGTTAAATATAATTTCCCTTTTTTTTTTTTTTTTTTTTTTTCTTTCCTCTTCCTCGGGCACGGAGCTGGGAATTTTCTCATTTTACAAAGGCTACGGAAGTCTTTAGAATTCTAGCCACGTTAGTGTGGCTATCACTAACTACACTAATTGTAGATGTAGTTCTTTTTTCTTCACCCTACACTAACCAACCCTATCACTTTTCTTTCTTTAAATACTTCTTTAACTCAAGGTTTGAATGGAAAAACAAGACCAAGGCAAGGAGATATGATCGGAAGAATGATGTATTTGAATTTAAATTCATCTATCTGAGGTTTGGGAGCAGGGTCAGGTTCTATGTGTTGTTCCTTCTACCCGATTATAGACCACCACAAAAGCAATATGCAAGATGCTAACATGACAAGAAGGGGTCAGGGAATAACATTTTGTAGTTGGAATGTCAAGGGAATCAATGAACCAATTAAGAGAAGTAAAGTTTTGGCACACCTAAATCAAATCAAAACAGATATAATATTTCTTCAAGAGACACATCTTAAAAAGGAATCACAACACAGACTTAAAGCTAAGTGGATCGCTGAATCATATCATTCTTCTTTTTCCCACAAGTCAAGAGGAGTAGCAATAGTAATTCGTAAAGGAATTCCTTTTGCGACCTCCTCAATAATAGTGGATATGGATGGCAGATATATTATAGTGGTTGGAGAGTTAAATGGTGAAAAAGTGATCCTTCTAAATGTTTATGGGCCTAACTTCGATAACCCCACACTTTTTTAACAAAACATTTAATAAAATTCCTGAATTTGCACAATACAAATTAATAATTGGAGGAGACTTCAATTGTACATTAGACCCATACTTAGATAGA
This sequence comes from Leucoraja erinaceus, assembly GCF_028641065.1. Classification (NCBI taxonomy): domain Eukaryota; kingdom Metazoa; phylum Chordata; class Chondrichthyes; order Rajiformes; family Rajidae; genus Leucoraja; species Leucoraja erinaceus. Next base: position 13,627,161 of record NC_073394.1, read on the forward strand.
TCATCAAGGCAAAAAAAAAAATCAACATCCAACTCAAGTGTTTTTTTTAAATTCATTTATTAATACCACTAATATTAAGGATATCTGGAGAATAGAAAACCCAACCGGACGGGAATATTCATTTAATTCCCAGTTAAACAAAACAAATCCAGGATTAGATTACTTTTTATTGATTCTACGTTTATTTCCATTTACTTATAATTCAAAATATCATAACATTATAATCTCAGATCACGCACCGGTAACATTCATGATTAAATTAAATGGAATGTCCGAGAAACAAACATATTGGAGACTTAACCCGCAAATCTTGAACGAAAGATCATGCCAGGAATATATTATTAAACAAATTCAAATATTTTTTGAGGTAAATGACAACCCTGACACACCTGCTTCTCTTATGTGGGAGACGTTCAAAGCGTATGTTCGAGGTACATTAATCTCTGCCCAAGCATTTTATAATAAAGAAAACAGGATTAAACAAAAAGCACTGGAAAGTGAAATTAAGCAACTAGATACAGAAAACGCGAGAACGCCATCTACGTTAAAACATAATAAAATTGCTGTACTGAAATATAAATTAAATAAAATGTACTCAGAACAAGTAATAAAACTTTATCAAAAAACCAAACAATTACAGTTTGAATTTGGAGACAAACCACAAAAATTATTAGCACGCCAGCTGCGAAAAATGGAAGGGGAAAAAATAATTCATAAAATTAGAACAGAGACAGGAGAATTATTAAAAATGCCCAAGGATATAAATGATAGATTTCTACAATACTATCATAACCTTTATTCAACTAAAACGGTAGCACAATCAGAAGGAATAGCAGATTTTTTAATAAAATGTAATTTAAAAGGTTTAGATTCAAAGGATAGAGAATTATTAGAAAGGGAAATTACGATAAAGGATATTGAGGAGTCTATTGGCTCTCTTAAAAATGGTAAGGCAGTAGGGCCAGATGGTCTAGGTTCAGAATTTTACAAGAAATTTCACGATTTGCTGTGCCCACGCTTGCAAAGACTATATGATTATATCTACACCCAACAGAAACTCCCAGATACCTTAAATGAATCTATAATAACGCTTATTCCTAAAGCTGATAAAGATCCGGAAGATCCGGGATCATACAGAGCAATTGCACTTCTGAATACAGACCAGAAAATACTAACTAAAATACTAGCACGTAGATTAAGTACAGTGATGAATAAATTAATACACCCTGACCAAACAGGCTTTATTCAGAAACGGTATTCATATTATAACCTAAGAAGATTATTTAATATTATATATACCAAGAGAATTATTAATGAAGATTTAGCAATAATCTCACTTGACGCTGAAAAAAAGCATTTGATCAGGTCGAATGGCCTTATTTATTTTCGGTGATGGAAAAGATGCAGCTAGGGGAGAAATTTTGCACATGGATAAAACTGCTATACACAAATCCTACGGCCAGAATACTTACCAACCAAAGACTGTCATCTAAATTCAGTCTATCTAGAGGGTGTAGACAAGGATGCCCGTTATCTCCATTACTATTTGCACTTGCAATTGAGCCACTTGCAGAAAGAATTAGGGGGCATCCGAAAATATATGGGTATAACAGTAAAGACACAGTGAATAAAATTTCTCTATATGCAGATGACGTATTAATTTACATCACAAAACCAGAAATTAGTATCCCAAACCTATTAAAACTAATAAACCAATTCGGTGCACTTTCAGGATACAGAATAAATTGGAATAAAAGTGAAATTATGCCAATAAGGGAACATAACAAACAGATAATACAACAATTCCCATTTAAAGTAGTAAATGAAAAATTTAAATATCTAGGTATCTATGTAACTAAGATATATACATCATTATTTAAAGCAAATTTCCCCCCATTATTGAATAAATTACATAAGAATATCCAATACTGGAAAACATTACCTATTTCAATGGTTGGTAAAATTAATGCCATAAAAATGATTTTTTTACCGCAAATATTATACCTTTTTCAGACGATTCCGATATACCTGGCAAAAAACTTCTTTAAAAAATTGGACTCTATTGTTAATGATTTTATCTGGGATTATAAGAATCATAGGATAAGCAAAAGACACCTGTGTAAATCAAAAAATAATGGAGGCTTGGTTTTACCTAACTTTTTGTTTTATTACTGGGCAGTTAATATTAAAAATATGAACTTCTGGTTGGGAGAAATAGACCAGCAACCAGACTGGTTAAAACTGGAAAGGGAAGATTGTATGCCTTATGATATTGGTGCGATATTATTTGCTACGTCTAAATTAAACAAGAAAATTTATAAGGAAAACCCTATAATATTTAGTGCTATAAAAATTTGGAAACAATTAAAAAAGACATTAAAATTAGATAACTTATCTCTTTTTCTTCCAATTGTGAATAACTCATTGTTTAAGCCTTCATGTTTAGACGGGGGTTTTACACAATGGAAGAATAATGGAATTAAAAATATAGGACACCTTTACAAAGAAGGCTCTTTTTTGACATTTCAGGAGTTTGCAACAGATTTATGGACTTCGAGGAAATGATTATTTCAGATATCTTCAACTCAGAGATTATGTTAAATCGAATTCTAAAAATTTTCGAAATAGAAACCCAGAGATTCTAGATGAATGTTGGAATAAGCATCCTAATACAGAAAAATTAATATCTTATATATATAATATCTTATTAGATAGTGACATTCCTTTGACGGACTTACACAGACAAGCATGGGAAAAAGAATTAAACCAGGTAATAACGAAAGACACTTGGGAAGAAAGTCTACAACACATACATCAATGTTCACTAAACGCGAGACATTCTCTAATACAATTTAAAGTAATACATAGGTTACACTACGCCAAAACAAAATTACATAAAATTTTTCAACATATCTCACCTATATGTGATAAATGTCAACATTTAGAAGCTACGTTATCGCACATGTTTACAAACTGTACAAAAATTAAAAGTTTGGGTATATATTTTTAGTATAATATCCAAAGTAATCAACACACAACTGGAACCCAACTTAAAATTAATAATATTCGGAATATTAGAATCAACTCAAACACTTAGAATAACACAAAGAAACTTTATCGATTACAGTTTAATAACAGGAAAAAAATTAATCCTTAAATTTTGGAAAGGCCCTACTGCCCCCACAAACAGAATGTGGATTATAGAAATGACGGAGACCTTAAACATGGAAAGAATCAGATTTTCCCTGTTGGATAAACAGGAATTATTCGTTGGAACATGGTCTCCTTTTATTGATTATTTAAAGGGTCAGAACAGTTCAGCACAGGAACCTGACTAGCACCCGGACTAAAGATTGGATGAAATGCTATACTTCGAAATGTACGAACATATCTCGAATGATGTTTTTAAACTTTAACAAATTTTTCCATTCTTCTTCAACTACCTCTTTCACTCCTTTTCCTTTTTTTATTTTTTATTTTAGTTTTCTTTTTCCTTCTTCCCTCTCTCTATTTCATCTATCCCTTTAGCCCTATCTAGTTATAAAAAAAAAATGAAGAAAAATGCAAAAAGTATTGGAGACAATGTAATAATAACTGACAATATTATCAATTTAAAAATGATGTAATAATGATGTAATAGATGTAATAGATCATGTACCTATCTCCAATAATAAAAAATTAAATACAAAAAAAAAAAAAAATAATTGTTTCAATTCGTATGTTTTTCTCAAAGGTGTATAATATCAGTACATATTGCCAAAATAAAAGAAAAATGCTGATAATATTCAGCATGTCAGGCAGCATGTGTGTAGAGAGAAACAGAATGGTCAAATCTGCCCATAACCTTTACTTTACTTTAGACTTTAGAGATAAGCCAGGGAGACATGTTGCAGTTTAATAAAACTTTGGTTCGGCCACATTTGGAATATTATGTGCAGTTCTGGTCGCTCCATTACAGGAAGGAAGTGGAATCTTTGGAAAAGGTGCAGATGAGCTTTACCAGAATGCTGCTACATGCTGCCTTATTAGCTATAAGGAGAGGTTGAACAAACCTGAATTGTTTTCTCAAAGGTTGAGGGGGCACCTGATTGAAGTATATAAAATTATGAGAAGCATAGATAGGCCAGACAGTCAGAATCTTTTCTAAGGTGGAAATGTGAAAAACTAAAGAGCATAGCTTGAAGGTCAGGGGGGAAAGTTTAAAGGAAATGAGGTGATAAGGCAATAACGTCTAGTGTGAGGTAAAGCTAGCAAAGTCCAGTCAAGGTTAGTTGACTTTGGTAAAAATTGTAATTTGTCCCTATTGTGTAGGATAGTGCTAATAGTTTTGGTTAGTTGGCTTTTAGGCATCCCGCACTTTCGGTTAGTTTGCTTTTTTACGTCCCACCCGTTCGGTAGTAGGTGTTTCGGCTTTGTACACTTTTGGTTATTTGTCGTTTCGGCTTTGTTTCCATTCAGTTATTTGGCTTCCACTTCTTTGCTTCAGCTTCTCATCCTTCAACGCCACGTCCACACATGAATTGGCTAAGTGTAAAGGTAAATTGTCCCAAGTGTGTGTAGTGTTAGTGTGCGGGGATCACTGGTCAGTGCGGACTCGGTGGGCCGAAGGGCCTGTTTCCACACTGTATCCAAACTAAACTAAACTAAAAAATGTAAGGTCCAGCATGATATGGGGGACTTTGCTCCTAATGATGCTACTGATGAATCATTAAACCAATTGCAGACCGCATTAACTGTTTATTAGACTTCAATTGTCCTTTGCACAAACTGCAAATTTGTGACGAGTTAATTTGTGACTTTCCAAACCAATCTCCACACAGGAGGCAGGAACTGTGTAGGCAGGAACTGCAGATGCTGGTTTACACCGAAGATGGACACAAAACGCTAGAGTAACTCAGCAGATCAGGCAGTATATCTATAGAAAAGGAATAGGTGACATTTTGAGTCTGAAGAAGGGTTCCGACCTGAAATGTCACCTTTTCCTTTTTTCCAGAAATGCTGCCTGACCAGCTGATTTATTCCAGCATTTTGTGTCTATCTGCCACACAGTGGTGATGACTGTTGTGTGCAACTTGTTATCATCAACTATGTCTTTGCTATCGTACAGAACTGTGCACATTATTTCTCTCAACGTTTTTGGTGCTGCCCGGAGTCCATTGGCAATGTGAACTATATTTAAGAGGGAGTTAGATGTGGCCCTTGAGGCTACAGGGATCAGGGGGTATGGAGAGAAGGCAGGGATGGGATACTGAGTTGGATGATCATGGTCATATTGAATGGCGATGCAGGCTCGAAGGGCCGAATGGCCTACTCCTGCACCTATTTTCTATGTTTCTATGTTTCTATGAACGATTTTAGTTTAGTTTAGAGATACAGCGTGGAAACAGGCCCTTCGGCCCACCGAGTTTGTGCCAAACAGCACATTAACACTGTCCTACACACATTAGGGACAATTTACACATACACCAAGCTAATTAACCTTCGTGGTCATGGAGAAAAGGTACAAACTCCGTACAGACAGCGTGGTGGGGATCAAACCCGGGTCTCCGGCGCTGTAAGTGCTGTAAGGCAGCAACTCTATTGCTGTGCCACCGTGCTGCCTATTGGAGAGTGGAATCCTGCTGAATTTCTGCTTTCTCCTGCGCACATTATTATTGAAAGATTGTACATGATTATTTTTAATTTGAGTATTGTTCCAGTCAAGGCAGTTTTAAAAAGGTTGCAATCTTCCACTTGGCACTCAGCTGCAGTGCAAATGCCATTCATCCTATGTGTCTCCTGGTCTAGGTATATCATCAATGCATAGGGACGTCTCCACCATGGGTGTTAGCTCTGATAACAATGGCAGGCTTTCCAACCTCTCAGATCGAGCAACCAACTGGTTTCCCAACAAAACTGCCATCTTTTTCCCCATAGCCCCCAAATGGCAGCACGGTGGCGCAGCGGTAGAGTTGCTGCCTTACAGCGCCAGAGATCCGGGTTCCATCCTGACCACGGGTGCTGTCTGTACGAAGTTTGTACTTTCTCCCTGTGACCTAAGTGGGTTTCCTCCGAGATCTTTGGTTTCCTTCCACACTCCAAAGACGTACAGGTTTGTAGATTAATTGGCTCGGCATACTGTAATTGTAAACTGTCCCTTGTATGTGTAGAATAGTGTTAGTGTGTGGGGATCGCTGGTCGGCGCGGACTCGGTGGGCTTAAGGGCCTGTTTCCACGCTGTATCACTAAACTGAACTGACCTAAATTAAACCAGACCCCAGTGTAGAAGATAAAAAAGATGCTGTTGCTGTATTTGGAATCTGCTGGATCTTAGAACCTGATACAAACTTCCTCAAGCTCAGTGCCATCTGCATTTCAAAAGAAAATCTGCCCACTTGAGTGAAAATGGGCTCCAGTATATTTCAAAGCTTCACCTGAATCCACTCTTCATTGAGCTCGAACACTGATCTGTCATATAGTACACAGTCCATGAATGTGAAATGCCGGCATTATTTTGCTGGATCTTGCAAATTCATGAGGTAATTAATCATCGATTGCCTCTTCTGGCATCTGATTCAATGCTGCAGTCACAGCTTTGAATTATTTCAGATGACGCAGAGTCACAATGAGTCGATAATATCTAAACTGCCTCATTAAACAAGACATCAAATGTGCTGCCTGATGCCAATAATTCAGCTCGCGTTTCAAAGGTATTCAAGCCTTTTCAAAGCATAGGTTTCTTTTACACGGATAACAGCATTTTGCTTTTCACTGTTTCCACATTTATCTTCTACAAAGTTATTCGCTTTGAAAACTATATCCAGTCATTCAAGGTAAATGCTAAATGCTGCTTTTTATTTCACTGTGGAGGGAATCACAATATTTGTACTGCAAGGTTAGTAAAGATATTTATTAATTGTCGACAGTTTAGTTCAGACTTTATAACGATCATATGAATACCCCAATTTATCAGTCTTCAGGAAATGGATCCACCCATTCATTTGGCTGTGAGTTCTTTAAGTAGACTCATTAGTGAGAGGGTAATGATACATACTCTCACAGTAGGTATCCATCCTTCCTGCCGGTGTTGTGTCTTAGGTTTTTTTTCCAATACAAGGGCTTGTTTCCATGCTGTATCACTATGACTCTATGACTAAATTGTGGAATATTACAAAACTCAGTTAGACTAGAAATATCTAATTTGTTAACCACGTGTGTGGGAAGGAACAGCAAATGCTGGTTTAAACCGAAGATAGACAGAAAAAGCTGGAGTAACTCACAGGGTCAGGCAGCATCTCAAGCGGAAACAATTACGTGACGTTTCGGGTCGAGACCTTTTCCTCAGACCGGCAGTTTCTTAAGTAATTGTGACATCAATAACCTTAAAGCATCGAGGCATAAATATGATAAAAATGCAGAAGCTTTTTAAATTTTACAGAGGTTACAGAGGGCAGACATCAATTTTATGTCCACTGTTATGCATGTGCATTCAGAGGTTCCAGGAATTACCAATTTTCCACAGATACACTGGCTATTGTCACAACGTCCAAGGGAGCACTTTTGGGTTGCATTAGTTTTGCAAAACAGTTTAAAATAAACTTTATATTTTGTTTAGTTTAGAGATACGGTGCAGAATCAGGCCCTTTGGCCCACGTTGAACATGATCCCCATACATTTGCACTATTCTACAATAGGGACAAATTACAATTTTTACCAAAGTCAACTAACCTTGACTGGACTTTGCTAGCTTTACCTTGCACTAGACATTATTGCCTTATCACCTCATTTCCTTTAAACTTTCCCCCTCTGACCTTCAAGCTATGCTCTTTAGTTTTTGACATTTCCACCTTAGAAAAGATTCTGACTATCTGACCTATCTATGCTTCTCATAATTTTATGTACTTCAATCAGGTGTCCCCTCAACCTTCGAGAAAACAATTCAAATTTGTTCATCCTCCCGTTATAGCTAATAAGGCAGCATGTAGCAGCATTCTGGTAAACCTCATCTACACCTTCTCCAAAGATTCCTGTATTGGAGCGACCAGAACTGCACATAATATTCCAAATGTGGCCCAGCCAAAGTTTTATTAAACTGCAACATGTCTCCCTGGCTTCAATATTCAATGGCCAGACCGATCAAGGCAATCATAACAAATTGCTTTTTTACCACCCTATCTAATTGTGTTACCACTTTCAGGGAACTTAGAACTTGTTCCAGTGCAATTTACATGGATGTGACAGGTCTGCATGGATATGGACCAAACGCGGGCAGGTGGGGCTAGTATAGCCGGGACATGTTGGCCGGTGTGGGAAGTTGGGTCGAAGGGCCTGTTTCCAAGCTGTATCACTCTATGATTCTATGACTCTATAATTTGCTGGTCTCTTTACTAAACAGATGTGCCGTCCATCCCTGTGGCCTCCATGGGGTAAAGTTAGGCAGCCCTCAGAAAGAAATTTAATCCTGGAAACTTTTCCAAGGTTGTAGGATTTGCTGGAATAAGAGATCTGCACCGTATCTTCAACAAATGTGAAATGTGCTACATGACTCCTCTGGTGCAGAGCTACATCTCGTTACATTTGTACAGCACTGGTGACCTCGACTGACCCGAAGAAGCATCACGAACGATGACAGCAGAAGATGGTTTGATTTCCCCAGGACACACTCTGAGACCGGTTTCAGGATTTCAGCCAACCTGAGGAAGAGCAGACTGCTGGGGAAGTGGGCATTTCTTTTCATTTTGAAGTGTCAATGACTGCACACGAGTTGAGGACTGAGAGAGTAGAAAACCTTTGTGATTCAGACAGGTCATTGCATTGTGTAACGGAGCATGTGTGACCACATATAACAGCTCCACCTTTCAGGGAAACTGTCGCATGGTAAAATCGCACCCTCTCAGATTCAGATTCAGAAGTTTTATTGTCATTGTGCAGTGTACAGTACAGAGACAACGAAATGCAGTTAGCATCTCACTAGAAGAGCGACAAAGAATATGAGCAATAAATAAATATATTTACGTGCATTCAGTCATAGTAGTGCAATTATTTTTTTCCTGGTGGAAGGAGTGTCCGGGGGGGGGGGGGGGGGGTGATTGGCAATCACCGAGGTACAGTGTTGAGTAGTGTAACAGCCGCAGGGAAGAAGCTGTTCCTGGACCTGCTGGTCTGGCAACGGAGAGACCTGTAGCGCCTCCCGGATGGTAGGAGGGTAAACAGTCTGTGGTTGGGGTGAGAACAGTCCTTGGCGATGCTGAGCGCCCTCCGCAGACAACGCTTGCTTTGGACAGACTCAATGGAGGGAAGTGAGGAACTGGCGATGCGTTGGGCAATTTTCACCACCCTCTGCAGTGCTTTCCAGTCGGAGACAGAGCAGTTGCCATACCATACTGTGATACAGTTGGTAAGGATGCTCTCGATGGTGCAGCGGTAGAAGTTCACCAGAATCTGAGGAGACAGATGGACCTTCTTCAGTCTCCTCAGGTAGAAGAGACGCTGATGAGCCTTCTTGACCAGAGTTGAGGTATTCTGGGTCCAAGAGAGGTCATCGGAGATGTTGACCCCCAGGAACCTGAAGCTGGAAACACGTTCCACCTCCGTCCCGTTGATGTGGATGGGGGTGTGCGTGCCGCCCCTAGACCTTCTGAAGTCTACAATGAGCTCCTTGGTCTTCTTGGAGTTAAGGGCCAGGTTGTTGTCAGCGCACCATGCTGCTAGGAGCTGGACCTCCTCCCTATAGGCCGACTTATCGTTGTTGCTGATGAGGCCAATCTCCGTTCTATCATCTGCATACTTGATGATGGTGTTAGTACCATGTACAGGTGTGCAGTCGTAGGTGAAGAGGGAGTAGAGGAGGGGGCTCAGCACACAGCCCTGTGGAACGCTGCTGTTCAGGATGAGGGTTGAAGAGGTGTGCTTGTCTAACCTAACAGACTGGGATCAGTTGGTTAGAAAGTCCAGTATCCAGTTGCAGAGGGAGGAGTCGATGCCCAGGTCACCGAGTTTGGTGATCCGTTTAGAGGGTATAATGGTGTTGAATGCTGAGCTGTAATCGATGAACAGCATTCTTACGCAAGTGTCTCTGTTGTCGAGGTGGGAGAGAGCGGAGTGAAGTGCCGTTGAGATGGCATCCTCCGTACTCCTGTTCTTGCGGTAGGCAAACTGATAGGGATCCAATGTGGGGGGTAGGCAGCCTTTGAGATGTGCCAGGACCAGCCTCTCGAAGCACTTGGTGATGATGGGAGTAAGTGCAATTGGGCGGAAGTCGTTGAGGCTTGCCGCAGTGTAGTGTTTTGGCACCGGCACGATGGAGGTGGTTTTAAGGCACGTGTGCACAACTGCTTGGGCAAGTGACAGGTTGAAGATGTCAGTCCAGACGTCTGTCAGCTGCGCAGCACAGGCCCTGAGGACACGCCCGGGGATGCCGTCAGGGCCAGCAGCCTTACGTGCATTAATCCTACTCAGTGCAACGTACTCACCCGGCTGGGTATAACCCCATACTGAAAATAAAGGCAACGATACCACCAATCAGGAGGGAGACTGATAATCTAATGGAATGGTACCCGAGCAACAGTCTTGCTCTCAGGAAATTACTTCAGGAAAAGGCAGTCGAGAATCCACAAACCTGTCTTCATCAATGGAATGGTGGTGAGATTCAACAGCGTCAAGTTCCTGTCCATGCATATCTTTGAATATCTGCCCTGGGTCCAGGGCATTGATGCAATCATAAAGAAAGCTCCTCAAAGCTTCCTCTGAAGTTTGAGGAGATTAGGTATGGTGCTGAATATTCCATTGAACTTCTACGGGTGTGCGGTAGAAACAGCTCGATTTCCTAATTCGAATGCCCAAGAAGAAAGGAAGCAGCAGAAAGTGGTGTACATTGCCTGGTCCACCATGGGTGTCACCTTCCTAGCATTAACGTACTATCTTAAAATAACAGCTAATATTATCAAAGACTCACACCGCCCCAGCAATACTCTCATCTTGCTTCTACCATCTTGAACAAGATAGGGGAGCCTGAGACCATGACCTCCAGGTTCAAGAGCAGCTTCTTCCCGTCAACCATCAGGCTGTTGAACCACACTGCACAACCCTACCACAGCAACAATCTAGAATGGATATTTTTTTGTTTGCACTGGGTACTTCGATTTGCATTATTATGATCTATTTACCAGGTAGTACTGATAATTTATTGTTTTATTGATTATTAAATATTTATTTAATGTATATGTATTTAATATAGTTAAAGAGTCAGAAGAAGCGTTCCGACCCGAAACGTCACCTATTCCTTTTTCCCAGAGATACGGCCGGACCTGCTGAGTTACTCCAGCATTATGTGTCTATCTTCGGTATATATCAGCATCTGCAGTTCCTTCCTACACATATATACTTATTTGTAGTTTAATTCCATTAATGGGTCTGTTTAACTGGAGCAAGTAAGCAAAGAAGCCAAGATAAAAATAACAAATGGGGGAATAGTTTGTTGGGAAAAGACTGGTTCCAGAGTGAAGTGCTTAATATGGTTACTGCATTTAAAAGACAGATGAAGTCCAAGGATCTGTGGAACAATTAGCTTAATATTAGTGGTGAGAAAGATAGTAAAAAGGTAAAATTACCATACAGATGAAAATTAAAATTGTAATCACACAGATCTCAAAGGGAACTTCATGCTCAACCAACCTAGTTGCACATTTTAAAGAAATAATTTGAAGGATAGACAAGGATAATGTAATAGCTACGATATATTTCAGTTATCAAAAGTTCTTGCAAAAGGTACAATATAGTAGACTCAGGATTAACGTTGAAGCATGTAATGTTAGGAGACACGTAGCAGATTGAATGACATGTTGAACATTGTATTGAGTCAATAGTCAAGATTTAGTAATCACTTGTACCAATAATAGAACAATTCAAATGTTACTTGCTGCATCTCCAGGCACATTGCACACACATACATACACAATAATCAATAATCAGTAACACCGGGTATCCAAAACATAGTTGTGCAAAACGGAAGTCGTTAATCCAACCAGAAATGAAGTCCATACAAAAACATATTTGCAGTGTTAATGTTGTGTAGTTTTCAAGACTCTGATGGTTGATGGGAAGAAGCTATTCTTGAACCTGAAGGTCATGGTTTTCAAGCTCCTGTACCTTCTTCCAGATGGTGGTAGTGAGACGTGAGTGTGGTAGTGAGACGTGAGTGTGAGTAGAGTGGTGTGGGCGTTTGTTGATATAGGCTGCTTTTTTGAGTCAGCACTTCCTGTAGAACCCTTCGATGGTGGGGAGAATCAGCACCCGAGTTGAACCATATAATGTTCACCATTCCCTGCTGACTCCTTCATTCCTGACCACTCTACTTACTGACCCATGCCGGTTTGCAACCAGTCAGATGTTACATGTGACAAGTTACAATTATATTCTTTGTTTTGTGTACCCAAGTTATGACAAATTATGGAAGCAATATCCTTGCATACTAGCCCTCTGGAAACGCGTCCCTTCAGCCCACAACACCATGCTGGTGCTACCGACCACCACCCCCCCCCCCCCCCACCACTGGCCAGCAATATTGGAATTGGTGGAGAGGTGGAATATTGCGTTGGTAGACCAGCCCTCCCGTGTGAAGCTGGGACCCAACGGGTCCCACTTAGTCTAGTCACAATTTTTTTTCTCTCCTTGATATTGTTTCCTTCCACCTCCCTAATCAATTTTTGATTTCTCACTTAACGTTTACTTCTGTGACCCCTGCATTTGCTGGATATGCACTCAGTACACATCTTTATCTTCAGTCTGAATTCTATTCCTGTCTCTTTATTCTTCATGATGGGTTATTATGGGCTACTATGCGCTGCTGTGGTGGAAGGTATTTTTCCTGGAGTTGATTACCCACCATTTTATATCTTAGCAACTGCTTAATGATTTAATTGTCTGTAATATCTTAGTTCCATTCTTTAAAAATGTTGCTTATACTCAATATATTATTTTATTATTTTTGACTCATTATGCCAAGCCTTTATCACCTACTAGACCAATAGACTCTGTTTGCGGTTGTGTGTGTGGGGGGGGGGGGGGGAGGCGGCATGCAGCGTCACACACACTAACTATCCCCCAGCACACTCACGTTAATATAATTGATATTATATTACTATTATTAATTTGCTCCTTTTACCCCATAACCACCCTATCTACTGACGCATAGCCCCCAACTTGCAGTCACATCTAGAGAGAGGGGGGTGGGCGGGGGTAGAGAGTGAGGGCAGAGAGAGAAGGGGCAGAGACACAGAGAGAGACAGGGACACAGAGTGGGGCAAGAGGGAAGGGGGGGGGAGAGGAGGAAAGGATGGAGGGTGGGTGGGGAGGAGGGGAGGAGAGAGACAGAAGTGTTAAGAAACTGCGCTTTCTGGGGTGCTAGTATGAACCATTTTAGAACCACAAGCTTGAGAACCAAGCTTGAGAACCAATAGACATTTCTTTGCAAGCTTTAGAACCAATAGACATTTTTTGCAAGCTTTAGAACCAATATACATTGTTTTGCAAGCTTTAGAACCAATAGACTTTTTTTTGCAAGCTTTAGAACCAATAGGCATTTTTTGCAAGCTTTAGAACCAATAGAGACACTTTTTGCAAGCTTTAGAACCAATAGACAGCTTTTTTGCAAGCTTTAGAACCAATAGAGACACTTTTGCAAGCTTTAGAACCAATAGAGAGATTTTTGCAAGCTTTAGAACCAATAGACATTTTTTTGCAAGCTTTAGAACCAATAGACATTTTTTTGCAAGCTTTAGAACCAATAGAGACATTTTTTTGCAAGCTTTAGAACCAATAGACACTTTTTTTGCAAGCTTTAGAACCAATAGACATTTTTTTGCAAAGCTTTAGAACCAAATAGACATTTTTTTTGCAAGCTTTAGAACCAATAGAGCATTTTTTTGCAAGCTTTAGAACTAATAGACATTTTTTTGCAAGCTTTAGAACCAATAGACATTTTTGCAAGCTTTAGAACCAATAGACATTTTTTGCAAGCTTTAGAACCAATAGACATTTTTTGCAAGCTTTAGAACCAATAGACACTTTTTTTGCAAGCTTTAGAACCAATAGACACTTTTTTTGCAAGCTTTAGAACCAATAGACATTTTTGAAAGCTTTAGAACCAATAGACATTTTTTTGCAAGCTTTAGAACCAATCTTAGACATTCTGCAAGCATTTTAGAACCACTAAGGGCACTTACATTTGAGTAAACATGTGTTCAGTGTGATTCACAGCTCAGAGAATCGTGACCCTCTGCCTTCCTCCAGCTTGCAGACACTGATTGAGGCACACCACTTCCTGGTTTTATAGTCCCTCCCCCCTGCCGCCAGCGGGGGCAGCAGAGAGAATGGGAAATGTTGTAAAACCATTAATATCTCTGTCATATTTCATCGACAGGAAAAATCCTCGGCACATATACGGCAGAGGGGAGCTCTGAGCGAGGTGGCCAAAAATGACGGCCGTAGGTGGCGGCGTTATCTTGGAAATCGCAGCACAGGTCGCCAAAAGCGGTCAAGAACAGAGTTTTAGTAATATAGATATAGATGTGTGTAAGACTTCATATTTGACCCTGTAATCAAAATGCCTCGCAAAAATAGAGCACAGCCAGATTCAATAATGGGAAATGAACCAGAACAGATAATGGAAGTGAATGTGGGAGAAAGCATCAAAATGCTTGAAGAAAAAGCATGGGATTGAAAATAAAAGTTAAGAAGGAAATTATTACAATGCTAAGAATATTCTTCTAAATTAGGTGGGAAACAAGGATTGAATAATTATTTAATATAACCGCTTTAGTTTCTGCACCTCTTTTTTAACTGTCTACTTTAGAGTAGTTAAATACATATTTCTTTGCCATTATTCTATGCTCTTCACTGGAATTGTTTAATATTTGTGTACAAATCCTCCTTTTCTCTTGTAGGTGGTGAACAAAACATCTCTATTAAAATTACCGATCTTTTCTATTTTATTCCGTGTGAATATAGTTCCTATCCCTCAATTAGTCATGTCACTCTTTCCAAATACTTTTATATAATTTCTAATTAGTATAGCTAATCACGTCATAATGCATTAATTTACATGCGGATGTAACACAGCCTGTCAGATCATAATGGAGCAAAATAATAACATGCACAACGGCATCAGATAATTGGCACAGTCAAATATCAATACTTCAAACAACTCTTGATCAAGAAGAGCAGCACCACATTTATAAATCCTGTACTCTTGATCAGAAGAATTAGATATCTGCAACTTGTATTTTTAGCTTAACCGTGTCAACTTTGTTATTTATTCTTTGTGCATATACTTGACATAGATTTAAAAGAATAACATTCTTAAAGAGTGAATGCCATAATAAATATTTTCACACTATGATCCCCAGCTATGTTCCATCTCTTCATAAGCCTCTTTCATGTGGATATGAACTGGCTTGTACATTTGGTCAGTGGTGCATTCCAGATGATATTTTATAATTACGACTTCACAATATGGAGAAAAACGTTGATGTTCTACGTTGGCACCATGAAGTAGTGCCGAAACTCATAACAGTGCAATAGATGGTTTGGAGCATTGTTGAAATGAATAGAAGGGCTGTAATTAGGTCATTCTTCTTAATTGATCTTTATGTGGGCTTTGAACATATATCGTTTAATATACTGAGAGGCATTGATTTTGTATTGACCTCAGCTAACTTCTCATAACACATTTTACGTCAGTATCAAGATCAGATTTTGGACTTGTTTTATCTTACATTAATTGACATTGCAATTTTGCTTTTCTAGAGCTGGAGGTATCTTGAATGCTCGTAATTGCAATATGCGGGTAATTGCAATATGCGCAAAACCATTGCAAGAATGAAAACGAAAATGTAGGATTGCTTATGTTGTATTTTCAATGTGTATTAAAGACATGGAGAATCTGTGGAGAAGTTAAAGAACACAGAAAAATATGACGACAGAAGAATTTGCAGATGCTGGTTTACAAACGAAGGCACATCCCTGGAGAACGTGAATAGGTGATGTTTTGGGTCTGGCCTCTTCTTCAGACTGCTTGTGGTGAGGGGCAGAAAGTTGGTAGACTGGAGGGGCAGGACAAAGCATGGCAAGTTATAGGTGAGGGAGACTTTTAATTGGCAAATTGTTGGACAAAAGCCAGAGATGAAATGACAAAAAACAGTGAGATAAGGGTAGAAGGAGTGCAAATTGTGAATCCAGAGGAAGGGGTCAGTGCTGGGGATGGTTGGAAGGGGAGAAATGGATGCAAATCCAAGTGAAGCATATGAAAGGGAGGGGGGAAAGAGGGTGTTAGTTGGAGGTGTTACCAAAAATTGGAGAAATCAATGTTCATAGCATTAGGTTGTAAGCTACCCAAGCAGAGTACGAAGTGCCATTGGTCTAGCTTGCGTGTGGCCTCACTCTGATAATGGATGAGGCCCAGAACAGAAAGGGCAGTGTGGGAATGGGAAGGGGAGTTAAAATGTTTAGCAACTTCTAGTTCCAGTAGGCCTTGGTGGATTCAGTGCTAATTGAGTGGATTGAGTTCAGCAAAGTGGTTGCCTATTCGAGGCTTGGACTTGCCAATGTAATGGAGGCCATGTTGGGAATAACAAATGCATTAAATGTGGAGCTGCATGTGAACCTAGAAGGGCTGCTGGCATCCCAGGATGCAAGTAAGGGATGAGGTATATGGAGAGGTGTTACAGCTCCTGTGGTTGCAAGGAATTGTACCTGGGGAGGGGATAGTTTGGAAGGGAAGCGATTAGTGAACCAGTGAGTTGTGGAGAGAGTAGTCTCCACAGAAGGCAGAAAGAGGTGGCGATGGGAAGGCGTGTGACTGGCGGTGGGATCACATTAAAGGTGGCTGAATTGCCGGAGAATGATGTGTTTGATGTAAAGGCTGGTGGGGTGAGAAATAAGGACCTGGAGACCTCTATCCTTGCTCCAAATGTGGGAAAAGGGAGCAAGAGCAGAACCAGGGGCATACAGAAGATGCAGGAGAGATATCCATCTAAGACAGGGGGGAGAACCATATTTCCTTCTGATGACAGCTTGGTGAATGTATGCTTGATAATTAGCACAGACTGAAGGGCCCATTTCTATTCTGTGTGATTCATTTACACTATTATTTTGTGAACTTTCAATGAAAAATGAGTTTAGACCTAGGAAGTGTCAAAGCAGTGGTACAATTCACATGGAAAGTATGTATCATTGCAAACTCAAGCCATTAGCTCTCTATTTTTTATATTATTAAATCATTTAGAAGATGTTCACATTCAGTGCATTACCACAAGGCTGCACAAACATCAAGAATAACCTTTGCCATATAAACAATCCATAAGCTTCCCACCAAATGGGATAAATGACAATATTTCCTTTGCTTCAGAAATTTATGCCTGATTATAACCAGAACAGAAAAGTGATGCATTAAAATCAATTCTTTGTTGATTTTTAATCTCTACATAGTCTTGCTCAGAATAGATCAAGTCTCTTTAAAGAAGGAGCAATTTTGCAATGTGGTGGCTAGTGTGAAATCTGTGGGAAGTTAATCTCTTCACTTTGTATTCAGTGTTGCGTAGAATAACTGATTTTCTGGAAATTGCCACTTTGACTCGCAGAGAGGAAATCTCAGCATAAACCAATGATTAGAAATGATTTGCGAGCTTTAAAAATGAAACGGCGCAAGCAAAAAAAGAGACAAAGACTTTGCAGCGTGTCAAACCGAAGCTTAATCCTGTCAAAGACCAGGTCAAACAAATCTGCCACTGTGACAAATACCATTGTTAATAGTGTCAATTTTGCCAACATTTTAAGGCAATTGAAAAAATGGAGGAATAGTTTTGAATACTTGAACGTCAAACGAGAAATGGCTCAGTTAAGTTGTGTTTGGAGCCAGAACGGATTTGAAAGATGATTTAAAATAATTATTCGGTAGGAAGGAACTGCAGATGCTGGTTTAAACCGAAGATAGACACAAAAAGCTGGAATAACTCAATGGGTCAGACAGCATCTCTGGAGAAAAAGAATAGGTGACATTTTGGGTCAGGACCCTTCTTCATTATCACTAATTTTTTATTACTAGGTATACTTGATTTTGTTAATGATCAGGTGGTAATTTGTCCGATCAGTGTTTGGATGACAATGAATGTTTTAAAAGTAATGCAGTCATTGCAAATGATGATAAATTGTGGGCTCAGATATTGTGGTTGTGGTGACAGTGGAATATGTGAACCTCCACTGTCTTTACACCAAGGAACTGTCAGCAATCTCCACAGTAAGCAAGATGCGCAGCTGGGCATGTAAATCCAGAAGTTGCTGTCAATGGTTTCTTGCTTTTAATTTAGTTTAGAGATACAGCGCGGCAACTGGCCCTTCAGCCCACCAAGTCTGCACTGACCAGTGATCCCCGCAGATTAACACTATCCTACACACACTCGGGACAATTTACACATACACCAAGCCATTTAACCTACACACCCGTCTGTCTTTCTATGGTGTGCTGGCTTCCAGATTTCTCCAGGGCAAATCAAGGAAATCCGCGACCTTTGTTTAGTTTAGTATAGTTTAGTTTAGAGATACAGCACGGAAACAGGCCCTTCGGCCCACCGAGTCCACTGCGACCAGCGATCACTCGTATACTAGTTCTATCCTACACATTAGGGAGAACTTACAGAAGCAAATTAAATACAAACCCGAATGAATGTGGGAGGAAACCAGAGCACCTGGAGAAAACCAACTTGGTCACAGGTAGAACGTACAAACTCCAAACAGGCAGCAACCAGGGTCGCTGGAACTGTAAGGCAGCAACTCTACCGCTGCACCACTGTGCTGACCTGATTAGAAGTTTTGTTACTGACAAATAATCCTCTCAGTAACATATCCTCAAGATGCTGCATATTGTTAAACATGGGGCTACCAATTTGTTAATCATGTCCAGAACCATGATTATTGTTTGCCTGTAAAAATTCTAATTGTAGGAGCAAAATGGAAAGGCCAGGCAGAGTTGGTGTTCAAAGTAACTTGGTCACCGGCATTCCCTCTCTCTCTATCTCTCCCCCACCCAAGTCGCATCAGCTTCTCATTTTCACCCAACAAACAGCTAACAATGGTCTGTTTCCTTTATCATTGTTACTTTTTTGCATATCTTTCAGTCATTGTTCTTTATCTCTCTACATCATTGACTATATCTCTCGTTTCCCTTATCCCTAACCAGTCTGAAGAAGGGCCTTGACCCAAAACGTCACCCATTCCTTCTCTCCAGAGATGCTGTCTGGCCCGCCAAGTTACTCTTTTTGTGTCTATCTTGGGTGTACTTTGCCAATTGGCATGTATTGATCTACTTTAGAAAAAAATCCCATTTGTTGTATACTGAGATTCTCAGAGATAAGTTGAGGAAATATTGTACTGGTACAAGACTTCATGCAAGAAGGATGGAAATGCACTGCTATCATTTTTGCATTTTTCAAACCATGCAGTAAAACCGTTGAAGTTCACTGACATCATTTCTTTACCAGCAGGGAGTTTTACACCAGCTGACAATGGCTTCACTGAGTGAATTTTGTCTAAAGCACCCGACAGGTCCCCAAAAACTATAAACAAATTTGGCGTCAATAAGTATCATAAAGATTGTGAAATGAAGTTCAGTTTAGTTTAGATTAGAGATACAAAGCGGAAACAGGCCCTTTGGTCCACCAAGTCCACATGGACCAACTAGGGACAATTTGTACATTTTTACCAAAGTCATTAGCCTCCAAACCTGTACGTCGTTGGAGTGTGGGAGGAAACTGGAGCTCCCGAAGAAAAAACCCATGCATGTCACGGGGAGAAGGTACAAACTCCGTACAGACAGCACCTGCAGTCAGGATTGAACCCGGGTCTCTGGCGCTGTAAGGCAGCAACTCTACCGTCGAGTTTCTTCGGGGTACTGGCCAGCAAGCAGCTATTGAGTCCTTCCAGAGGGATTAATATGATTTTTTTTGTGCCTGAACAGATTGATTTTTATGTTACATGGTGACTTAATGTACAGTATTTGCATCATCAAAAATGAAATCATAATATAGATATTGCAAGGTGGGAATGAAATAACACCTACTATAAAGCGATGATTTGTATTCCATCTAGGTAGACATCTTATCCTCTTTCAGCTGTGCAGGAAACTTGTTTGTCAGTGCAATACCTATATTCACAGACTGCTTGAAATTGGCTGATAAACTATACAAATTATATGATATTGCAAAGCATTTTTTGTCAATTCTATCATGTTTCAAGGGTGCTTTAACTTGCAGATTTGCTTCACTGGTAACAGAGGGATTATTTGCAAAGGTTATTTTACCACTGGAAGTGCCTTATTGAGACTTTACCATATTTTGGAACATGCTTCTTATTACAATGATGACGAGGAATAAAATACCAACTGACCTACCATCTATCTCATTGGAGATCCTCGGATCATCTTGAATTGGATTTATCTTGCACTAAATGTCATTCCCATTATCCTGTATTTTTACACTGCGAAGGCTTGATTGTTATCATGTACTGTATAGTATTTCCGCTGACTGGATAGCTTGCAACAAAAATGCTTTGCACTGCACCTCGGTGCATGCGAGAATAAATTAAACTAAGATGCAAACAAAAAAATGTCCAGAATTGCATGTGATCTACACTATGTGTGCACTAGACCAATGGTGCTTTCAGCATTTTATGAAAGCAAGCAGGGATCAGTTCAGTGCAGTTTATTTCAACATCACGTGCACCGAGGTACAGGGAAAAGCTTTTTTGTTGTGTGCTAACCAGTCATCAGAAAGCAAATACATATTACAATCAATCCATTTGCAGTGTATAGATATGTGATAAGGGAAATAACGTTTAGTGCAAGATAAAGCCAACAAGGATAGTCCGAGGGACATCAAAGAAATAGGTAGTAGTTTAGCACTGCTTTCTAGTTGTGGTAGGATGATTCAGTTGCCTGATAACAGCTGAGAAGACACTGTCCCTGAATCTGGTGTTGTTCATATTCACACTTCTATACTTTTTGCCTGATGGGAGAAGGGAGAAGAGAAGGCCAGGGTGCGACTCATCCTTGATTATGCTGCTGGCCTTCCCGAGGCAGCATGAGGTATAAATGGAATCAATAGAAGGGAGGTTGGTTTGTGTGATGGTCTGTGCTCCGTCTACAATTCGCTGCAATTGCTTACGGTCCTGGATGGAGAAATTGCAACAAATTGTGAAGATATAGAGATGTTGGAGGAACAGCATTGACAGTATAAAGGTGGCACTTCTCTCCTCTGATTATTTTGCTTTTATTGGTGAAGATATTTACTTAATATAGAAATAACATCAGTATTAGTGTGTGTCTTATAGATTTAGAGGAATAGGATGGATTTCCACAAAGAGTTGTTTAACACTGATTGTAAGATAGGTTCAGTGGACTTTTGAGAACCCTTGAAGAAGTGCTGTCTAGGCGATTATGTACTATTTAAACCCTAGGAAAAATGTCACGATGGAGATTTAGTGAAATCGTAGACCATGCATAAATTGCAATGTAGGCATGAAATCCATCGAGCAAAACTTTTCAGAACATTTCATTGCTATGCAGGATTGTGCTTCTACATGTTAAATGAAACAGTGGGTTCTTTAATGGTTGTGAAAGAGCTAATAGTCAAATATAATAGTCAAATCTAAAATGGAGTTGTTCTTCTACAAAAGCATGGACTATTAGAACAAAAGAATGGCTCGGTGCCAAGTCTGAATGACTTTGTAAATTATATGGAACACAATATGGAGGACAGGTTGTCTTTTTAATAAAAAAAATAAGATGAAATCCTGCAGTAATAACATGTGCTTCATTCAAGGCCATAAAGAAGCCAAGATTGAAAAAATAGCTGACACTATAGAGATAAGTAATAACTTGTTATTGGATGATCTTGATTTGGACCCAGCTTTGCTTATATTCTGAAAGGCTACGGAATCTTTCAGTCATGCCATATTCAGACTTGGTAGAAGTGTTTTACTGCTAAGAAAAATATAATTGTGCTAACTTTCCTTTGTTCTGTAAGTGGAGCCTGAGAAACTCGAGCAACATTGTAGATCTTTGCCACTCCCGTCTGATGAATTAATTAAAGATTGCCATGGTTTACCTTTAACAGATTTTGTTGCTATCTGCTTTTTAAGAAACAAACTTTGACAGTTGGGTCATAATATGGCACTGTCTTCACTGAGTCTCTGTTGTCAACCCATAGGTTAGGATCATGGCTTGCACACAATCATGAAGAAAAAGTAAGATGGAAGTGAACTGCACGAGACAACTGAAATTGAGGAGAATAATCCAAAGTCCCTGGCGGTGAGTCTAACAGTCGTCAGTGCTTTTACAGTGTACATAATGTCCCTTGCTTAGACAATGATGATTCAGTGGTTCGTTATAGTCACATATGAACAGCAGAGTGAAATTTTCTTGAACAAGTGAAGACAAAATGAATGTTGGATGCCATAATACCCTGTACATCATTGTGCTCCTCCAGTGTTATCTATACATGGGTATATTGTGTGGGTGGACGATCTTAAGGGAAATTCTGATTGAGTATGGGGCTTCTAAAGTAATTGTAATGAGTAATGAACACAAACATATTCCAGGAGAACCTCTGGGCCATTACCTTCATTTACTACAAAATTGAACCATGTTTGTTTGCATCATGTGTGGTTTATCTTGAATGGTATTAGGGGATTGTAACTCTGACACTGTGGCTGCACTCAATTGCCAAACAGGAGGTTCACTGACAAAAGTGACAATCAGAATGAATTGTACACAGGCACTGAATGCTATCAGCCTCATTGCTTGGAAGAATATCCAAAGTGGAACTGACAAGGGCCATGTCCAAAGCAAATGTTTGCTTACACACAGACTAAGGGATGCATCAGGGCAATAAATCCAAGGAGGCAGTTTGAACGGTTCAACATCTATGCGTGAGTAAAGAGGACCCTGAGGGGAAAAGGCTTATCCAGCTCCACTAATCTTGGCAGATCCAAATTGAAGCATTTTCTGAGCAATGAACTTACACTTGCATAGCGGTGCCAATATATTTAGCAGTGATAGACACTTCTGCTAATCGTGTTCTTGTGCTGCAGTCAAGTGCTGATGCAATTTCAAAGTCACATTACTTTGACACCACAATGTTCAGCATGTACTAGCAAAGATTTTAGCTCAGTAGTTTGGTTCTGCAGAATGGAACAATGCATTCCGTATCTACCGGTGGTTCAACCTGCAGTAGAGGTACACTCTTCTGTAATTATAGGCTTGGGTTAGGAAACAAGGCTAGGTAAGCATTGGAGCACCAGGTGACTCAGGAAGAAAGTAGAGTAACACTTATGAGTAACCTCGACTGTCCAGGGACCCCAACAGTCCTTTCCTGTGAGGCAGAGGCTTAATTGCACTTCCTCCAACCTCATCTACTGTATCCATTGTTCAAAGTGGGGACTCTTATATATCGGCGAGACCAAGCACAGACTGAGCGATCATTTCGCTGAGCACCTTTGTTCAGTCCGCCTTGGCCTACATGATTTCCCGGTTGCCAAACACTTAAACTCCCCTTCCCGTTTCCACACTGACCTTTCTGTCCTGTTCCCTTTCCCATGACTCTCAATCTGAAGAAGGGTCTCGACCCGAATTGTCACCTATTCATTTTCTCCAGAGATGCTGCCAGACCTGCTGAGTTACTCCAGCATTTTGTGCCTGTCGAAAGTAACACTTCACGGCTCTATATCAGTGTTTAGTGCATTATCTCCCCAACATCTACAAGCCCAAGTCATTATCAAGTGATCATAAAGCATATTTAGCCATCCTGTCCATTCAAGTACATAAAATACAACTTAGTTGACTGGTTTCAGTGGAATTTCAGTGTATTTTGTGCACTGGAATTATAATAATTATGTTAGATTTGAAAGGTGGAAGTATGCCAGAGGTTCCAAAAATGACTATAAGTAGTCACAAGATGACTAATGCCCTTACAGGTCCACCACTGATTTACTGGCAACTGGTGGTCAGGAAGTTGGACAAAATTGGACAAAATAACAAGAGCGCACTTGAAACTCCCCCCCTGGATGCCTCCCTGAAACTGTGGTGCCTTGGTCGAGTAAGGCGGCCGATCTTGACCTCATCGGGACTTCCGTGCCGATTAGTGGATCAATTATCCCCCCTGCGTCCGGGGCAATGGAACTCCAGCACTGCCGGAGCTGGCAGATACATTCCCATGTCCGACTGCTGCATCCGATCGGCAGGCCAAATTTGTCATCTGCGGCCGGGGCTCTGGAACTCTGGTGCGGGCCAGAACCGGCACATCCGTTCCTATGGTCGACTTCCAAAGCTAGTTTTGTGGGCTAGTATACCCTCTCCAACACCGGCATATCCTTCCTGAGATATGGGGCCCAAAACTGCTCACAATTCTCCAAATGCAGTCTGACCAGTGTCTCATAAAGCCTCAGCATTACATCCCTGTTTTTGTAGTCTAGTCCTCTCAAAATACATGGTAGCGTTGCATTTGCCATAAATGCTCCTAAATACTCAGCTCTTTAAAATTCCAGCTGAGTTCACTTCCTATGGGCAGCATCTTGCTTTATGTTAAGGTTTCATTACAAATCCACTTATATTCTAATTAGTTGGTTATATTAGAACCAATGTGATAAAAAATCTTCTGGATTCCTCACCTAATATTGATTTTTGCTCCTGAAGAGTTATTCTCATAGCCAATCTGTCCAAAAAGCAGGCTGTAGTGCGGATGTGAGTTGTTTATGTAATATAACCAGGCTGTATTTCCAAAAATGTCAGAATCAGTTACTAAATCACTTGCTCATTAACCAGGGCTGCTTTGGTTGCAGAGACTAATGCACGATTCATGCACTAATTGTGTTCATGAACAATTTGAAATATGTATTCCAGATTGAACTTTGAAACTTGCTTGGTTCATGAGTAGCATTTCCATTTGTCTGTGCTCATCTCAGCTTCCCTGCCACTGAAACACATCACCTCCAACCTATTCCATGTTCTACTCCCCTCTCATTCATTTCCCCACACTCTGTAAATACAAATCTTGTTTAGCCAGAATCTATTTATCTCTGCCTTAAAAATATCCATTGATGGCCTCCACAGCCTTTGTGGCAATGAATTCCACAGATTCACCACCCTCTGGCTAAAGAAATTCTTCCTCATCTCATCTTCCTAAAGAAACACCCTTTAATTCTAAGGCTATGATCTCTGGTCCTAGACTATCCCACTAGTGGAAATATCCTCTCCACATCCACTCTATCCATCTCAGTAGAACATAGAGAACATGGATAGGTGACGTTCAGGTCAGGACCCTTTTTCAAACTCTTTTGAAGTATGCTTTTGAAATAAACTACTTACACTGTGTTAAAAAAAGTCCCTTTATAACATTTGTAATCTCCAATAATCAGTCTTTCAATATTTCTTGCAGTCCAATAAATGCTTAATTGAACATTAAAATTATTCCCTATTCGGTTTATTTTGAACAAATGTGCAATCAGCATAGCTGAAAATCTAGGTTGCCTTTTGATAAGCACTGGTGAAAATTATAATAAATAATAATCTAGCGATGCACATATCTACCTAAAAATCAACAAGGGATATTATTATTCAAATTAAATGACATTATTCCAAGTATGATTAAAAGCAGCACAGCTGTTATAATTACAT
The DNA here is from genome assembly GCF_028641065.1 of Leucoraja erinaceus. Classification (NCBI taxonomy): domain Eukaryota; kingdom Metazoa; phylum Chordata; class Chondrichthyes; order Rajiformes; family Rajidae; genus Leucoraja; species Leucoraja erinaceus. The sequence continues at coordinate 13,652,860 of NC_073394.1, forward strand.
AAATGCTAGATACTAAAATAAGAAAAACACTGCTGTGTTTCCACCATTTTGTCTACTCCACTGCGAAATCTCCTCAAGGTATGCCTACTTTGAAGAAGTTCTCCTCCTCCCTCCGAAGACAGTTTAACGACCTCCTCTCTCACTGCCCCCCCCTCTGCGATTCCCCTACAGGGAGTCCTTACTGTCTCCTCCCCTTCTCAGCTCTCCCTTTAGCCCTCTGGCTCCTCCCCTTCCTTTCTTCTTCCCGCCACCCCACCCTCACATCAGTCTGAAGAAGGGTTTCGGCCTGAAACGTTGCATATTTCCTTCGCTCCATAGATGTTGCCTCACCCGCAGAGCTTCTCCAGCATTTTTGTCTACCTTCTGTTGTGAACTGTTCTGTTGTGAGTTGATAGGGCTGTATGACTGCAGATACAATTTTCAATAGATTCCATTACAATTTTGGATACTTTGGTTGCAAAATCAAAATGAGTAACCACAACAAGAATATGTGTTTCTTGATTATTACGAGTGTCCGAGGTTATGGGGATAAGGCAGGAGAATGGGATTAGGAGGGAGAGTTAGATCAGCCATGTTTGAATGGTGGACTAGACTTGATGGGCCAAATGGCCTAATTCTACTCTTATTCCTTGTGACCCTATGACCTTATGACTACAAGCAGGAGGTCCTCATAACGATTGAAAGCAAAAGCAATCTAAAAATATTTTTGTCTTATCTTTGATTTGGAAAACTAAGCATTATTATTTGACCAGAAGAATGGGCTGCCTTAGAGCTCTGTCCTGCTTTCTTAACTATATTCAGTGTTTAGGCATATGGATCTTCTGAAGAGCAAATGGGTTAGTGGGTTCGTAACTTCACTCCCAGTTGCCAAAGACTTCCTTTCCTATTCCCTTATTGACCTTTCTGTCCTGGGCTTCCTCCATTGTCAGAGTGAAGCCAAATGCAAATTGGAGGATCAGCACTGCATATTTCGCTTGGGCAGCTTACAACCCAGCGGTACGAATATTGATTTCTTTAACCAAGTAACCCTTGCATCCCCTCCCTCTCCGCTCCATCCCCACCCCTGTCATCGTACTAGTTTCACTGTCGTCCTGTTGAGTTTCACTGTTTGCATAACTCATTTACCTACCCCACAGCCAACAATGGGCTCTACTTTTCCTTGATCATCGTTGCTTTTTGCATGTCTTTCATTCATTTGTTCTATGCATCTTCTATATCTCTTATTTCCCTCTCCCCTGAAACTCAGTCTGAAGGAGGGACTTGACCCAAAATGTCACCTATTCTTTGTCTTCAGAGATGCTGCCTGACCCGCTGAGTTACTCCAGCTTTTTGTGTCTATCTACCGTGAAATAATAATTGGCCTCCACTTTGTTCTGACACCATTCCAGAAACTGGGAACATGGGAAACTGGTGCCTTCCAATATTCTGCCACTTTTGAGTCTAAAGGGCCCACTTGGTGATTTTTTTCGGCGACTGCCGCAATCATTGACTGACGTATCAGGATCGCCGAAAGACTTTGAAAATTTCAAAATCCAGCGGCAACAAAAAAATGTTGCGACACTTGAGGAAACACCACGTGTCAATACGTCATCACGCCGCGTCACCGCCTGGTCTCGCCGAATGACGCCGCGACCTTTTTGATGACCTGATACATCAGTCAATGATGCCAACAGTCGCCGAATGAATCGGCAAGTGGGACAGGCCCTTTAGAATTAACCTTTCGCATTTGAGTAAAGTTATTGAAACCGAAGCATGTCCTTCCAAATAATCTTAACATCAATGAAAGCGCTAATACGTTTCCATTGCTCCCATGACCAAAAATACTAATTATTTACAACTATGCCTCACTAAAATTAGTTCTGCCAAGAAATTTAGAAAAACTAATGCTTCCTTTGTGGTAGATTTGGAAATTTGCCAAATGGAAACTGCTATCTATAAAACTACTGAGGAAGATTATCGTTATACTGGGTGCAATCAAAGAACAAATTTTAAGCAATAACTATGAATGAACTACAAAAACTGCATCCTCCTTCAACCTTTCTCATTAATATGTTGATGCTTCCTACCATGCCACTGACATAGTTTAGTTTAGTTTAGAGATATCGTGTGAAAACAGGCCCTTCGGCCACCAGATCCACGCAGACCACCGATCACCGCACACCAATACTATCCTAGGGACTGGGGACAATTTACAATTTTACTGAAGCCAATTAATCTATAAACCCGTACGTCTTTGGAGTGTGAGTGGAAACTGGAGCACGCGGAGAAAACCCACGCAGTCACAGGGAGGAGATACAAACTCCTTACAGAGAGCACCTGTAGTCAGGATCAAACCCAGGTCTCTGGCACTGTAAGGCAGCACCTCTACTGACGCATCACTGTGCCGCCATCTGACCTCTGGTCTCATTCAATTAGCTCCAAAAAGATCAAGCATTAAATACGAGGATGGTGATTGGGATACAACTATAATTACAATATGGCTAGTGGACACTTTAAAAATATTTTGAAACACAGGAGGTAAGTGAAATATAATTTTACTTTTATACTAAGGAATAAGCAGTAGAGGCCTGGAAATTGTTCAGGGCCTCAAATGGCAAGTTAGGTCAGTGGTGCAGGTATAAGGCTCTGTATACTATAATATAGAATCTGGTTGCATATAATGCTGAAAGATACTTCCTTCAGATGCACCACCGTCACAGAGGCTTTGTGGTGTTGATGGATGGAGGCTGGTTGTGCATTCAAGTTGGATGAATGGGACATTATTGCCACATGGGTTTGGGTGGCCATTATGAGGAGATATGACTGCAATGATTTGCTTGACTTGACTCTGTGGCCTGGTGCCTATGGCATTCTATTCTAACAGAACTCTGGTGCTGTGAGGCTCTGCTTTTGTATGAAGGGTTTTCACTGCCTGTTGGATCAGGCAAGTGTGGAAAAAAAATCCAGGAACGGTTATCAGGTGTTACTGGATGCCATGCGCTGGTGTGTCAAACGCATGGACGATGTGATGGAAATTGGATTGATTTGCCATCAATTTTCTTTGCTGAATGTTAGGAAATAGAAGCCATAGTGATCAGAGAGCATAGAGTGTAAGATATAGCAGCCATTAGCAGCATCAAGAAACAGCCTGAAGTGTTTTCAAATGAAATCTTCATGCAGAGATTTGGTTTTGAAATTGTAAGAAAAGCTGCATGATTAAACACCACTTGCTGTGAAGGGAGCAGGAGAGAAGTTCATAGCAGGGGGCCACTTAAGAGATCTGCTTTGGAAACTGACATGCCCATGGCACCTTTTCATATGCATTGGTGCAATGTACAGGCAATTGGGTCACGGGTAATTGCACTACATCAATAAGGTCTAGGAAGATTTCAGATGAGCTATTTTACCACTTAACACATCATTCATCGCCGTGTCATATCTGTTCTGGCAATTAGACAGGTTGTTTGTGTAACTAGAGAGCCATTCATCACAATATTGTGCTGAAAGAAGGGTGTTGGGGTGTCTGGGGATACAGTATGTCCTCAAAAGCTTTCAGACTATACATGTGAACTATCTTGTCTCAAAGTTGTTTAAATATTCAGAGTAAGATGTGCTTCCATTTTAAATATGTAGTTCCATGGAACTATTTGACCAAAATATTGAAGTAAACCAAATACTTTTACATACTTTACACAATGAAATTTCACTCAATCATCTGTTGTTACCTTTGTGCATAGACTATCAAACCTTGTATGTATTTTGTATTCAGGGAGATTACTGCCAGGTCTGCTCTGTGTATATATTGGTACTGAATAAGGATATCTGTAGCTCCACTCTCTATGTGACTCATTCAAAACGACAGCATCAACCATTTTTTAATAGACAGTCACTCACATGGCAGAAAAAATGCAAAGCTACTTGATAGAATCTCTCACCGTGATGTTATGTTTGGTCTGTGAAATGGTACTTGCCCCTTCAGCATGTGTACACAGGCAGGAGATTCTGCAGAATTGTTCTTGAATCACTGTTTCTGGATTTGTAGTACATGGAGATGTGGTGTGTGTGTGGGAGGTGTTTCCACACACATACTCTCTCGAATCCCTTGTCTAGCCCTAACAATGGAGTCTGAACAATAGAATTCCTGGCTATGGCTGATACTTTCAGGGTAATGTACACTTCTGAGAAGTAATCAGTGGCAAATAAGTGGTAAATAACAAATAGGTGGTACCATTTTAAGTGGTATAGACGGCTTATGGTATGCTCGCCTTCATTGGTTTGGACAATAGTCAATAGATGATAGGTGCAGGAGCCAGCACCGCCATTCACTATGATCATGACTGATCATCCACGATCAATACCCCGTTCCTGCCTTCTCCCCATATCCCTTGACTCTGCTAGCTTTAAGAGCTCTATCTAACTCTCTCTTGAAAACATCCAGAGAATTGGCCTCCACTGACTTCTGAGGCAGAGAATTCCACAGATTCACAACTCTCAGGGTGAAAACGTTTTTCCTCGTTTTAAATATTTAATGCCTTATCCTTATTCCTAAGAAAAAACTGCAGATGCTGTTAAAATTGAAGGTAGATACAAAATGCTGGAGAAACTCAGTGGGTGAGTACCCTGGTTCTGGACTCCCCCAAAATCGGGAACATTTTTCCTGCCTTTAGCATGTCCAATCCCTTAATAATCTTATATGTTTCAATAAGATCCCCTCTCATCTTTCTAAATTCCAGTATATAAAAGTCCAGTCGCTCCATTCTTTCAACATTTAGAGTAGGAAGTCATGATGCAGCTTTATAGGATTTTGGTTAGGCCACATTTGGAGTATTACGTGCAATTCTAGTTGCCCCATTACAAGGAGCACGTGAATGCTTTGGAAGAGGTTTTCCAGCATAATGCCTGGACTAGGGGGTATTAGGTGCAGGGGAAGGTTGGACAGAGTGGGATTGTTTTCTCTGGAATGCCGGAGATTGTGGGGAGATCTGATAAAATGATGAGAGGCATAGATCGGGTAGAAAGCTAGAATCTATTTCCCAGGATGGAAATATCAAATAGTAGAGGGCATAGCTTTAAGGTCAGTTTAAATGAGGTGTGTGGACAACTTATTTTACACAGAGGATGGTGAAAGCTGCCAGGGGTTGTAATGGAGGTAGATACAACAACAGCATTTAAGATCCTGGATATGTGAGGGAATGGAGGGATATGGATTATTTGCAGGCAGATAAGGATTGGTTTTGGCAGTATTTTTGGAACAGACTTGATGGGCCATCGGGCTTGTTCCTGTGCTGTACCATTCTATGTTCTAAATGCAATTGAAGCGGGTTTAGTGGATGGGTTTTTCACCATAGGAAAATGTGCCTGTTTCTTCAACTGTTTCAGCCACGTTTGATTTCTTGCTCTTTGAATTGCTTATGAGAAGGAGTGTCCAGAAATCTTGTCATGATTGTGTCAATCTCAGGCTACCATCACCTACTGTTAATCTGCCCACATTTTACTTACTACCTTTGTTCCTGAGGTCAATCAGTCATCCTTTAGAGAGTTGTTATAGTTAAGTTTTATTAGGATTTTTATAGTTAGGCATTGATTCTTTGAAAGCCTCGTTAAAATTATTTGTTCTTAAAGTGTAAAATTGATATTTTTGTGGTAATCCCAATCAACCTAATGTCTTTATGATGAAGAGTGAATGATCTGATATATTAAATCTTTTCTCATTCTGCACAGATGTTACCTGGCCTTTTGAATAGTTCCAGATATTTCTGTTTTTATATTTATTATTTTATGTTATGACAGTGATTTCACTGATTGTAAAGTATAAACGCATGATATGAATTTTGTCTTTGATCTTGAATATTATAATACTCACACTGGGAATAAACCTCTTATTACTAATGTTATCCATCCAAGCATATGTTAGAACATTGACTTCCAGCATCCATAATTGCTGAGAACAAAACTGTAGAAGGCTAAGCACAGGTTCTGTTCTACAGCTAACATATGTGAAGATATCATTTGGAGAAACAATTCAATGTTTGAGAACTTGAGCAAATTGTTGGACTACAATTGACAAAAACTTAAAATAACTGATGAAGGTCAGAGTTACCTGAGTTAGACACTATATTAGGTGTTAATGACTTTAATTTGTTCTAACTTACAGCGTCAGAGACCAGGGTTCGATACGGACTATGGGTGCTCTCTGTATGGAGTTTATATGTTCACCCCGTGACCTGCATGGGTTTTCCACGGGAGCTCCGGTTTCCTCCCACACACCAAAGACGTACAGGTTTGTAGGTTAATTAGCTTGGTAAAATTGTAAATTGTCCCGAGTGTGTGTAAGATAGTGTTAGTGTGTGGGGATCACTGGTCGGCGTGGACTCGGTATAACGAAGGGCCTGTTTCCAGCTGTACCTATAAACTAAACTAAACAAATGTAATTACCACAATGAAGTCATAACCCATTTCTCAGTAATAAACCAGAAGTACTCTATTCATATTAAAATGCACTCCCATCCATTCAACCTAATGGATGTAGGTCCAAGAAATGTTATGAAAATGTGTATGCTGTTTATCTATTACTGCTTATTCCTTTCAGGTTTGTGAAGAAACAATGCACTAAATGAGTTAACTTGGCAAATTTAAAGTGCAATTATCTTGCCATCAACTCTATCTACTTTCCATAAACTTGCTGAAGTAAAACCTAACAACATTTAGCCTTTTTCTTCCCTCTCCACTCCTGGTGGTTGATGTAGGCGATTTTGAAAATTATAAGAAAGATTAATAGTTTGTAATAAGTTTAACCCAAGATCTTATGCACTGAGAAAGCACAATGGAAAAAGATGCCAACATGGTGAATTGTAGGGTGCGAGTCCTTTATTGCACCCATTTGTTAGGTAAATGGTGGAATTATTTTCTAATGACTGGGAACAGGAGGTTAAACGTTGATCAATCGTGAATTAGGTGTCGGATGGTAGGAGTGAGAGAGTTTAAAAGTTTTAAAAGTTACAAAGTTACAAGTTACAGGACGGTGTAGAATGAGTGAGTTTAAAGACTGTTACTTGTTTGTGGAACCAGTTCTGAGCGAATGTTGAATTAATACTATAATTCAGATGAAATAGGAGGTCATTGAATGAGCTTGCTCATTTACGTGATAAATCTTTGTAGAGTCGCATGTGTTTTAAAAGGTAGTGTCTCTTTAAGAAGTTGCAGCTGTGTGGGCGTTGAGCCGGACAAAGTTATTTTCTTTTCCTCTGCTCTTTGAAAATGTATTGGCTATCTATGTGGAAATTACTGTTTATTCTTTGTCTTCTCAACTTCTATAAAACAGCGGATGTGGCTCAGCAAAGAGGCTGTTCATTTTCTTCGCCACATAACCTGGCATTAGGATTGGTGACCTTGTCGGGATTTTAAGTTTGACTTCTTCCTATTTCTTACCTTTTGAATTGAATTCAAGAGAGATCTGAAATGCGCACTGGCCATGTGGAATTCAGATTGAGGTAATGGATGAGAACTGGAAATGCCTTTATCTCAGAAACAAATCTGTTAACTTGAAATTTTGAATTTGGGGAAATTGATTGAAAGAATTGGGAATAATTTTGAAATTGTTTATTCTTTGTAATGACCTATTTTTAAAAGGTCTGCTTTGTAAGTAGTTAAAGAGTTTAAGTAAACCGTTGACTGAGACTGGACAGGACCTTAGTGATGAATTAATTACATATGTGCAGCAATTGACCGGAAACTTGTCAGTCTTACAGAAACCACTGAACCAGAGAAATGCAGAAACCACTATCAGCTGATCATAGTGGCGAACCCTTACAACCAGGAGATCACAAACTGATAAGAAATTGGGATTGGAGGAAATTGGGAGAACAGTGGAAGGAGCCCTTCCCAGTATTATTGACTACACCTACAGCAGTGAAGGTTGAAAATAATCCTTGTTGGATACACCTAATTTATTGCGAAAGATTTGGAAACTGGAAAAAGGAAGTATGAACTTGGATGCCCTCCTGCCTGACTGGAGGTAAAAGGAAGCCAGACAGAATTTTTTTTTAATACAAAAGGCCAGCATTTGCAGTATCTTGTTGAAACCAGCCATGAACATAACCGAACGCATTGCACTGAATTATATACGTGCCTCCCTAATCCCGGATACCAGGAACAAGTCTCCCACTGGTTGAATAAACTTGGACAATTAACAGTGACCCCTTATTTGTACTAGAGGTGTCCCGGATTAGGAATAAAACCAAAGGGATCGATTTGAGATGGGAGACACCTCTGAGTCACACTTAATCATAGCTACTAGACCTCCAGCAACAGCGAAAGAAATAGGAAATATGATCCAATGGCTGAAGGACAAACTGACAATTAATGTTTTAAAGTTGCTAATGACACAGAAGGAAAGATCACATGGGTCAGAAAGGAATGGGACACTATGAAAAGCAACAGATGCCTACTGAGGATCTACCTACTGTGGCTCTGGTACAAGTACCCTATGAACTATGGGCACAGCATAAGAATCATGTGGGATGGGTGTATTCAGCCCCTGAACATAAACTGACTATGATTGACATGATTGTCTTTATCGCAACGAGCACTATTGGTGAAAATCTGTGTAATACTCCTATTCTGCCAATCCCGAAAGTGGGAAGATGTAATTAATGGTGTTTTGTCTAAGACCCGAGAGCTATTAAAAATAGTCCTTTAGTACCTGATACCAATATAATTCTGTCATCTATACCGGCAGAAGCCGACACCTTTACAGTAATTAACCTATGTTCAGCCTTTTTCCCCATACCCCGATAGCCTATTATTCTGTGGTTTTACCGGAAATAGTAAAATGGATGCCAGGCTGCGTAGACGCTGTAATGGCGAAGTCTACAATGATAGAAGTGCTAGCAGTGAACTCGCTGCTGTAAGGTAAACAAGCTTCCTTATCTGATTAAGATTTTGGGTTTGTGCCATAACCTCTTTACGAGCTCAAGGACCGATTCAAACCAAATTACAATCAGATCCATTTATGCCTCCATTCCTGCAATAATTGTGCATAATTCATCATCCTACAATTCACGGGTTTTCTTATTTGGCCTGAGTTTTAATAAGAATGGGAATGCCCAGGAAAAAAATGATTAAAAGGCAAAGATTAATTTAACATGATGGGCAAGTTAATGTTTAATTCTGTGGAAAAGGCTGCAAGAAAACAAGTCTTGTATCTGATGTTGAGTTTGTCTAACGTGTTATTTATAAAAGTGCTTTTTAGTTCAATATTTCACTTTGCAGAGCCTTACCTTCAGATGCCTGCTGAAATAATGCTTCTAGTTCATGGTATCTTGTAACATTTGAACTTATGGATGTTAATCTTTTAAAGAAGCTAAAAAAACTACTCTGCAGGTCCCACAGTCATGGATAAATGGCATGATGCAATTCAATGGGGGAATTTGTATAAGAGCTAATGCTAACAGCCTGAAACTTATGAATTCTAAATATTACTCTTTATTTTTTATAAGCTCTGCATAAAGATAGTTGACAGTTCCATTCTCATTTTACCCCTACCATTTTTTCATAAAGTATGCTATTTACGTTTTTAATCTCACAACATCAATTTGACAACATTCTTTGACCAGGTTATTGTAATTGTCAAACTCCAAAATATCTTGATAATCTTTGTACGTAATTGTGTTCACTGTTTACAACTATTGTACATTAAAACACTTTCTCACTATAAAATAAGTATTGATCATAAAGATCAACAAAGAGGCACCAGTATTATAATAAGACAAGTGTTGTGCCTAGATCCCTGATGAATCCTCTAATATCACAGACCTTGCTACCCACATTTCCCAATAAATTGAGAAAATCCATGGTTGGCAGTGACATGCAAGGGTATAGTGAAGGAAATGGGAGCTGCTGGCCATTCAGTTGGTTTGGTGAACTCTGGAGTACTGTATTCCACTATGGCTCTATCATTTTATTAATCATCGCTCTGATTTTTATTGTTAACTGCTTGTGACCATTATGTACCTACTGAGGATTGTGAATGTTATCATAACTGATAAAGAGGAAGGAATGAGAAAGCTTAAAAGATTTAAAAGTTACAAAATGGATTCAGCTGTAGATGTAGAAGCAAGAAAGGCTTTTTGCCTTTCTCCTATTACAATAATGTCATGGTCTACTGAATGTCAGGTAACCTTCGATTTGAAGAGTATTTCAAAGAAATGTAAAGGAATGTTTACATGGCAAAAATACATGATAATCCATTTTACATTTGAGTAAAATAAGTACATAGAGGGAAGTACCAGAGACGGCATGGTGGCACAGTGGTAGAGTTGCTGCTTTACAGCACAAGGGACCCGGGTATGTTTTTGACTACAGGTGCTGTCCGTATGGGGTTTGTACATTCTCCCCGCATGGGGTTTCCCCGGGTGCTCCGGTTTCCTACCACACTCCAAAGACATACAGGTTTGTAGGTTAATTAGCTTTGGTAAAGATTGTCAATTGTCCTCAGTATGTAGGATAGTGCTAGTACACGGGGATTGCTGGTCGGCACGGACTCAGTGGGCCGAAGGGACTGTTTCCGCGCTGTGTCTCTAAACGAGACTAAAGGTGATGAAGAAACATATCTCATTTGAAAGTCAGTATTCATCGATCTGTGCCATCAGACAGAATGGAATGCTTGAGTTCTTGATGAACGAGAATAAAATATCTCATTCAAAAATCAGTATCTTATCCATCGGTCTGTATCATCAGACAGAATGAAATGCTAGAGTTCTTGACGCACTAGAATAGGAAAATGCAGCCTCCACATTTGTCTGTAGAATATCAGCAGGAAAATGTTATATAAATCCACTCTTTCATGTTTCCCAATGAACATAAAGCATGGAAAGTGTAACATACACACTCCAATTAACATTAATCTGACACTGAAAATGAAATATTGTACTGCAATAACATCTTTCTTCTGATACATTGAGATTCTTGTTCCTCCATATTGCATTTCAACACACATCTGTTTGAAGAACCTCAGGAAAGAGTACAGGCTTCAAGCCACGCATACATTATTGTTGATACCCTGTAGCCGTCGTAAGTCATTTCCATAAATTATTTGGCAATTAACATTTTTAATTGTTTTTTTGACTGGAAAAGTGAGCTAATCTGCTCTTTAATGCATGCTCAATCTTTGCTGGGTATTACTGCTATAGATATCATTTGGACCATTTTATTCTTATATAAAGTATTGGTTAAGTATAAATAATATTTGACTACAATTTTGACAAAGTGAAGTGTTTACATTTAGAGTAAACCATCACAATAACAGACCTCTATATAACAGATTTAGTTTATCTGTAGGAAGGAACTACAGAATCTGCTTTACACCGAAGATAATCACAAAATGCTGGAGTAACTCAGCGGGTCAGGCAGCATCCCTGGAGAAATGAAATATGTGCAGTTTTCAGATCATGACCCTTCTTCAGTCTAAGGAAGGGTCTTGACCCGAAACGTCATCTATTCCTGTTCTCCAGAGATGCTGCCTGAGCCGCTGAGTTACTCCAGCATTTTGCATCTGTCTTTGGATTTTGCTTATATTGGACTGGTTATATTTGGTTGTCTTCAGACTGAGACTCCTATTGTTCCACCCCCAACACCACTTCCACCAGTTACCCCATGAGCAGGTGTCACGTGGCGTGCTTTTGGGTTGCGGGAGCGGAGAGAGAGAGAGAGAGCAGCATGAAGGCGGCGTAAACCCTCCCTGGTGCACCACCTGTGGGGCCGGGAGCTCCCCGGCTTGTAAATTCCTGCATGTTTAACCCCGACCACAACTCTGTGTTTCTTCCCTCCCAGCCTTTGGGTTAAACTTAAAGGGCCTGTCCCACTTGGCCGTCATTTGTGCGCCATTTACAAGATACAAGATACATTTATTTGTCACATGTGCCAGATGGCACAGTGAAATGAGATAACCATACAGCCATACAATAAAAATAAAGAACGCAACACACGATAGAATTCAACATAAAAACATCCCCACACAGCAGAATCAAATTTTCCCTCTGTGAGGGAAGTCACCAAAGTCAGTCTCTTCCTCTAATGTTCCCCAATGTTCACCCGTGGTCGGGGCCTCCCCGAGCCCTCCGCAGTCGCCGCTACGGGCAGCCCGATGTTCAGGCCGGCTCGCCGGGGTGATGTAAGTCCGACGTCGGGGCTGGGGGACGTCCTCAGCCGCCTGGACAACAGAGTTGGCCCCCTCCTACCGGAGTCCGCGGCTCCCAAAGTCCGCAGGCCGCGCTTGTCGGAGACTGATGCTGGCGGCCCTTGGCACAGGGCCGAAGGACTCCGCGATGATGGTCAGCGCCGCCCGCGTTGGAAGCTCTCCAAACCAGAGCTCCACGATGTTGGAGCAGCGGCCCAATGCTCCGGAGCTCCAAACAGCGATCCAGGTAGGCATCGCCTGCTCCGTGGTGAATTCAGCGCTACGCCGCTGCTTTTGTCGCTCTGGTCTGGTTCCCGGTCCCCGGCAGGAAAGGCTGCTCCGATCCAGCTGGTAGGCCGCGAGGTGGGGGGTGAGGACACGACTCGGAGAAATAGTCGCGTCCCCGCCAGGAAGCGACTGGGACACAGTTTCCCCCTTACCCTGCCCCCCTCCCCCACATAGAAAAGTTAAGGTTTCCCCCAAAAACAGACTTTAAACTAACTAAAATAAAAAAAAAGATTGAAAGGACAAACAGGCTGTAGGCAGAGGCTGCTGTCAGTGCAGCGCCCCAGTGGCAACCTGGTAGCATGTGGGTAGTGCAGGACGGGCGCATGGAGTGGCATGGAGGAGCGTGGAGTTGCGCGCGGTATCGCGCTACGCACCGGGATTTCGTTCTGTACGAAATCTTCGCACGCCGCCGGCCTGTCGCATAAATGACGGCCAAGTGGGACACCCTGGCACGGCACAACGTCTCACCTCCAACAGCAGCAGAAGCAGGCAAGCGATCGCCAAGCTCAGCCTGGGGCTCATGTCCGTTGCGGATCCGTATCCGCCCTCACTCCTACTCCTAGAGTGGGGCCAAGACGACTGGAGATCGACACAAAATGCAGGAGTAACTCAGCAGGACTGGCAGCATCACTGGAGAGAAGCAATGGGTTACATCAAACAGTCCTTGATGTAAGACGTTGACTACAAACCTACCAACTGCACAGTTAACTAGACTACACCTCCTCCCACTCTGCCTCTTGCAAAGACGCTATCTATCCCCTTCTCTCAATTTTACAATCTTAGCAGATGTGAAAGACAAGAATGGAAGGACCAACACCAGATGCTGCTCTCAAGCAGATCCGAATCTGTGTTTTTTAATCAAGGAAAATAAGGAGTTTGGGTTGAGTTATCAAATGCATGTTAAAATTACAGTCAAGCAAGAGAAGGCATAGGCGGAAGAGATGGCGATAAGCAAAGAACACAATAAAAATGGGGGGATCATTGATTAAAGGAACTGTTGTCCTCTCATACAGTCTCAGAGACTGTTGCTTCTAAAGGTTCAGATTAGAGAATGTGGGACCTGGACTTGAAAACCCATTCTCCTGCCTTCTCCCCATAAGCCCTGACACCCATACTAATCAAGAGTCTGTCAATCTCTGCCTTAAAAGTATCCATTGACTTGGCCTCCACAGCCGTCTGTGGTGATGAATTCCACAGATTCACCAGCCTCTGACTAAAGAAATTCCTCCTCATCTATTTCTAAAGGTACCTCCTTTTATTCTGAGGCTATGGCCTCTGGTCCTAGGCTCTCCCACGTGGAAACATCCTCTCCACATTCACTCTATCCAGTGCCTTTCACTATTCGGCAAATTTCAATGAGACCCCCCCACCTCATCCTTCTAAACTCCAGTGAGTACGGGCCAGTGGCTTCAAATGTTCTTAGCCCAATCAATCCTGGGATCATACTTGTAAAACCTCCTCTGGCCCCTCTCCAACGCCAGCATATCCTTCCTCAGATATGAGGCCCAAAACTGCTCACAATACTCCGAGTGTGGCCCGACCAGCGTCTACCAGGTTAATCCTGCAGTGATTTCCCGCTTACCTGATTTTGGCACTTATTGCATTTAATTTCCATTATGCATGAAATTCACATCAACACAAGTTCATTCAGAATTGGACAGGATTCATAACTGCCGATGGCTTTCATGCCTTATGCAGATTATAATTTAGTGTGTTTGCGAGTGCTTTGAATCCTTTGCACTTTAAATCCATTCCTACAGTGTCACTTCCAACTAACCTGCCCTCACCGAGAAGGCTGTTCAGTTACCATGAAGTAGGTCAGAGCATTGAAAGTTGCATAGTCAAATTTCTTCATCCTATTATTGTTCCGAACAAAAAAAAGAGCTTGGCACAGCTTCATCGCCAAAGCACAAGTTTTTGCTAAATAAAAGCACAGTGCTTCGGTTTTACATTGTATCTGACCATTCTTTCAAACATTCAAAGAATTGAATCAATCCCTAAAATTAATTGGAAACTTTATTTGAAACAGATTTAATTATATAATCAAAAACTATTTGCATTGCAAATACTTATCAAGTTATGGGTCAACATTTCCAACTGAAAGCTCCTTTATGGCAAATTTTATGATCAGAAATTGTTACCTACATTTATGAGACTTTAAAATGCCCAAAAAGTTACTTTTTGATTTACTTGGCAATCTTAAGTTATTTTAGTGTCCATGCTTAAAATTTGATAACATGCTTAATCCAGTTTGAATCACTGCAACAGCTGGTGATTTAAATTTAAGTAACTAAATACTTTTGGAAAAAAAAAGCTTGCATCAGTAATGGTGATGAAACTGCTGGATTGTCATAAAGACGCATCTGGTTTTGAAAATGCCCTTCAGCAAAATAATTCTCCCATCTTTCCCTGGTCTAAATCCACCAGTGTGATAATTTCTTAGCTGCCCAGGGAAATTGCCACTGAGCTCAGGGGTAATAATGGATGGTCAGTAAATATCAACCTTACAAGCGAATCCACATCCTCCAAACACGAGGTCTCTGGCAGTTTTCCTGACACCATATCACATCACTCCATCAGCTCAACCCTTCTTCAGATTCCGCGACCTGAAACGTCATCCATTCCTTCTCTCCAGAGCTGCTGCCTGTCCCGCTGAGTTACTCCAGCATTTCCTGTCTATCTTCGGTTTAAACCCGCATCTGCAGTTCCTTTCTACACATTCCCTCTAATCCAGGCAGCATTCTGGTCAACGTCTTCTGCATGATCTTCAAAGACTTAACATCGCAGCTGTAATGGGGCGACCAAAACTATTTTGCTGAAGAACTTTGTAAACTGTTCAAATATTTTTATCATATCATTCAGTTTTCCTCTCTAAACACCTCGAGGATTCTTGAGCGTTGTTATGTGCTCCAAGCCATTTGTTCATTATTCAGGAATGACCAAAAGTTTCCAGTTAGGAGGCTGAGCTCCAAATACTAAATATACAGTGTTTAAAATTAAAGGCATTCTAGGAACTTAAAAGCATTACCATAGCACACACAAACGTCAAACAGACGTGAATGACAATTTCCACTCTACACATGTCCCCCTGTTTATTTTGAGCAGTTCTCTGATGGTTGACTTAATTTACTTCGGGCAATTATGAATTAGGTTATTCTCAGAATTGTCGATAGAATCTTGCAAAACCCAGGAGTCTGATCCTGTGAACTAATTCTAATGTACAAGATTCTCATCACTGAGCCTCTTCTATTTACCGTCCTAAAGTGATTACTGTCCAGTTCCTCCTCCAGCAATAAATGGGTTTCAGCATAACCAGCTCAGAGGAATCCAGAAGAGATGCAATGCCCGCTATCGACAGCCAGCCAGTATTGTGGGTCAGGATAAAAATATGAATAAGAAAGCAAACATAAAACTGCAGTAACTTCGAATGCAAAACAACAAAGGGATAATCTTAAAGTACACAGCCGCACTCTCAGCTTCAATAACAAGAGATGGAATAATATCTAGCCTGTTTGGGTTTGTTGTTTCCTCAGCCAGTGTAATTTAACTGAACATATCATAAACCGTTCCAAAAAAACACAAGAAGTTTAGATATAAAATATGATGGCATGGTGGCACAGCGGTAGAGTTGCTGCTGTACAACGCCAGAGACCCGGGTTCAATCCTGACTACGGGTACTGTCTGTACGAAGTTTGTAAGTTCTCCCTGTGATCCGAGTGGGTTTTCTCCTGGTGCTCCGATTTCCTCCCACATTTCAAAGGCATCCAGGTTTGTAGTTTAATTGGCTTGGTAAAAATGTAAAAAATGTCCCTAGTGTGTGTGTGTGTGTGTGTGTGATAGTGTTAGTGTGTGGGGGATCACTGTTCGGCACGGATTCGATGGGCCGAAGGGCCTGTTTCAGGTTTATATCTCTAAACGAAAAAATATAAGTTGTGCTCCATGTGAACTGAGTTGCATGATGTGACATGTTCTGAGATGCAGTGTTGCATACAGGCCCATGTCCACGAAGTCTCCACATCCCACATTGAAGTCATCACTTCTCATTGTGCTCATCCACAACGGTGGCAGATGCTCCAACCTTAAGTTGTTCTTTTAGCCAAAAACTAATATTTAGTTTAATTTGGAGATATAGCATGAAAACAGGCCCTTCAGCCAACTGAATTCATGCCACCCATCGATCACCTGTTCCCACTTTCTATGTTATCCCACTAACACCTCCACTCCCTAGAAACTTTGACACAATTTACAGCAGCCGATTCAGCATGTCTTTCGGATGTGGGAGGAAACTGGAGGAAACATGTGCATCACAGGGAGAACATGCAAACTCCACGCAGACAGCACCTGAGGTCAGGATCAAACCCCTGGTCTCTGGTGTTTGAGGCAGCAGCTCTACGTTCAAACATTTTGAATATAAATTCCTTTCTAATTTACTTTGAAGGAGATTTTGATACTACAATGTAACAAGGGGCGGCACGGTGGCACAGCGGTAGAGTTGCTACCTTACAGGGCCAGAGACCCAGGTTCGATCCTGACTATGGGTGCTGTCTGTACAGAGTTTATGCGTTCTCCCTATGACCACGTGGCTTTCACCAGGTTCTCTGCTTTCCTCCCACATTCCAGAGAGGTAGAGTTTTGTACGTTAATTACCTTTGGTAAAAATTGTAAATTGTCAATTGTAAACTGTCAATAGTGTGTAGGATAGTGCTAGTGGACGGGGATCACTGGTCGGCACGGACCCGGTGGGCTGAAGGGCCTGTTCTGGCGCTATATCTCTTAAGTCTAAGGTATGCCAGTGTGCAAAGCGGTTAACAAGAGCAGAGGAGAATTATTAAAGCCGGATATTAATGGTTAGATCAAAAAAATATACCAAATGATTTGAATACATGAATGTGTGGGTGGGAAATGTTAAAGTAAATTGCATAAGAGCAAATTATCCAAAATATTGTGGTATTTTCATTTTCAGTTCTGAAGCACCAATAACCACATTCAGCTAAACTGCTGCAAGGAACAGCTCATTGGCTGCTGAATGAAGCAGAACATCCTCAAAATGATGTAAAAAAGAATGTTAGTAGAATGAAATGACCAAAAGTTGCAGCTGTAAATATCTATCAGTGTCACATAGCCTGCAAGCTACTGTGTGAGAATTTATTGTGTGACATTTTTGTTGTCTTAGTCAAATAAACTGAACTAGAGTGGCATGGTGGGTTAGCAGTGGAGTGCGACAGGGACCCGGGTTTGATCCTGACCACCGCAACTCTCTATACCCATGATCATATTGAATGGCGATGCTGGCTCGAAGGGCTGTGTGGCCTTCTCCTGCACCTATTTTCTATGTTTCTATCAGGTAGATGCCAGAGTTGTAAGTGTTCTGGAATTTTGCTTCATTCACCTCCAGCTGTAGGTCCTGTCTGACAGCCAAGTCCTTCCGGACCCAAGGCAAGACTCAAGTGTTTAATTGTCTGCTGCACCGGGACTGTAACTATAACATTCTTACTTACTCATCCCCTTAAGTGATCTGGCTACTTCTCACCTCTGAATGCCTAACTCTCTAAGTTTATTTAAATGTTCATGATAACTGAATTTTTTGTGCTTTTAGAGCAGGTGGACTAGTGTAGATGGAGCATTTTGGTTTTTATGGGCAGGTTGGGTCAGAGGACCTGTCACCATACTGTATGACTACTAATGGAGTATATTTTATTATATTTGCTTTACATTTTCTCTAAAGATTTGTTTTAACAGTGCAGTCAGATGATGTTATTTTCTGGCTGCTTTTGGACATGGAGATCTTTAGATACATTCCATTTTTTTCAATGGGTGTGCTTAGGAGCAGTTTTTTCTTCTGTCAAGGATTTTTCCCTGGATTTTCATGGGTGAGACTTGCTCCAGTTTCCCCCAAATAAATGTTTGTCTTGCAAGGCGCAGGTGCCTGTTCAGCAATCCCCACACCAGGGGCACTATTTTCAGTTCTTAACGTGAAACATAACGAGTAGGTCAATGACATTCATGGCCCATTGATTGCTGAATGGAAATTTTAGCCCAACATGTGTCTCTGATGCAACAAGGAATGATGAGCAGTTCTTTTTTTAAACACAGGGTGGAGCTAATGCCATCTAGGTTCTCAGAGCAACACAGGTTAACAATAATCTTCCAACGAAAATGAAGGCAACAAAGTCAAGGTGAAATACATTAAATAACGGATCAGCCATCAGCTTATTATTGATACAAAGCACGTTTGACAATTCCAGCTTTGTTTGTTACGACAAAATATGCTGCTTCTCCAACCTGGGATGTCAGAATGTTTATTTCATGAAGAAAGGACAGTGAATGTCAAGGGACTAATTTTCATTAGTGAAAGAGAAAATCAAAAATATATTGTCAACAAATGCAGGAGAAGGAGTAAATGTTTTCAAGATTACAAATATTTGCAGGGGAAATCCCATAACTAACACCGATGCAATGTGAAAAATGCAAACAAGCATCACTTCGGTTATTAACTATACAGTATTTAAAGGCAAATACATAATTATTCTCCATTTTGGGTCCTAAAAATATTGAATAGATTTACAGTAGGTGGCATAAATCATCTGAGGTAAAGATGGAATGCTCTGCATGATTTATTTACTGTAATGGAGCAATTGAAGGAAACAAATAGCAAGGATCCTCGGATGTCTGATCTGTCATATCAGGAGAGATTGCACAGGCTGAGCCGCTATTAGAGTTATTGTTATACAGCACAGAAACAGGCCATTCAGCCCAATTCACCCATTCCAACCAACTTAAGCTAGTCCTATGCATTTGGCCCATATCTCTCTAAACCTGTTTTAAACCGATCCAAATGTCTTTAAAAAAGTTGTTATTGTACCTGCCTCAACCACTCCCTCTGGCAGCTTGTTCCATATAACATGCATCCTCTGTGTGAAAAAAGTTCACAAATCTCAAATCAAATTCATGAAGTATGATCCCATGCACAAAGCCAAGCAAAGTATTCCCAACCTGTAGTATTGTAGGTTAATTGGCTTCTGTCAATTGTCCCCAGTCTGTAGGATAGAACTAAATGTTTTTACAACGTTCAAGAAATATTTAGGCAGGTAGGACAGGTTTAGAGGGCTATGGGGCAAATGCAGGCAAGTGGGACTAGTGTAGACATAGAAGCATAGAAACATAGAAATTAGGTGCAGGTGTAGGCCATTCGGCCCTTCGAGCCTGCACCGCCATTCAATATGATCATGGCTGATCATCCAACTCAGTATCCCGTACCTGCCTTCTCTCCATACCCTCTGATCCCCTTAGCCACAAGGGCCACATCTAACTCCCTCTTAAATATAGCCAATGAACTGGCCTCGACTACCCTCTGCGGCGGAGAGTTCCAGAGACTCACCACTCTCTGTGTGAAAAAACAGAGATATTGTAGATGTTGGCCGGTGTGGGCAAGTTGAGCTGAAGGGCCTGTTTCCATGCTGTTAGTCTCTATGACACTAATGTATGGGTGATCGTTGATCGGCGCAGACACGGTGGGCCAAAGGACCTGTTTCCACGCTGTATCTCTAAAAACAAACCAAATCAATCTTTGGCTTCCCAAATGCATACAGATCCTGTCTCTCAGAATCTTTTCCAGTAACGTACCCACCACTGAAGTAAAAGGCCTGTCCCACTTGGGCGTTATTTGCACGTCATTTACGCGACATCATTTACGCGTCATGCCGCGTGGTGAGACGTGGTGGTGTACGCTGTGACACGTGGTGGCGCTCGTGGTGAGACGATTGTAATAATTTGTAATAATAACATTACGAATATAACAAATGTCTGGGAAATATCTGGGAATTATAATTGACGATTCTCTCTCTTTTAAACCTCATATCCAGCAACTTGTGAAAAAACTAAAGATAAAATTAGGTTTTTACTTTAGAAACAAATCTTGTTTTTCTTTTGAAGCCAAAAAAAGACTTGTTGCTGCAACGTTTATGTCTGTGTTGGACTATGGTGATGTTTTATATATGAATGCATCTTCAAAATGCCTACAGTCTTTGGATACGGTCTACCACGGAGCACTGAGATTTGTTACTAATTTTAAAACCCTCACGCACCACTGCTCTTTGTATGCTCAAGTTGGATGGTTTGCCCTGTCCACCCGCAGACTCCATCATTGGCATATTCTTATTTATAAGACTATCCTCGGTGTTCTTCCTTCATACCTGCAGAAGTATGTGATTCGAAAAAGCACAGGAACTTATCAGCTCCGCTCTGAGGACTTGTTCTTACTAACTGTACCTAAAGTCCGTACTGAACTGGGGAAAAGGGCATTTAGTTATGCTGCTCCCTTCACATGGAACCAGCTGCAGAATGAACTGAAACTTAAGGAGCTGGTTTCTATAAACAGATTTAAATCCCTTCTTAATGGTGTTGAAGCGGGCTCTTCTGTCTGTACATGCTTTGTTTGATGATGTTTTGACGGTGACTCTATTTATATGTTCTCTGTTGTTTTTTAAATTATTGTCTGTAACTGTGGAACTGTGCTGCTGCCTGTCTTGGCCAGGACTCTCTTGTAAAAGAGATTTTTAATCTCAATGAGACTTCTCCTGGTTAAATAAAGGTTAAATAAAATAAAATAAAACGTGGTCAAATACAGCATCGCTGCAAGGGAAACCAACAAGTGGATTAAGTAATCTTTTGACAATCCCATGCATTAGAAACATAAATAAAAAGACGAAATGCTTTTGGCAAGAATTGTTAAAAGTTATAAATAAATGCAAGTAAAATGCATTACTGAGTTTACTGATGTTTGAGAAAAGAATATGGCTATATCTCTTCTGTTAATCACTGATTATCCAAATTAAGCAACTGATTTGTATTATTGAATAGACTTCAATTTATCAGGAAAATGCATTCAAGTGCTGGATTTACAGACAAACTGAGGCTGAGTGTGGCTCATTACAAACCCAGAGATGGTAACAATTAAATTATATTAGATTTTAATATTTTAGAGATACAGCATGGAAACCGGCCATTCGGCCCACCGAGTCCACACAGAGCAGCAATCACCCTACGCTAGTTCTGCCCTACACATTAGGGACAATTTACAGAAGCCAATTAACCTACAAACCTGTACGTTTTTGGAATGTGGGAGGAAACCGGAGCATCTGGAAAAAAAACCATGCAGTCACAGGGAGAACGTACAAACTCCGTACGGACAGTACCCGTATTAGTACATTGTCTATATAATTCAAAATCACACTTTGCACAGATAGAAATGACAGCAAAGATAACCAAAAGATGCTGGAGTTACTCAGCGGGACAGGCATCTCTGGGTAGAAGGAATGGATGACATTTCGGGTTGAGACCCTTCTTCAGACTGAGAGTCAGAGAAGAGGGAGACACAGAGATATGGAAGGGTAAGGTGTGAAAACGAGAGATCAAAAGGGACAAAGTTGACACCCATCTTTTGCCTTTGATTTTACACTTGCAAATTGATTGCATTGTACACAAAGAAAAAGAAACACATGACTAAAATTCATCAGTTTTGTACCACCTGCTCAGTATTACACTGAAGTGCCAATTTGAACCCGAGGGTGAAGTGTACTAGCAGTGATTCGTGACTGTTGTGCATGTGTGTAGATCAAGAGTTCCAACTTTGGGAGAAATTGGTGACACCATTTCAGGCCTTTTCCAAAATCAGGCACATTTTCTGAAATGTTTCTTTCTTAGAAATACTTGCACACCATAAAAGGCACAATGAAACAACAACTTTAAAAAAAATAATCAATCACTTTAAAGCATAATTTTAAGAAAATTTCTAAATTAAGTTGAAATCATTGATCACTTTTAACAAAAAAATATTTAATCACTGAAGAACATTTTTTGAGTTATGTTTGGACCAGAACCAGTGAATAACTCAAAACTAAATAACTAATAATTAGTCCTAAAAATCACGCAGTGTAAATATATAATACGAAATTCAGTTGGCCACAGATCCCATCGAACTGGCTTTGTATTTGGTAAGGTTATGCTTGATATTTTCTTGGACTCTTGTGCCCAAATCCCTTCAGTCCTCTGGAGTCCAAACAATTGTTTAACTGATCCTTGAATATATTTAATGATGCAGGCTCCACCACTCTTTGGAATGGAAAATGTATTCGTTATCTTCTAACTAGAAATTTCTCATCCATTTTGCTTTTAAATGGTCAAAGAAGTGGCAGATGGAATATTGCGCAGCAAAGTCATGCACTTTGGCAGTAGTAATAAAGGCGCAGATTATTTTCTAAATGAGGAGAGGATTCAGATATCGGAGGTACATAGGGACTTGGGAGTGCTGGTGCAGGATTCCCAAAAGGTTAATTTGCAGGTTGAATCGGTAGTAAGAAAGGCAAATGCAGTGTTAACATTTGTTTTGAGTGGACTAGAACATAAAACAGAGTAGAATATAAAACAGGCTTTATAACACATTTGTCAGATTGCATTTGGAGTGTTGCGAGCAGTATTGGGCTCCATATCTGAGGAGGGATTTGCTGGGTGAGGGTCCAGAGGAAGATTATGAGAATGACCTGGGAATGATTGGGTTAACGCATGATGAGCGTTTAGAATGCTGGAGTTTCGAATGATGAGGGGGAACTCATTGAAAATTACCAAATAGTAAAAGGCCTGGATAGACTGGATGTGGAGAGGATGTTTCCACTGGTGGGTGAGTCAAGGACCAGAGGGCATAGCCATAAAATGACTTACTTTTAGAAAGGAGATGAGGACGAAAGGAGATGAGGACTGAAGAAGGGTTTCGTCCCGAAATGTTGCCTATTTCCTTTGCTCCATAGATGTTGCCACACCCGCTGAGTTTCTCCAGCACTTTTGTCTACCTACGAATTTCTGTCGTCAGTGGGTGATGAATCTATGCAATTCATTGCCACAAATGGCTGTGGAGGACAGGTCTCAGGTATTTTTAAAGTGGTGACTGACAGATTCTTGATTAGTAAAGCCCCTGAAACCTGAACGCCCCACCCAAGGTTTCTGTGAGGTTCCCGGAGGTTTTGGTCACTCTCCTTGATGATCGAAAGTGGTTTCCGCGTAGTCGAGGTTTCTTCTATGTTCCTGCGATTATTTCAACAAATTCAAAACCGGCCTCGACTAAATATAGGTTGCCGTTTGGTCGAAGCCAATGGAGTGGGGTTGCTGTTTACTTACAGGCAGTCTACTGCAATCTCCTTCGCTGACCCGCCATTTTGATTGGCTCATTGGAGTTTTCAGCAAAGATTTAGCAAGGATCTTTGGTTTTCAGGACCTAGAAGATCCGCCGGAAGGTAAAATGCCCGCTAACTTTATTAAACTTCTTAAAACTGTCTCCACTCCTTCTCCCCCCCCCCTTCTCCCCCCCCCCTTCTCACCCCTTCTCTCTCCCCTTCTCTCTCCCCTTCTCTCCCCTTCTCCCCCCTTCTCTCCCCCATTCTCTCTCCCCTTATCTGTCCTTCTCTCCTCTTCTTTCCCCTTCTCTCCCGCGCTCTCTAAAGGACTTACCGTGCTCTGTGGCAGCCGTTTATCTTCCTCTTCATCGTGCAGACAATGCTCCTCCGCTGTCCCTGGCCCCCACCTTCGCGATGTGTGTGTGTGTGTGTGTGTGCGGTCGGTAACAAAGATCCTGTAGGATCTTTGGTCAGTAGATGCAGTTCACGCTTCGGTGGAGGCTTTCCAGGCAAGTGACCAAAACCTCTGGCGACTCATGGAAACCTTGGGTGGGGCGCTAGGTCACCAGAGGTTTCCATTCAGATTTCCTCAGTGGGACAGGGGCTTTAGGCTGTCAAAGGTTATAGGGAGAAGGCAGGAGAATGGGGTTGAGAGGGAAAGATAGAACAGCCATGACTAAACGAAATATAGCAATCGGAAAAATCCTTGGGGCTGCTGCAGCGGAGGAGGTCTGTGAGTAAGATGGCAGGAAGTCATAGTGATATAGGGTAGCGTTTTTTCTAAAATCAATTAACAACGTAGACAGGAAGTGGTCAAGATGAGACGTTTAGTATAATAATAGATAATAGGGTGGCACAGTCGCATAGTTGCTGCCTTACAGCATCAGAGACCCAGGTTTGATCCTGACTACGGGTGCTGTCTGTATGGAGTAGGTACATTCTCCCTGTGACTGCTTGGGTTTTCTCCGGGTGCTACCACATTCCAAAGACGTACGGGTTTGTAGGCTATTGTTAATGTAGCATTAGATGATTGCTGGTTGGCACACACTTAGTATCTCTAATGCCTGCTGTATCTCTAATGTCTATTCTTGCCTGAATTCTTCAATTATAAGGTTGGAGCAACCAACAATACAAATATTTCTAATTTAACCTGTCGAATATCCGATGCAATTCTGTTAGTTAATTTAGGAAGAAAGGCTAACGTCATATTTTAAAATAATCATCTGTACTTATTTTGAATACTTTTCTTAAGTCATGGCAGGTTAACATTATTTGTTGGTTAATTGGCTTGGTGTATTTGTAAAATTGTCCCTTGTGTGTGAAAGGTAATGTTAATGTGCAGGGATCACTGGCCGGCGCGGACCCGGTGGGCCGAAGGGCCTGTTTCTGTGCTATATCTCTGGACTAAACTAAGCTAAACAAATCAACAGAGCAAATTGGAGTTGGCTGCAGCTGTGTTTTTGGTAACCTTGCAACATATTATGTGCTTTTCTGCGATTACAAAACCACAAATCAGGGGAGAAAACCACAGCAATCTGCAGAATAATTAAAATAACAACAAATGAACAAAAGAAGCTAAGAAATAAGAGCAGCTGTAAGCCTGTTTCTTCAGGCCTATCTGCCATTCTCTGTACCTTCAAACACGTAACAATAAACTAAACTAAACTAAATTAAATTAAATTTTCTGAACTTTACTCAGGCCTATCTGCAGAGATTCATTCAGATTGATTCAGATTCAATTTTACCAGTGTGCAGTCAAACACGTGGAAACGACATAGCAAACGTCACCGAACGTTGTTGAGTAGAGTAAATGGAGAGACCTGTAATAGGAGGGTAAACATTAAACTGGACAGACAGAAACTAAATGATGCTCTCGATTCACCAACAACACTGAACTTTTACTCAACTAAAGGTATTGTGGGTCCAAAACTCGGAGAACTAAACCTGAAGCCAAATACCTCCGTGAATTTCACACAGAGAGTGGTGAATCTCTGGAACTCTCTGCCACAGAGGGTAGTTGAGGCCAGTTCATTGGCTATATTTAAGAGGGAGTTAGATGTGGCCCTTGTGGCTAAAGGGATCAGGGGGTATGGAGAGAAGGCAGGTACAGGATATTGAGTTGGATGATCAGCCATGATCATATTGAATGGCGGTGCAGGCAAGTGGGACAATTGCTTGGGCAAGTGACAGGTTGAAGAAGTCAGTCAAAGGGCCGAATGGCCTACTCCTGCCACCTATTTTCTAATGTTTTCTATGTTTCTCTAGATTGTCCCTGTCACATTAGTCCTGAAGAAGGGGGTCTCGACCTGACAGCGTCGCCTGTTGTTCTTCTCTCCAGCTTAGATGCTTGCCTCACCTTCGCCCTGGATGTGTCCTCCATCGCACCTTTTTGCTTTCAGCAGTCTACCTGTTATCCATGGCTTTATTCGGGTATATCTATGTTTGAGGGAGGTGACACTTTAAATTCAACATCTTCACAGAAGGTATATCATGTTTCATTGTTAGATGTGGCCCCAGTCAGTATAGGTCCATCTCATGTCACATTAAGCGTCGCCTATTTCTCCACAAATTTAATATTTACCTATCTATCTTTCCTTTAAATTCAACATCTTACAATATCATGTTTCATTATTCTAAACCCCAGTCAGTATAGGTCCATCTCATTCAATTTCTCCACAAATGGAGGGGCTCTGTCATTCTTAAAATTGCCTCAGCTAGAAAACCAAAATGTCATTTCAATTAATAAGATTGGGAAAGGTGCTCAGGAGTCAGAAAAATTTATATACCAACAGCATGCCAGGGTTTTTAAAATTATCTGAAATGGATATAAAATGTTGGAATGTACAGTGATAAAAGATAGTTGGTTCAAAGTTATAATGGCCCACAGAGTGTTTTTAAAGCAGGTACTGTAAATTTGGTCACATTAGCCTTTTTTTCCCCCTTTGTCATGTAGCTGAACCTCATCTGCAGAGTGCAACATGATTGCACCCATTTCCAGATTAAATCATGCTCTCAGGAAATTTGGCTATTTCGAAATGCAATTCATCCTTGTGTCAATGATATTTCTGTGTCTATCAGGGACAGGATGACAGCATTCCCTGCTCAATGCTACGGTGGAGCATTGCAAAAAATTTAGGTCACATTTATTAGGGAGAAATTAGCAATAGTCTTCCTTTGGAACAATGTATTCTGGTTGTTGGCACCTTCTGGACAACATGCTTGACAATGCTACTTCATCTGCAGTAATACAACTTCAAGGAGACACTCAGTAAATCAGGCAGTCTCTGTGAAAAGAGAACGAGAATTTCCGAGAAAGAGAAAAACAAAAGTCGGCAACATTTTTGGTTTTTAGTTTACAGATATGGCGCAGAAACAGGCCTTTTGGCCCATCGTGTCTACAGTACGTCGACCAGTGATCCACGCACACCACTTACACACTAAGGAGATTCCACAGATTCACAACTCTCTGGGTGAAAATGTTTTCCCTCATCTCAGTCCGAAATGGCCTACCCTTTATTCTTAAGCTGTGACTGCTGGTTCGGGACTCCCCCAACACCGGGAACATTTTTCCTGCATCTAGCCTGTCCAATACCTTAAGAATTTTATATGTTTCTATAAGATCCCTTCTCATCATTCTAAATTCCAGTGAATACAAGCTCAGTCACCCCATTCGTTTCATCCGGCCTTCCCGGGAATTAACCTGGTGAACCTACGCTGCACTCCCTCAACAGCAAGAATGTCCTTCCTCAAATTAGGAGACCAAAACTGCACACAATACTCCAGGTGTGGTCTCACCAGGGCCCTGTACAACTGCATAAGGATCTCCTTGCTCCTATACTCAAATCCTCTTGCAATGGTTGTGGTATAATGTTTATTATCAAGCTTTATAAACTGCTCTTTGAAGTTTATAACATTAAATTAACATTTGCACTTTATCTCTGCCATGTTATTTGGTTCAATTCTTCAGCTTCTGCACGCACTTCACCGTGGATGATAGTGTTCATGATAATGTATTACATTATTCAATCCCACCTCATACCATTATTTGGATGAATGTTTGAATGAGAACATCAAAATCTATCTTACTCAGCCCTATTACATTCATCTTTTTATTTTCTAGCTTTCATAATCATTTGTCCAGATAACGTTATTTTCCTTTCATCCATCTGTTCGATTGTTATTCAACTTACCCTCCATTGAGCACTAACAGGACTCAAAACCACGATTTTCTTATGGCTTTGGCAAAACATACTCTCTGACCTCCATCTGTATTGCATAAAGCCATGATATTTGGTAGAGCAGTAAAACTATTTCATTTCCAATTGCATTTATTAACATCTGGAGAATTGTGTTAGATTGGGTTCCATGGGGAAAAAATGACTTACTGATTAGATCTGCATTGCAATTTTATTTTTCAGGAAAGGTTATTGATTTGGTCATAGTTTTGGATGGCAATCCATATCATAGTAATATCAAAGTGCACTTTTATGAACTTTGTGCTTGCATGACTGTATTGCAGATTATTCACTTAGTGATGTCAATTCTTGTGCAATGTTAATTTGATGCTAGAATTTAGCTCTGTACATGCATCTAACTAATCATATGCACCACACACAGGCAACCAGGTCTGAATAATAGGAAGATTCTACACCTCCCCTCCAACAGGGTGTCACTGTGGCGCAATGGTAGATTTGCTTCCTTACAGCGCCAGAGACATAGAAACATAGATACATAGAAAATAGGTGCAGGAGTAGGCCGTTCGGCCCTTCGAGCCTGCACCGCCATTCAATATGATCATGGCTGATCATCTAACAGTATCCTGTACCTGCCTTCTCTCCATACCCCCTGATCCCTTTAGCCACAAGGGCCACATCTAACTCCCTCTTAAATATAGCCAATGAACTGGCTTCAAGTACCTTCTGTGGCAGAGAATTCCACAGATTCACCACTCTCTGTGTGAAAAATGTTTTTTTCATCTCGGTCTTAAAAGACTTCCCCCTTATCCTTAAACTGTGACCCCATGTTCTGGACTTCCCCAACATTGGGAACAATCTTCCTGCATCTAGCCTGTCCAATCCCTTAAGAATTTTGTAAGATCCCCCCTCAATCTCCTAAATTCTAGCGAGGACAAGCCGAGTCTATCCAGTCTTTCTTCATATGAAAGTCCTGCCATCCCAGGAATCAGTCTGGTGAACCTTCTCTGTACTCTCCCTATGGCAAGAATGTCTTTCCTCAGATTAGGAGACCAAAACTGTACACAATACCCCAGGTGTGGTCTCACCAAGGCCCTGTACAACTGCAGTAGAACCTCCCTGCACCTATACTCAAATCCTTTTGCTATGAATGCTAATCTGGCCCTGGGGATTTATTGGCCTTTAATCCATTCAATTTACCTAACACCACTTCCCAGCTAACCTGAATTTCACTCAGTTCCTCCATCTCATTTGATCCCCGGTCCCCTGCTATTTCCGGCAGATTAATTAAGTCTTCCTTAGTGAAGGCAGAACCAAAGTAGTTATTCAATTGGTCTGCCATGTCCTTGTTCCCTATGATCAATTCAGCTGTTTCTGACAGCAAGGGACCTACATTTGTTTTAACTAATCTTTTTCTCTTCACATATTTATAAAAACTTTTGCAGTCAGTTTTTATGTTCCCTTCCAGTTTTCTTTCATAATCTATTTTCACTTTCCGAATTAAGCCCTTTGTCCTCCTCTGCTGGACTCTGAATTTCTCCCAGTCCTCTGGTAGGCTGCTTTTTTCTGGCTAATATGTATGCTTCATCTTTTGTTTTGATACTATACCTGATTCCCCTTGTTATCCACGGATGCACTACCTTCCCTGATTTATTCTTTTGCCAAACTGGGATGAACAATTGTTGTAGTTCATCCATGCAGCCATTAAATTCCTTCCATTGCATATCCACCGTCAACCCTTTAAGAATCAATTGCCAGTCTATCTTGGCCAATTCACATCTCATACCCTCAAAGTTACCTTTCTTTAAGATCAGAACCCTTGTTTCTGAATTAATTATGTCACTCTCCATCCTAATGAAGAATTCAACCATATTATGGTCACTCTTGCCCAAGGGGCCACGCACAACAAGACTGCTAACTAACCCTTCCTCATTACTCAATATCCAGTCTAGAATAGCCTGTTCTCTCGTTGGTTCCTCTACATGTTGGTTTAGAAAGCTATCCCGCATACTTTCCAAGAAATCCTCTTCCTCAGCACCCCTGCCAATTTGATTCACCCAATCTATATGTAGTTTGAAGTCACCCATTATAACTGTTTTACCTTTGTTGCACGCATTTCTAATTTCCTGTTTGATGCCAACCCCAACTCCACTACTACTGTTAGGTGGCCTGTATACAACTCCCACTAGCGTTTTCTGCCCCTTAGTGTTTCGCAGCGCCACCCATATTGATTCCACATCCTCCAAGCTAATGTCCTTCCTTTCTATTGCAATGACTACAAACGCAGTTCTGGAAGCAATAGTTGAAACAGATTAATTAATAACTTGTGCAAGGCATTAGATAGCTGCATGAAATAAATCAAATTCCAAGTCTATGGAATAAGTGTAGGGAAGTTGAACCAATTGGACAAAGTTTAGCTTAGTTTATTGTGATACAGTGAAAAGGTTTTTGTTGCAGTTTGACCAGTCAGCAGAAAAACAGTACATGATTACAATCGAGCCATCCACAGTGTACCGATACATGAGAAAGGAAATAACATTTAGCACAAGATAAAGTCCAGTAAATACCAATTAAAGATAGTCCGAGAATCTTTAATGAGGTAGATAGTAAGTCAGGTCTACTCTCCAGTTGCTGATAGGATGGTGCAATGAAAATTCTTGCCAGAACTTTTAATGGAAAAAATACTATAAGGTTTTTAAACTTGGCTGAAGTGTCAAAAACATTCACACGTATTTAGTGATTCCAATCAGGTTGCTGTCTTTGACTGAAGGGGTGAATATGGCGAGTCTCAGCCATTGCCATTTTCTTTCTATCGGTACAGTGATGCTGCTGGTGTTGAGCTGGCTCATGTGCTGGAGCTGGATTCCCAGCAGAAGATTGTTCTGGTTGAAGATCAAAGAGGCAGGTAATGACATAATGTAATAACAAGAAACAAGCAGCTGGTTTATACCCAACATAGATACAAAATGATCATATGATCATAAGATCATGTGATAGGAAGGGAATTAGCCCATGAAGTCGACTCCGCCATTCAATCATGGCTGATCTATCTCTCCCTCCTAACTCTGTCAAACGCTCATCATTGTTAACCTACCATTCCTGGGATCATCCTTGGGGAATCCTGCAACAGCACTCCCAAGTCCCTTTGCAGGTCAAGCAGCATCCAGGACAACATGCAGAGATGACGTTTCCAGCTGAAGCCCTTCTGATTGTACATATGAGGACGAGAGCTGGGATAGAGAAAGGGCAGGATAGAGCATAACTGGTAATAGGTGAACACAGGGGAGGGGTTTACTTGGATAGGCATGTTGTTGGACAAAGGCTAGGGATGAAAGGACAGGTGTGAACAGAATAGATAAAGAGTTGCAAATTATTTTATAAGAATTTAGTTGAAAAGTTGGGAATTGTGTATCCTTTGTAAACGGTACAATTGAAGTGTTCATTGTAAACATAGAAAATTATCTTGTGACAATGGAATATCTGGTCTTTTGGGTTATAATTGATGGATAATTTAAGAGTAAGTCAATTGTTATAGCTGAGACTAGACACAAAAAGCTGGAGTAACTCAGCAGGACAGGCAGCATCTGTGACGAGAAGGAAGTGCATTGAGTATAGGAGCAAAGAGGTCCTTCTGCAGTTGTACAGGGCCCTAGTGAGACCACACCAGGAGTATTGTGTGCAGTTTTGGTCTCCAAATTTGAGGAAGGACATTCTTACTATTGAGGGAGTGCCGCGTAGGTTCACAAGGTTAATTCTCGAGATTGTGGACAAGCTTTTCCCTTTGAGAATAAGGAAGATTCAAACGAGAGGACATGACTTTAGAATTAAGGGACAGAAGTTTAGGAGTAATATGAGGGGGAACTTCTTTACTCGGAGAGTGGTAGCGGTGTGGAATGAGCTTCCAGTGGAAGTGGTGGAGGCAGGTTCATTGGTCTCATTTAAAAATAAATTGGATAGGCATTTGGATGAGAAGGGAATGGAGGGTTATGGTATGAGTGCAGGCAGGTGGAACTAAGGGAAAAAAAGTTGTTTGGCACGGACTTGTAGGGCCGAGATGGCCTGTTTCCGTGCTGTAATTGTTATATGGTTATATGGTTATGGCGGGACTGTCATATGTTGATTGAATGAAGGCTAGGCTTGTATACTCTGGAATTTAGCAGGATGCGAGGGAATCTTATTGAAACATATAAGATCAAGTCAAGTCAAGTCAAGTCAGTTTTATTCGTCACACGCACATAAAGTGCAGTGAAATGAATTTGCCAGCAGCTGTACGATAAAAAAAAAACACACAATACACAATAAAAATTTAACACAAACATCCATCACTGTGGTGGAAGGCACAAAGTTTGGTGAGTCTTCCTCCATTTACCCCTGTGGTCAGGACCACAACCCTCTGCAGTCGCTGCTGCGGGCATCCAGATGTGCAGACAAGGTAAGTCCAGGTAAGTCCTGAATCGGTGCTTCCCCACCGGCGACTGCAGCTTCAAGATGGTGTAGGCCGCAGGCCGGCGGTCGAAGATCTAAAGTCCCCACCATGCCGCAGCCGCAGCCAGAAGCACCGCAAATTATTGAGGGTTTGGACACGCTCGAGGCAGGAAACATGTTCCCGATGTTTGGGGAGTCGAGAACCAGGGGTCACAGTTTAAGAATAAGGGGTAAGCCATTTAGAACGGAGATGAGGAAAAACCTTTTCACACAGAGGGTTGGAATATGTGGAATTCTCTCCCTCAGAAGTCAAGGAGGCCAATTCTGTGGATGCTTTCACGAGAGAGTTAGATAGAGCTCTTAAAGATAGCGGAGTCAGGGGATATGGGAAGAAGGCAGGAACGGGGTACTGATTGTGGATGATCAGCCATGATCACAGTGTATCACAGTGAACATTCGACCCACTGCAGTTCGCTTACCGCCATAACAGATCAGCGGTGGATGCATTCTCACTGGCTCTCCACTCTGGAATACTTGGACAACAGAAACTCATATGTCAGGCTGTTATTCATTGACTACAGATTGGCATTGAATACAATCATCCCCTTCAAGCTGGTTACCAAGCTCTCAGATCTGGGTCTCTGCATTTCCTTCTGCAATTGGATCCTCGACTTCCTCATCCACAGACCACAGTCTGTCCGTATTGGAGGAAATGTGTCATCCTCGATAACAATCAGCAAGAGAGCACCTCAAGGCTGCGTGCTTAGCCTTCTGCTTTACTCACTCTATACTCATGACTGCCGTATCAAGTTCGCCGACAACAATACTGTTGTGACATCACTGATGGGGATGAGTCAGAGTACAGAAGTGAGATCGATCGATTGACCAAATGGTGCCAGCACAATAACCTGGCTCTCAACACCAGCAACACCAAGGCACTGATTGTGGACTTTGGAAGGGGTAGGATGGGGTCCTATAGGTCAAGAAGGGTTTCGACCCTAAAAGTCACCCATTCAATAGACAATAGAAATGGTCAAGAACTTCAAATTCCTGGGCGTGCACATTTCTGAAGACCTTTCCTAGTCCCAGCACACTGATGCAATTATAAAGAAAGTACATCAGCGCCTCTACTTCCTGAGAAGATTACGGACTCTCTCGACCTTCTACAGGTGCACAGTAGAGAGCATGCTGACTGGTTGCATCCTGGCTTGGTTCGGCAACTTGAGCGTCCAGGAGCGGAAAAGAATGCAGAAAGTTGTGACCACTGCCCAGTCCATCATCGGCTCTGACCTCCCCATCATCGAAGGGATCTATCGCAGTCATTGCCTCAAAAAGACAGCCAACATCATCAAGGACCCACACCATCCTGGCCCTGCACTCACCTCTCCTCTACTATTGGATAGAAGGTACAGGAGCCTGAAATCTGGTAATCCAGGTTCAGGAACAGCTTCTTCCCCACAACCATCAGGCTATTAAACTTGCCAACAAACAGACTCTGAACAGTAACAGCCTATTGCACTTTATTTGTTTTTTATGTGTATATTGAACTGAACTGCTTTGTATTTACACTTACAATATTCTGTTGTGCTGCAACAAGCAAGAATTTCATTGTCCTCTCTGAGACACATTACAATAAACTCTCTTGACTTGACTGAACTTGCTGGCTCGTAGGGCTGAATGGCCTACTCCTGCACCTATTGTCTTTTGTCTATTGAATGGGTGACTTTTAGGGTCAAAACCCTTCTTCAGACTCACAGCTGAGTGTAGTTTTTGCACAGAATTAATACGACCATTTATATTTGCAATTATATATATTTAAAATATACATTTAAATTTTTACCAACGAACAACAAAAAATGATTTCAGATGACCAGTTGGTAACAGCAATATCTAACAATTGTTTTATTGAACATAACATAATATACTGAGCAAAACATATTAAATTCCCCAATATGCAAAAGATAATCAAAAAGTAAAATCTGAGGAGTTTATAGGGAACTGAAGTTCACAATAAATATGCCATTAATCTTTATTTGCATAGCCAGTATTATTTTTTAAATTGAGTAACTCTTATTTTTTCCAAGTTTGATGTCTCAATTTTGGAAAGTATCAATTTTTGTTATGAAATATTGAAATACATATTTGATTTTGACACAGATAAAGAATATAATATTTTACAGTGTAATAAAAACACAATCAAGATGAAGGATAGATAGAGTAAAAGATTCTTACAGAATAATTGTGATAACAAGAGCAGAATATCCAAATAAATATAAGAGCTGGAAAATTTAATGAAAGATCCCGTTATCTCTACTGATTTAAAAAAAAAAATGTAACAAGGAAGATTTGATTGGTAATGCATCAAATGTGTATCTGTTGTATTTATGTACATCTCTTGTTCACTATGATATAGAGGGTCAGATTGATTTATTTGATCTCCCCTGGAGGCTATCAGAAAATAAGTAATTTCACGAAAACCTATACACCCTTTCATTACATTTTTTTTCATTTTTGAGACCCATAATTGCCATTCAAAAACCTACAGTAGGTATTTATATTACATTACTCTCTGCGTTGATGATGCAGTGTTTCCAGAAGGTGGTTAGATAGGAGTTTGCCTTTGGGATGATCACATGTGAATGAGGCACAACTTGGAAGGGAAATTGGGTGGCAACATTAGACCTAAGTAACTGCTAACTAAGGAGCAGATCTCATTAAATTGAACTGTGCTGCCAAAGAATAATACGTAATAATGTTAAACCAAGCCTTTTAATGAGGGACATTAGAATCAGATAATTAAAAATGTTGTAGTTTTGATATTTACTGACAGCATTGGGGACTAGTTGGATCGCAGTAGTACTGGAAGCAGAGATTCATAGTTTATCCGATAATTAATAGTGATATTTAGTTATACCCCAGAAACCTAAAACTAATTCAGTGCTAAGTACCTTGAAACAAATTTTAAATAATTTGTATAGGAAGAAGGGTCTTGACCTGAAACGCCACCCATTCCTTCTCCCCAGAGATGTTGCCTGCCCAGCAAAGTTACTCCAGCATTTTGTGTCTACCTTCTGTTAAATAATGTCCTTGTTTCTCTCCAGCATTTTGTGTCTATCTTCTGTTAAATAATGTCATTGTTTCTCAATATTAACAATCTTGTGGCCGTCAGCTTTTTTTAAGTACAAAGGGACCACATGTACATTGAGGGATCCAGTCATAATAGATAATGTTTAAAATATTAGAATATGTACATATTTTTTTATCCATTTGATTTGCATTTTGAACTGCCAAAATAGGCAGAAAAGATAACACAACCAGAATGATTTGAATTCAGTTAGATTTAAAACAACAGGAAGACCACTCTAACATTGATCAATATAAACCATTCTGAAGTTGCTGGAAACTCATATTCTTAAGACTCACTAATCAAGAACCTCTTGATCAATCTCCAATTCAGAAATATCCAATGTCTTGGCCTCCACAGCCGCCCATGGCAATGAATTCTACAGATTCACACCTTCTGGCTAAATACATTCCTCCTTATGGGTGGTGAATCTATTGAATTATTTGCCACAGAAGGCTGTAGAGGGCAAGTCAGTGGATTTTTTTAAGACAGAGATAGATAGATTCTTGTAGTACAGGTGTCAGAGGTCATAGGGAGAAGGCAGGAGAATGGGGTTAGGAGGGAGAGATAGATCAGCCATGATTGAATGGAGGAGTAGACTTAATGGTCCAAATGGCCTAATTCTACAATTCCTTATGACCATATCTCCATTCTAATATTTATATTCTCCAACTTCTGTGTGCAAGGATACAACAATAAAGCTGCCTCGAAGTGCCAAGGTACAAATCATGGATCTTAAATTGCATCCCAGTAGGTATCTTTTATGTCCACCCACCATCCCTCATTCGCCTTCTCAGTGACAACAACACTGATGGAATAACTTGTCACCCATTAATAACATGTCCCAGTAGCATAGCAGGCAACATTTAATTCCTAACACTCAGTGATATATGAACGTATAATTTTCCATTCAATTTGGTTGTGGAATGTTTGCAACTCAGTTACCAGGGTTAACAAATTAAATGAGAAATATTATCAATTTAAAACAAATGACTAAAACAGTGGCAGATCTGGTAGACTGAGAGAGCTAATAAAATAGGTACCGGTAGCACTATTTACCAATGAACTGCTCAGTTAAGAAATACAAAGAATACTCGGTGCCAGGCTACATTACAAAATTAGTCATGAATTTAAGGACCAAATTCAAGGAGTAAGTAAAATTAAAGTGGAAGGATATCATTCAGGATAAACATTCAACTGACTTGATTTAGCTCTCTTTAGTTGCTTCCTTGATGACAATTTACCCATCTAAAGGTCAGGAAATTAGTTGTATTTTAATTGTTGTAGAGTTACATTTGCATCTTTATGGATATTAAAGCCCTCCATGTCAACATGCTGCAAGGCAAGACAATAAGGTCTGAAGAAGGGTCTCGACCCGAAACGTCACCCATTCCTTCTCTCCAGAGATGCTGCCTGTCCCGCTGAGTTACTCCTGCATTTTGAGTCTATCCTCGATTTAAACCAGCATCTGCAGTTCTCTTCTACACAAAAAAGTACATTCAGCTTGTACTTATAAAGAGCCTGTCCCACTAACGTGACTTCTCAGCGATTGTCTTCGACCTTCAAGCTCGAGGGCACTGGCCTGAAAAATCTCGAGCTGGATCGACGGTCGGCGATGAAACAGCGAGCTGGATCAACTGACCACACACAAAGACATCGCAAAGGCGGGAGCCAGGGAAAGCGGGGGAGCACTGTCTGAAATTCACACCCGCGATGAACAGGAAGGTAAAAGATGGCTGGCACATAACGGTAAGTCCTTTAGTCCTTTAGAGAGGGGGGGGGGGGGGGGGGGAGGAGAAGGAGTAAGCCAGACAACTTTTAATAAAGTTTAGCGGGCATTTAACATTACTGGTTGGATTACCTTTTTTTTCTCAACACGCTTTATTTTCCACTACCCTCGATTACCAACAAATAACATGCTGACCTACTACGACCTACCTCGACTAAACCTACGAGTAAAAAAATATTGATTTTTTTCCATGACGACCTTCTTTTTACTCGAGGACATTTTTCAGCATGTTGAAAAATACGCCGCGACCTAGCTGAGGCCTCGAGTACGCGGGGATTACTCTCGAGCATGAAGGAGAGTTACAAAGACCTCGTGTCGACCATGCTGTGAGTATGAGTCGAGGGTGAACTCTTCGGAACTCGCGGATTAGGTCCCCATAGTGGGACAGCCCCTTAAGTGTCAAAATTCATTTACGCCTCAGAAGTACATGGGAATAACTGATTCCAACTAAGTTGGAATTTAACATTTTCCACTTGGCATTCTAGTGTATTACTGTTGTTGAGCTTTTCACCGCCAAATCTGGAGTAAAACAAAAAGGTTAATGCTGATGATGATCAGTTAAGTTATTGGAATTTTCCTCATGACTCATGAACTCTGATACATTCAAACAAAAAGCATCTGCAGGTCAGGAAGAAAATAATCAAGAGTAAGGAAAATAAATATCTGATAAAAATGTTATATGCATTTTCAGAATGCTCACAATTGATTTGTCATTTATTTTGCCGTCTGATATGGTATTGAAAAGAAACTGATAAATCCACAATTTACGTGAAAATTGTTCTTTTTAAACGAAGGAGATGCAATGGAATTGTTGCACAGTATTGTGCAATGACAATAAACATATTCTATTCTATTCTATTCTAATCAACAAATCTTCTGAACCTTGGCTTCTAGATTCTCTCTCTAGTCCTATTTCGTATATTTTCTGATATACTTTAGAACTGATAACTT
The DNA here is from genome assembly GCF_028641065.1 of Leucoraja erinaceus. NCBI lineage: Eukaryota > Metazoa > Chordata > Chondrichthyes > Rajiformes > Rajidae > Leucoraja > Leucoraja erinaceus. Next base: position 13,690,949 of record NC_073394.1, read on the forward strand.
TTTCTGGCTGACAATCTAGCAAATGCTAGTTGTGGTCAGTGTGTGACATGCTGAATTACAAGTGAATTTATCCTTAAGTTTGATAAAATGGAGGAGACGGAGAGCGTCAATGTTATTAATATGCTCCATTAAACCTTGAAAGACTATTCAAACTCCCTATGGTTCAAATAATGTTGCAGTTTTATACATGCATTCCAATTAAAGTATTTAGCTGAAGATAGACAGAAAATGCTGAAGTAACTCAGCGGGACAGGCAGCATCTCTGGAGAGAGGGAATGGGTGATGTTATGGGTCAAGACCTTTGGTATTTAGCTCACTCTTTAATATTCCCAATATATATTGTTTTTATTTTTATTTATTTCTGACTTATAATGGAAGACTTGAAATATCAAGAATACTGCAAAATCAGCACTCTCCTGCTTAGCAATGTCATTTTCCATTTGGGTCTTTATAATCTCTCATTGCTGTGAATTTGCAATGTCCTCCTCCTTCAGTAAGTGAGGTCTCTTGTAATTGAAAATCATCAGCTACAGCCATTCTACAGCTACTCATCATTCATCATCAATTCAATCTCCCTACCAACATCCTCAAATACATGTTATGTGCCTTTTTCCAGCTGTTTTTCGTAAACTCTACTATAATTATTTCCTCATTCGGGTACAATCCTTTGGTTCAAACTTCAGGTCCCCAATAACAGTAAGATTAAATTAAAAGTTACTGAAATAATTAACCTACAGAACTGTTTAACTCACTTGTCCTTCAGGTGAGAAATGTTCTACGATGATTAAAAAATGCTTCTTAATGAGAATGAACGAAAGGTCATGCATACCTTGAATAATTCTGAACAATTTAAACTTTCCTCAAGGCTGAAAAAAAGTATCAGAAATGAGCCATTCAGTTTCCCATGCCTTCCATGGATTTCCAATTGTTTAGTGCGAATCTGGACCTCAAGCTTATTTATCAAACTTTGCTCAATATTCTTTTGATATCCTCGCCACAGACATCCATTAATCAAATAGCAAATCACCTGATAACTCTGGTATTTTGGGACGTACTTACCCTTTGCCGGGTGAAGATGGTCCCCCTTTTCCACCTTATCCTAACCCTAAAATTGAATCTGAATCTGAATCTGAATGTCCTCTAGTTTTATCAACTTGTGATTTGAGAAAAACCTTCATGCAGTCTACCCTATCTATACTCCTCATAATGTAATGTCCATCATAGCTCCTCTTAGTCTTATCTGTTCCTGCATGAAAAGACCCAACTTCTCCATTCTCTCCGCAGGTCTGAACTGCTCCAACCCAGACAACATCCCTGTGCATCACATCCACATCCTCTTCAGCGCCATGACATTCTTCTTTGATGACATTAGACACCATCCAGTCTTCCAGAACTAAACCTGTGGCCACAGATGATGCAAATATCTCTGCAAGGACCTCCGCAATCTGTTCCCTAGCTTCCCGCAAGGACCAAGGATGTATGTGATCGGGGGATTTATCCATCTTAATTTATCCACCAATACTTCCTCTTCGGTAATTCATATCTAATCTAAGACATCACAACTCTTATGCCTCAATTCCTGAGCTTCTATGAACTTCTCCATAAAATGGATGAGGAATTCATTTAATTATTCCTCCATCTGTTGTGATTCTACACAATAGTGGCTACGCTGATCTTTCGGGAACCTGTTATTTCCCGAGACTTTCTTAATATTCCTGTGGAATCTCTTGGGAGTTTCCTATACCCAGCTTACCAACTCCCATTTCGTGCTCTCATTTTTGACCTCCAGATTGCTCTCTTAAGTGTACTTCTAAGCTTCTTATACTTGCTGTGAGGTTTGCTTGATCCTGACTTAGTAAATCTGACATATGCTTCATTCTGTTCACCTGCATCAAACTGGTTTCTCCAAACTTGCCAGCCTTGTCTATCACTTGGACAGGAACAGGCTGTCTCTGTCCACTTGTTCTCTCACTTACTATCTCCCACTTGCCAGCCGTCCTCTTGCCTGCAAACATGCTCACACAATAAGCCTCTGCTGGATCTCCTCTAATATCTCCAAATTGGCCTTGCCCCAGTTTGGAACTTTAACTAGCGGGCCAGTCCTCTCCATCTCCATATCCACTTTAAACTAATAGAATTATGGTCTCTGATCTCAGCCATTTGCCCTACCTCACTCCCTATTAGGAAGTGCAGTTTGTACCCTTTCTAGTAGGGAACTCTACATATTGATTCAGGAAGCGTTCTCGTATTATCATTATATTTTATTACTTCTTCAATTAATTGATTCAGGTAGGCAGGATTTGCCCATAACAAGCTATATTGTATGTTTCTGAATAGTCCTTGCAATACCGAATGATCATTATTCCGATCTCCCAAATGTATCTGGTATCTTCCTTCCTTTTGATTGTTGTGCTTGTGTCTAAAGTACTTTTCTCTTCTGTCTTTCTTGAAAAATGGGACCATGCTTGTTTGTCTTCCTCACATCTGGTGCCTCACTTCTGAGTTTAGTTTTTAGTTTAGAAATACAGTGCAGAAACAGGCCCTTTGGCCCACCTGTTCTGATTGAACACGGATCACCGGTGCTGAAAAGCAGCAACTCTACCTTTCTATGCGGGGGGCAGTCATAGAGTCCTAGAGTCATAGAGTGATCCAGTGTGGAAACAGGCCCTTCGGCCCAACTTGCCCACACCGGACAACAATGTCCCAGCTACGCTAGTCCCACTTGCCTACGCTTGGTCCATATCCCTCCAAACCTGTCCTATTCATGTACCTGTCTAACTGTCTCTTAAATGATGGAATAGTCCTAGCCTGAACTACATCCTCTGGCAGCTTGTTCCATACACCCTCCACCCTTTGTGTGAAGAAGGTACCCCTCGGATTCCTATTAAATCTTTCCCCCTTCACCTTGAACCTATGTCCTCTGGTCCTCGATTCCCCAACTCTGGGCATGAGACTGTGCAGCCACCTGATCTATTCCTCTCATATTGAGAGGTGACGTTTTGGTTTGAGACTTTTCCTCAGACTGTTCTGACCCCCATGTTCGTATAATAATCCACCCTCCATCCATATTGAATGAATTCTGATTTCCCATATGGATGGACCGCACGGCATCCTTGAGTAAAGGAAAGGGTGGAGGGGTCTGCTTTCTTATTAACTCCACATGGATATGGCAGTTCTGGAGAGCTCATGCTCCCCAGAATTGGAATACCTTCTGGTAAACTGGCGTCAGTGAATTAGCTCCATTTCCTGCTGTGGGAATTCACTTTGGCTATCCTGAGAGCAGTCTACATCCGTCCCCAGGCTCTGCATCTGCCTCCTCCTCCACCACCACCCCTGGCAGTGCATTCCTAACATCCACTACCCTCTGGGCCGCACATCTCCTTTTGAAGAGACCCTGCAGCCCACAACGTCTGAGCCGAAGATGATGCAAAGTTAAAGTAATCTCCTCTGCTTGTTTGTGATCCATATCCCTTCACTAGAGATACAGCGTGAAAACAGGCCCTTCGGCCCACCGAGTCTATGCCGACCATCGATCCCCGTACACTATTCTACACACTAGAGACAATTTACAATTTTTACCAAAGCCAATTAATCTACTAATCCGTACGTATTTGGAGCGTGGGAGGAGACTGGAGCACTTGGCGAAACCCATGCGGTCATGAGGAGAAGGTACAAACTCCTTACAGACAGCACCTGTCGTCAAGATCGAACCCGCGTCTCTGGCGCTGTAAGGCAGCAAATCTACTGTTGCGCCACTGTACCATCCCATGTCTCCATTGACCAATGCATTTTCTATTTATTATATATCATATTCTTTTGCCTGGGTACAAATTGTGACATCTTTCCACTGCTGTAACAAATGAAATTTTTTCCAGTCTAAAAAATATAAGTACCTTTAAAACTGCATTCTCTGGGTATGTGTTGATAAATAAAATGTTTCTTTCTAGCTAAGCAATTGGACAACTGGGGATTGGCTTGTTGCACTGCTTACATGGATATTTCTTTGGCACCTTTTATTCTTCAACAACTTCCATGTTGTCTGACTCACTCTGAAGTCAATCAGAACGCCTACTCCATGCACTGATTTTATGTTCTTATTGCAGTATCAACATTAGCTGGAACAATTTAGAGGACAGAAATAGAACAGTCTCAGTTTCTGAGCTTAAAATTTGTTTTTGATGGTTTAGATGGAGCACCAAAAGCTATGCTTTAAGTACGCTCCTGTTAAAAATGTTTTCAAATTCACCCACTCCGAAAATCACATATCTCCAAAGTCATTAACTGAAACTTTCTGCACTAATGGTTGAAATGTTTGTCTAGTTGCTGCAAAGTCATAAAACCTTGCCATATAACTGGCAACATGCCAGTATTTGGCAGTCTGGAGCAATGTTCAGGATTATTTCCACTTTAACCTCGCACTTAAAGTTTGTGGCCAAGTAAAATTAGGGTATACCCTTTAAGAATTGTACTATGTGACCAACTACTCTTTATCTTTTTCATATTTAAGGTCTTTGACCCATGATGTGCCTCAGGGATTGATGCTAGGTCCACTATTATTTGTCATCTATATGAATAATCTATGGATAAGTATGTAGTTAGCATGGTTAGTAAGTTTGCGTATGGGTACAATCTTTACTGTAGCCAATTAATCTACAAACCTGTTCATCTTTTGAGTGTGGGAGGAAACTGGAGCACCCTGGGAAAACCTATGTGGTTATGGGAAGAATGTATAAACTCCGTACAGACAGCACCCATCGTCAGGATCAAACCCAGGTCTCTGGCGCTGTAAGGCAGCAACTTTACAGCTGCGCCACCGCGCTGCCCTGAAGAAAGCTGATCACTTTCAGTGTAAACCCTGTTACACAGATGATCTCTTTGATTTCTCGCTCTCTTGCTAGAGTAGGTCCCACCCCATGGACCATCCTCTTCTCTCACCATCACTACCCTTTTAAGATGTTGGGCTTCCTCATCAAATTTATTTTCAAAAATATTCAAGGCATCTCCCATTTTGCTGGGACATCTTTCAAAATTCTCAAAAATTCTTTACCATTTGTGAGAATAACCGGGTCTCTGATAAATACACGCATGATAAAATTGACAATGTGGCTATCAAATGGAGCTTTTAATCGCCCAGAACATGCTGTATATATGGCAGCCAGCTCAGAACCTCAAGACATGCCCCCACAAAGATGGAAGTCCTGAACGGACTGATTCCTTGAGACAAATCTGTTGTTCAATTCCACCATTGGACTCTGCATGGAATCCAGTGACATAGCAAAAAACCTGCTGGATTTTACCAGGATTCAAACCCTGGGAATCTATCATGTCAAATCAGTGTCACAATCCAAGAACTTTTTACTTGCGTCGAGAATTTACAGCTGCAACGAATAAAGGGAGGAATAAGGTAGACACAAAATGCTGGAGTAACGCAGCTGGACAGGCAGCATCTCTGGAGAGAAGTGAATGGGTGATGCTTCGGGTCGAGACTCTTCATCAGGTAGGAATAATATAGGCTGCATTTTAAAATTATTTGTCACAGTGATTAATTTAATGAATTAACAGTGGCAGCACAGTGGCGCAGCGGTGCAGTTGCTGCCTCACGGTGGCGCTGCGCCGGAGATCCGAGTACATCCCGACTACGGGTGCTGTTCGTATGGAGTTTGTACGTTCTCCCTGTGACCTGCGTGGGTTTTCTCCGAGATCTTCCTTTTCCTACCACACTCCAAAGATGTACAGGGCTTGTAGGTTAATTGGCTTAGTGTAAGTGTGTACATTGTCCCTAGCATGTGTAGGGTAGTGTTAATGTGTGGAAATCGCTGGTCGGTGCAGACTAGCTGGGCCGAAGGGCCTGTTGCTGTGCCGTATCTCTAAACTAAACTAAATTAAACAGTGAGTTTTAAGTGATGCCCTTTTAATTGTTTTGAATTTTATATGTTAATGTTTGTTTGGTTTTAAATTTCTCTGACATTCAGAAGCATTGACAAAACGTGACAGTTTTCACAGATGGTAAAGACTGGGTAGATGGCTTTACCATCTGTCAAATGCTATGTCAGCAGTCTCATGGGTAAGACTTGTTCTGGTACAATTATGTGACCCAATTATGTCATGTCAAGTCCTGGCACAATACAGGGTCTCGTCAGTCTAGTCCTGGATGCTTGCAGTCATTGATTTCTTCCTTCCTTCCTTCTTCACTTTTCCAAATTATCTCAGTGGCATGTCCCAAAAGCTAGCTTCACTCAATAAAATCTGTGCTGTTGAATTTGGTCATTCTGAAGTAACATGCCATTTCCAAGAAAAGGGTAAAATATAGGGCCTGGACTTGGCGGCAGCACAGGGATGCAGTGGTAGAGTTGCTGCCTTACAGCGCCAGAGACCCAGGGTTGAACCTGACTACGGGTGCTGTCTGCTCGGAGTTTGTGCATTCTCCCTGTGACCGAGTGGGTTTCCTCCAGGTGCTCCGGTTTCCTCATTTCCACACTTTCCCACACTCAAAAGACGTGCAGGTTTGTAGGTTATTTGGGTTTGCTAAAAATCGTCCCTAGTGTGTGTAGGAATATGTTACTGTATCGCTGGTCGGCGCGGGCTCAGTGGGCCGTAGGGCCTGTTTCCGCACTGTATCTCTAAAGTAAAGTCTAAAGTCTACTCAGCACTCAAACAATTCTGAAGTGATCAATCCCATGAAGTGCATCTTCACTTTTTCAAGAGTTCCAGGGAATACATAATAGAAATACATTTCTCAGCTTCCATCTCCGTCTCTTTAGGATGGCACAGCAGTACAGCAGTAGAGCTGTAGTCTCACAGAGCAGAGATCCTGACTATGGGTGCTGTTTGTACAGTGTCTGTACCTTCTCCCTGTGAACATGTGGGTTTTCTCTGGATGCACCGGTCTCCTCCCACATTGGGAGGTTAGACAAGCACACCTCTTCAACCCTCACCCTGAACACCGGCGTTCCTCAGGGCTGTGTGCTGAGCCCCCTCCTCTACTCCCTCTTCACCTATGACTGCACACCTGTACATGGTACTAACACCATCATCAAGTATGCAGATGATACAACGGTGATTGGCCTCATCAGCAACAACGATGAGCTGGCCTACAGGGAGGAGGTCCAGCACTTAGCAGCATGGTGCGCTGACAACAACCTGGCCCTTAACTCCAAGAAGACCAAGGAGCTCATTGTAGACTTCAGGAAGTCCAGAGGCGGCACGCACACCCCCATCCACATTAACGGGACGGAGGTGGAACGTGTTTCTAGCTTCAGGTTCCTGGGAGTCAACATCTCCGATGACCTCTCTTGGACCCACAATACCTCTACTCTGATCAAGAAGGCTCATCAGCGTCTCTTCTTCCTGAGGAGACTGAAGAAGGTCCATCTGTCTCCTCAGATCCTGGTGAACTTCTACCGCCGCTGCACCATCGAGAGCATCCTTACCAACTGCATCACAGTATGGTATGGCAACTGCTCTGTCTCCGACCGGAAGGCATTGCAGAGGGTGGTGAAAATTGCCCAACGCATCACCGGTTCCACGCTCCCCTCCATTGAGTCTGTCCAAAGCAAGCGCTGTCTGCGGAGGGCGCTCAGCATCGCCAAGGACTGCTCTCACCCCAACCATGGACTGTTTACCCTCCTACCATCCGGGAGGCGCTACAGGTCTCTCCGTTGCCGAACCAGCAGGTCGAGGAACAGCTTCTTTCCGGCGGCTGTCACTCTACTAAACAACGTACCTCGATGACTGCCAATCACCACCCCCCCCCCCCCGGACACTTATTATTTTTTTTAATTCAAATCGTTTGCTATGTCGCTCTTCAAGGGAGATGCTAAATGCATTTCGTTGTCTCTGTACTGTACACTGACAATGACAATTAAAATTGAATCTGAATCTGAATCTGAATCTGACATTCCAAAGATGTGCAAGTGTGTAGGTTAATTGGCTTTTGTAAATTTCCCCTAGTTTTGCATGATTGAACTAGTGTATGGGTGATCGCTGGATAGCATGGACTCGGTGGGAAGAAGGGCCTGTTTCTATGCTGTATCTCTAAACTAAAGTCTAAATGCTTAGTGAAACCTGTTTTAAAATTCCCAATATAATATTCTACACATGGTCTCTTATTAAGGTTTAAAGTAACTAATATTTTAGCAATAATGGTTATGTTCCTATTTGGTTGCACAAATCTCTGCGTGCATATATGGCATGGATCCATGTTAGAGTTTTCAGTGAAAGATTTGTTCCATTTATTGGGTGGAAATGGCTACATTTTATAATAATACAAATTGTCTCAAAGGAGCATCAAGTCCATGTCAGGATGTGTGTTGCTGATGAGTGAGCACAAGTAATGCTCATGTACTCAAATTACCTGTTAATATTTCAGTAGAGTCATAAAGAGCGCCACAAAATCGATCTCATTTCGAAGAAGCAAGAAATATCTTCAATACTGGTAAACATTCATATTTCCTCTTTTATTATGGACTGGGATCGGTCAGAAAAGCAATCTGTGGCCTGCAGTTTATAGGAGTGCATTAATATAAAATTGAGATTTCTCTATCATAAAGTGGCCAAATTCCTCCAGTTTGAAGGACTATTAATATTTGCAAGCATCACATTGATAGCAGAAATATGTAAAATGGCACATTCTGTCTTCAGGATTATTACAAACCAAGTGCCCAGTAATGTCAGATTGATTTACAATGTACTCATTACCCACCACCACTGGCTATACAACACATTATTTTCTCTTGGTAGGATGGGAACAGGGACCTCATTCTGCTCCGTAAATGAATTTCTGAGTAAAATATAAGGCAGAAAAAGGCCGCTGATGTATCATACCACCTTTATTGCCATGAAAGCTTGAAGAGTAGCTATAATCTTCAGGACATAGGCATAAAAAGCTGGAGAAACTCAAACTGGGCCAGACAGCATCTCTGGAGAAAAGGAATATGTGACGTTTCAGGTCGAGATGCTTCTTCAGACCTTCACTTAGAAGATTCAGAACTTCTTAATCTTCTGTAGTTTGTCATCAGGCCTCACTACTATCTGCCTGTGCACAATCCGCTTTCAATTAACAGTTACTCTTTATTGATTGGTTCACTTACAGAATGCATCACTGTAAACATTGAAATATATTGGAGTCTGTTCTTCTTACAGATGGATACCACTAATGTACAGTTGGTGAATATGGCCTCTGTGAAGTAACCTTTAAACATTGAGGTTTGGAGCAGTAGGGCATGTGGTATCTAAGATTTAGTAGCTCCAAGGTGTGAGAAGAAATAGGCCTTGAGATACAATTGACTCAGTCATGAATTACAAGCCAGATAATTCGAGTACCAAGATATAGACGCCAGATACCTGGGTTTGATCCTGATTATGGATGCTGCCTGTATGGAGTTTGTACGTTCTCCCCGTGACCACGTAGGTTTTCTCAGGATGCTCCAGTTTCTTTCCACACGCCAAAGACGTACAGGTTTGAGGGTTAATTGGCTTCGGTAAAATTGTAAATTGTCCCTAGTATGTAGGATAATGTTAGTGTACGGGGGGGGGGTCACTGGTTGTTGCACGCTCGGTGGGCTGAAGGGCCTGTTTCCGCGCGCTGTATCTCTAAAAATAAGAACTAAAACTAACATTTTCCTATTGTGATATTATTCTCTCCTAACTTTCCAGGCACATTCTCTCAGGTGACTGATCTGCTAGATTTAGTTTAGTTTAGAGATACGGCACGGAAACATGCCCTTCAGCCCACCGAGTCCACGCTGACCAGCAACCCCCATACAATAATACTATCCTACACACTACAGACAATTAACAATCTTTACTGAAGCTAATTAACCTACTACAACTTTACGTCTTTGGAATGTGGGAGGAAAGCGGAGCACCTGGGGAAAACCCACACGATCGTGGAAGAACATACAAACTCCGTACAGACAGCACTCGTCATCAGGATCGAACCCAGGTCTCTGGAGCTGTAAGACAGCACTCTACCACTGCACCACCGTGCCACTCCTCAAGTTGCAGGTACAAACTAGCTCAATGGTCAATGCATCCTGCTTAAGAGTCTGAGACTGAGCCCATCTCCATAAAGGTTAGCATGATGTTAGCTTACACTGTAGCTACACAAATGGATCCCACATCATTGAGTACCAGAGACAAGAGTGTTTACCTAATATAAGATTCTCTAAAATAAGCTAGGAAAAATAGACAATAGACAATAGGTGCAGTAGTATGCCATTCGTCCCTTCGAGCCAACACCGCCATTCAATGTGATCATGGGCTGATCATCCACCACTATCTTTAAGAACTCTATCTATCTCTCTCTTGAAAGCATCCAGAGAATTGGCCTCCAATGCCTTCTGAGGCAGAGAATTCCACAAATTCACAACTCTGGGTGAAAAAGTTTTTCTCTGTTATAAATGGCCTATCCCTTATTCTTAAACTGTGGCCCCTGGTTCTTGACTTCTTCATCATTGGGAACATGTTTCCTGCCTCTAGCATGTCTAATCCCTCAATAATCTTATATGTTTCAATAAGATCCCCTCTCATCCTAAATTCCAGTGTATACAAGCCCTGTCACTACATTCTCTCAACTTATGACAGTCCTGTCATCCCGGGAATTAACCTTGTGAACCTACGTTGCACCATCAATAGCAAGGATGTCCTTCCTCAAATTTGGAGATCAATACTCCAGGTGTGGTCTCACCAGGGCCCTGTACAACTGCAGAAGGACATCTTTGCTCCTATACTCAACTCCTCTTGTTATGAAGGCCAACATGCCATTACCTTTCTTCACTGCCTGCTGTACCTGCATGCTTTTCTAATCTAACCAAGCTTCATTCTAATTGACATTTAACACTTTTGTGAGTAATCATTGGGAATCAGCATTGTAACTGGTGTACGTTGAGAATGGCCCTATTGTATGAAATAAAAGCTAAAAACACTTACCGATAATGCAGCATTATGGAGGCAGAAATATTTATTCTGTAACAGGTGAACCTTTCAGGTTTTATCATCAGTGTGTTATGGATCTCAAGGGTCAAATAATCCAAATTAGGTTCTGAAACAAATTGTTATGAATACATGTCACAAACCAGTTGGATGTGGGATGACTGCAAATTCCAACACTTGTCATAAGTGTAATGCAATGAAAGTTAATAATGATTGGGTTCCCAATTTAACAGAAGTTTTAAAGTGTGGCACAGCTGTAGAGTTGCTGCCTCACAGCGGCAGTGGCCCCGGGCCAATCCTGGACATGGATGTTGTACGTTCACATGGTCACATATGTTCATACATTCTCCCTGTAACCTCGTGGGTCTTCTCCGGGTGCTCGGGTTTCCTCCCACACTCCAAAGATGTACAGGTTTGTAGGTTAGTTGGCTTTGGTAATAATTAAGTATTGTACCTGGTGTGTAGAATAATGCTAGTGTACGGGGTGATTGCTGGTCAGCGGGAACTCAGTGGGCCGAAGAGACTGTTTCCACACTGTATCTCTAGGGTAAAGTCTAAAGGAGTTAAACATTTTACCTCTGCATTTGTCACTGCTGCTCATTTTCTCTCTCACGACAGATTCAGGTGCTTCAGCTGTCTTATTGCACCAGTTTCTCTTGTAAACCCATTGGAAATGTGTTTATTATCCATGACTGGCAAATAACAGTGCAATTTATGAAGAAACATAACAGTACAGCTATGAAGAAACATAACATAGAGAGAGAGGGAGAGAAAGAGAGAGAAGGAGAGAAAGGGGAGAGAGAAAGTATGTGTGAGAGAGAGAGAGAGGGGGGGGGGGGGGGAGAGGGAGAAAGAGGGGCAGAGAGAGGGAGAGAGAGAGAGAGAATGAGAAAAGTCCCAAAACATTTATGAATGTATTTAAAGACTGATGAATCAATATATTTTTATTTTTAGGTGGTCAAAAACTCAAAGCTAAGCGTGAAGTATGATTTTTTTTAATGATGTGATCTTCATGAAGAAATATACTGATAATCTGTTGTCTTCACATTTAAATTTCTTTATGTGTGGGAATTAACATTCTATTGTTCATAAAGCCAAATGACTCTTGCAGCCAAAATTGCAATTCAACACCAAACTGCTGAATGAAATTGCCTCCTAAAAATACAAGTTATAAAAAAAAATATCATAACAGTAAAAAATGCATTTTCTTTTAACACTCAGATTCTTAAATTTCCATTGATTAACAACTCTGTGAGAACACTGTGAGAATATGGGACCTGCAGGTAGTTAAACAAACGTCAGCTGTAAGCTCTGCTCTTCTATATGGAATGTATTGATGACTAGTTTGTGTGCTTCGTTGAGCTAGTAAACCAGCCAACAGAATAAAGGAGCCTTGTAAAAAATGTTACATAATGTTTTACGATCCACAATCTTCTGTTGTCAGTTTGAAATTAACTTTTTTGCATCCTGATAACAATGGGAATGTTTGAAATGTGTTAAGAAGATAAAAAATAGAAAGCAACTGCTATGATCTCGCTAATTTTTCATTTTGGTATTAGTTTAGGGATACAGTGCGGAAACAAGCCCTTCAGCCCACCAAGTCCGCACTGAACCCGCGATCCTCACAAATTAACACTACCCTACATACACTAGAGACAATTTTACATTCACACCAAGCCAATGGACCTACAAACCTGTACATATTTGGAGTGTGGGAGGAAAATGAAGATCTCTGAGAAAACCCATGTAGGTCACGGGGAGAACGTACAAACTCTGTACAGACAAGTACCAGTAGTCAGGATCGAACCCGGGTCTCTGGCACAGTAAGGCTGCAATTTTGATTCCTATATCTTTATTTGCTGAATCAAAATATTTAAAATCAATATTGATGAAAGAGTGGTAGACTCATTCAGTACGTAAACAGATACTTCATCCCAATTTGTTCATGCCGGCCAAGAACCCTCCAAATCTTTCCTATCCATGTACCTGTCTTAATGGCTTTTAAATGTTGTTCGAACCTGCCTCAACTACTTTCTCTGGCATCTCATTCCATATACCCACCATCCTTTGTGTGAAAAGGTCACTATAATTCCTTATTAAAGTTTTCCTCCCTCATTTGAAACCTACTTCTTGGTTCTTCTACTCTGGGAAAAAGTCTGCATTCCGTTTGTGATAGTATACACTTCTATAAGATCACCCCCCCCCCCCCCCCCCCCCCCCCCCCCCCCCCGCCTCGTGTGCTGTGAGGAATAAAGATCTAGCCTGCCCAACCTCTCCAAAGAGCTCAACCCTTGAGTCATTGCAACATCCTCATAAATTGCCTGCACCGCACAGTGAGATTAGTATTATGGAATCATAAAAACATAGAAACATAGAAATTAGGTGCAGGAGTAGGCCATTCGGCCCTTCGAGCCTGCACCGCCATTCAATATGATCATGGCTGATCATCCAACTCAGTATCCCGTACCTGCCTTCTCTCCATACCCTCTGATCCCCTTGGCCACAAGGGCCACATCTAACTCGCTCTTAAATATAGCCAATGAACTGGCCTCAACAACCCTCTGTGGCAGAGAGTTCCAGAGATTCACCACTCTGTGTGAAAACCCATCATTTAACCTATCTTTTGGTTACGATCTTATTGGTAAGAATGGATTCAAGTGAGGGGAATAAGTACGGCACATAAGGTCAGGATGATGTCATGAAAGTTGATAGATAGGTCAACAAGGGTGGAGAAGCCTGATGTATCACCTTCAGAGTCACAAGGGAACCAGATGTGACTTTGGGGGCAAAGTCATGACATCTTGAAATCTGACTGAGAGATTTAAGGGCTGGTAGTTTAGATGGACATAGAGGTCATGCGCAGTTAAACCTCTATTTAAATATGTGAATGTGTTAAACGAGCTAAACAGATGAGTTTTATTTCTTGAAGCCACACCACACTATAGTCAGGCAGCCAAACCTATGGATTGCTAAAAACGATGTCCCAGTTCTGTGTGACATTGGGCACTTTACTGGATGAAATAAGCAGTGACACTGAGGGGCAACGTTAGATTATGTCTTTCACAAAAGTAATTACAAGCTTGCTTTCATGCATCACCCTTTATACCCCATTACACCAAAAAGTAGCTTGCAGGCCGACTGACATTATCACTGGAAGGCTCGAAGTGACCCATATCCAGGAAGAATTAGCCAAGTGAAACTCTTTTGATTAGTTTCTTTGCGCTCGTGAAGAAGTAAAGAAAGATCAAGCAGAAAATAAATGACCCATTAATCCTATGCCATTTGAAACCAAATTGGGAAGGGATTTTGTTGGATGGTCAGCCATGATAATGATGGATGAACAAAAGGAAAATCTCAAACATGTGTGGGTGCATTCTAACTTGAAATACAGACAACATAAAGTACAGATTTCTCATGCCTACCTAGTCCTTGCATGTCAGCATATTAACTATTATAACTACGATAATGATATTTTCCAAACATAACAATAATCAGGACACGAAAAAAGATAGTTGTACGAGTGAAACAACAATCAAATGTTAAGGATAAAACAAGTAGCCAACCCCATCACATTGTCTTTTCATTTAAGAACCTAATAATCATATGCTTCATTGGGTTGTACCTACTGAATCTTTAGAGCTGTATTTAATGTAGCCCCTCAATGCACACCATATCAGTAATAACCTCTGAAGAATATAATGGTACCAAATAATGGCAAAATCTTTTTTTTAAATGCAAGGAATATTTAACAGTACATTGGTGCCCTCTATTTAATGCAGCTGCTACATTTTATGCAAGTGCTTTCATTTCTCATAATCAATTACTGTTTTTGACTCTTTTCTGGAAGTCAATGGAAACAACATGTATAGACACTGCTTCATCCACATTAGTGGCTCGCTCAAAAGAAAATACTAATTTATCTGGACTTGCCAGAATATAGTTGTAAATGCTGTCTTTTTTTGAAACGTTCATATTTATCCTGATTTTTCACAAGGAAACAGAGTGGCTAAATACAAATGTATCAGAAAAAGGCACCATCTGCAATAATTCCCAAAGTAAACATTAGTTTAATAGAGCAATACCTCACTGGTTTATCCTGTGGAGTATCAAGGCCATTTTTCCAATTGAAGTAGATAGGCAAAAAAATCTGTAGGAGGTTATGACCAAATTTTCTGTAACTTCCTTCCTTCTCTAAAAACAGAAATAAAATTTAAAAAAAACTTCTCTAAAAATGGAAAAAAAAATCAACAAGCCAACATTGCAAGTTTGTGCATATACAAATAATGGAGTCCTGCATTGACAGCACATGACCAGATAAACATATCCTCAAGTGAAAGTAAATGAAGTCAATGTTGATTTTTAATACCACCCTCCAGAACATCCATTAGTGCAGTATGCATACCAATATTTTGAATCATCCTCTGTCCAAACAAATGTGCAATATGCATCTAAGTTGGACAAGCTAGAATTTTACAATAACTTGGCAATCCCTTCCATAATAAATAGCCAGTAGCCAATTATTACTGTTGCAGCTTTGCACTCTTGTATTGTCATACAAAGAGATTTCAGATGTTGCCAGCATTAAAACGTGGTGTTTTTTTTAAATGTTAAGGAATATTGCATTCAAATGAGAACTGAATGAAGTTAGATTGAATACATTTAAATGGACACATTTGCATTCTGGGCAATGGTCCCAATATGCTAAATGACATGAACAAAAGGAATTGATAAGTAATCAAAATAGCTAGAAAGTAGATGGAATCAAATTGCTCCCTTACCTCTTTTGACCTATATTTACTTCATTGTTCAGATTGTAAGAAGAAGGCAATTAGCAACAGATTATTAATAATCAGCTTTTGAGATTTCAAATTGAATTACTACATCATAAAGTCATTTCGTCAATTCTAAAATTTGATTCTGGTAAAGTCAATGGAGCAGAATATTAGATACAGGGTACAATACACAGCCATACATTTAGCTTCAAAGGACAGTTTTATGTGGCATATTGTTAGTGGAGTTTTGATGAGCAAGAGACCATCTCATTGTTTAATCATGACTCTATCATCCACATATGACACAATGTTGTACTTCAATATCATTTATACAACCATTTCTTTTTAATTGCTTTTTCATGTAGTAGTTCATATAACTTTCTTCTCAATAACTTGGCACTTATAGGGTAGCCATCACGTCAATTGATATTCAGCATTAAACGTATATGCACAAAGATCTCATAGGCCAGGCATTAAAATGAAAAAGGTAAAACCTATTTAAATATCAGCATTGACATTCACAGGGATCTTGGGGTCCAAGTCCACAGCTCCCTGAAATTGGCAACACAAGTAGATAGTGGTAAAAAAAAACATATGTTATCAAGTTCACAGGTGTTTGGAGGCCATTTGACCCATTGAGTCTACTCTGCCATTCATCATGGCTGATCTCCTAATCCCATTTTCCTGCCCTTTCCCCATAACCTTAACACCCGTTCTAATCAAGAATGTGTCTATATCTGCCTTAAAAATATCCACTGATTTGGCCTCCACAGCCCTCTGTGGCAATGGGTTTCACAGATTAACTACCCACTGACTAAAGATGCTCATCCTCACCCCCTTTCTAAAATAGCGCCCTTTAATTCTTAGGCTATGACCTCTGGTCCTAGACTCTCCCATCAGTGGAAACATTCTTTCCACATCCACTCTGTCTATGCCTTTCATTATTCTATAAGCTTATGCTTATGTTTCCACCGTTGGTCAGTTTCATAGGACATAGGAAGTTGGACAAACTTTGATTGTTTTCTCCGGAGCTTCGGAGGTTGAGGAGAGACCTGACAGAAGTATATCACATTTTGAAAGGCATAGATATGGTGAACGGTCAGAACATTTCTCCTTGGTTAATGGTTAAATGTTGCTTTATTTGTCATATATGCAACTGCATAATGAAATTATTGATTACATATATTGAACATGCAGGCGGCGCCATGTTTTAGTGGCAATTCCAAAGTCCAAAGTCCAGTTGGCCCGCGTGCTCGATGTTCTGGAGCAGTTCCCGCAAACGGACGTCCGTCTCCTCGTCCGGCCATCTTTGTATCCAGGGCGCGCCTCCTGCAGCCGAACGGAAATAGAATAAAAAAATTAATAATAGATTTAGAATATTTTTTTAATAGATATCGTTTTGAGTTCTTTTGAAAATTCATTTTTCTGGGTCCGAGCTTCACTGGGAAGGCCAGCATTTATTTCCCTTCCTCGTTGCCTTTGAACTGAGAAGATTGTTGAGGTAATTTAAGAGTTGACCCATTGTGGGTCTGCAGACAGCAATGTGCTTAATCATGTCAGGATATCTAATTTGTGAAACAGAAGGTTTTTATAACAACTGCTGTGGTTTTGCCGTCATATTAATAAAGACTCATGATTTATTTAATGGAATCCAACTGAATTTGAAATCAGTCTCTGGATTATCAGTACAATGCGGTAACTTAACCATTACACAACTCCAATATTTCAGTGATTTACCGAGCACCAGCCAGGAGTGCACAGGAATGTTATCAACCTGCATGATAAGTGACCAAGAAACAATCATTACAGTGATAGGCTAGTCTTTATCATATCTGCCAATTCATAACAGTGTGGAAAATCAACCTAACAATATTATTTATTGTTCTTCTTTTACTGGTAATCTATCTTTGTTAAGCCTTAAGAGTTAAGTGTTACAAGGCGTACAGATAAGCGTACAAAATCAAGTGAGGATTACATCGGGTAAATGCACAGAGTCTCTTGCCTAGAGTAGGAGAATCGAGAACCAGAGAATGTAGGTTTAAGATGAGGGGAGAAATATTTAATAGGAACCCGAGGGGTAACTTTGGGTGTAAGGAACGAGCTGTCAGAGGAGGTAGTTGAGACAGGGACTATCCCAACATTTATGAAACATTCAGTCAGGTACATGGATAAGACAGGTTTAGAGGGACATGGGCCAAATGCAGGCGTGGGACTAGTGTAGATGGAACATATTGGTCAGTGTGGGCAAGTTGGGTTGAAGTGCCTGTTTCCATCCTGTATGACTCTTTGACTATGATTTTATGAGTTGATTCAAGGTTCAGATTGTTGTGTATTTTACAGCAATGTTTCTATGTTCTGATCTATTTTGGGGCCAGAAGATTTGTGATATTAGTTTATTATAGTGTTCTGAAATTTCGGCGGACTGATTTTTCAGCGGACTGCCGTCGACTGTCAAGTGGAACACACGCTCAAACACATCGCTTCCTTCACCGGCCTGTTATGCAGGCGTGGGGCAGGGCAAGCAGGGGGAGCGGTCTAAAAAATTCACACGGTGCAAAGCTAAGATGAAACACACACACACACCGCGATGAACAGGAAGATTGGCACTGTAAAAACACGGCTAAAGCACAGTGTGCGGTAAGTCCTTTAAAAGAAAGGGGAGGGGAGGGGAGAGGATGGGGGAGTAGGAGTGGAGACAACTTTTAAAAAGCCAGAGATACACGGCGTTGAAGCTCGGCAGACATTTAACATTACTGGTGGTTCTGATAACTACTGCTTACCTGTTTTTTTTCCCAATGCGTCAACGAAATTCACCGGTCAGCACCGGGCTACAACTTCCTCCGAGAACCTTCGACCTCCTGGCAACCCATTAGGACCTCCTGGCGACCCATCTACGGCTCGAGAATTCCCGCTACTCTCCATTGCGGCTTCATTCCAGTCGCCGCTAATTTTTCAACATGTTGAAAAAAATTACGGCGACCATAATGAGGCCGCGACTAGTTCCCAGAATGCGGGAACTCCTCACGACCATGAAGGCGACCACCCGCGAACATGTGGCGACTGCATAGTTTCCTGTAGTCGCCTAAAAAGTCGTCTAAGTGGGACAGGCCCATAAGCTGCAGGCATAATTTTACATAGGGGTAGCAACAGAAACGTCTAAAGGCTTACAAACTGATTTTTAAAAAGTCTGTGCATTGATAACAGTGAGCAAAGTGTACATATTCCTCGACTTTAGAATCAAAGAGATGATGCAATACCATAACAGGATTTCAGACTATAAATCACTGGTTTGGCCTTGGCTGTGCAAAGTGTTGTGTTCTGTACTTCACATTTCACAAAGGATACCCGGTGATGAGGCAGGGCAAACAGAATGAATTGATATCCTCAAAGGCACTTCTATTATGTGGTGAAACTTAACAAAGAGGTGGATTTTGTTTGATAACAAAGGTCTGATAAAAGTCTTTCAAAACACGAATGAATGAAATTCTTACACAATTCTAATTCATGGATAAAATGCTTCCAGCAGTCAAAGTATTTGGTAACTGGACGAAAGAGACTTAAGCAATTTGCCAAAGGAGCCAAGGTGAGGTGAGTAGTGATAACCTAAAGTGCACAGTCTGAAAGGCAGGTGGAAACTCTATAAGAATTTAAGAGAGAATTGGAAACATTGGAATAAAAAAAATTGAAGTGTGAAATGAATTGGATAGCTTTTGCAAAGTGCCAGCACATATTTAATGGGCTGCATGGTCTCTTTGTGTGCTTCATTCTATTAATGTACAGAGTACCTACTGGGAGAATAGTTCTTCATAACATTAGATTGAAGCTTACTTACAATTTTTTTATTTCAAACAATCTTGTGGCATTCCCAATAAAATAGATCTCTTCTGGTATATCCAATAAAATAAGTTTATTAAATATTAATTCAATTGTTTTTGAAAGAATTAATATCTGAGGATTTTTTTATTAACAATTTCACAAATCTTGGGAAAGTGCATCTTTAATGAAGATTTATGACATAGGACCAACTCTGCACAGCAAAGCTGAGAAACAATATTCATTTAATGACTGCCAGGGCAAGAGATTCGAACAAAGATCAGGGAAAACAAATGGTAGGTAGCAATCCACAAAACAGTTACAAGAATTCTCTATTTACTACAAATGAAAACTTAATTCAGCAGATTAATTGCGAAGAGGTTCTTTTCAATAAATATTTCACAACAAAGGTTATAATTCTCCAAGTTAAAATTGTCAACAATATTCCATTGCGTTTAAATTTTGGTTTAGGTTTCACAAAAATCTTTGGTTTCTCCAATAGAAAATGGAAATAGATTAATGCTTACTGTAATTTAAAAAATAACTACTCCATGCTTCTGATGTTTTGAATTGGCCAGCGTGATGGCATAACGGTAGAATTGCTGCCTTACAGCGCCAGAGACTCGGGATCGATCCTGGCTATGGGTGCTGTCTGTACGAAATTTGTACATTCTACCTGTGACCACGTGGGTTTTCTCCTGATGCTCCAGTTTCCTTCCACACATCAGAGTTGTACAGGTTTGTAGGTTAATTGGCTTTGGTAAAAATTGTAAATTGCCCCTAGTGTGTAGGGAAGAGATAATATACAGGGATCGCTGGTCAGCGCAGATTCGGTGGGCCGTGAGGATTGTTTCCGCACTGCATCTTTAAAACTAAAATGGAACTAAATTGTCCATGTGTGCTAGATGTTTGGTTGAGAAAGATTCACTGTTTCAGTGGTATACTTGAGACTGATACAATCGCATTAATTGAGCTTAATAATCTTCCTTATCTTGGAAATCTGTTTAAAATCAATCTTTGGTAAGATTGCCTGAGGAATTAACAGCCGTTCCTGAAAGTATGGCAGAATTTAAATTTAGCCAGGTATCGTCCAAAACGTCATTAAAGGAGTTGAATAAAATAAAATTAATTTAATTTAAAGAAATCTGCCAAACGGTGCCATTTGAGATGTCCTGATTCTCCATTAACTGACTCGTTCATTCCCTACCAGCAGGAATGAAGGGAATGTAATCTGATTCCAATAACGTGACATAAATGGCACATACCAATACCACATACAGATTTACTATTTGAACAACCACAATGATAATCTAGGCTAAAAAAAACATATTTGTGACCATCTTGGTGTAATACCAAAGAATAACATTTGGAAAGACTGGTTTGAACACTGCTGTTATAGCTGGTTAGAGAAGAGATGAAATTCTGTAATTGACATTGTGACGTTGGTTTGGAGAAATTTGTTTCATAGTCTGAATAGCTACATCATTGTTGTGCGTTTAGTTTAGTTTAGTTCAGAGATGCGGCATGGAAACAGGTCTTTTGGCCCACCGAGTCCGAGCCTACCAGCGATCCCCGCACATCAATACTATCCTACACACACTAGGGACAATTTACACATTCACCAAGCAAAATAACCTACATACCTGTATGTCTTTGGCGTGTGGGAGGAAACAAAAGATCTCGGAGAAAACCACCAGGGTCACGGGGAGAACATACAAACTCCGTGCAGACAGCACCCGTAGTCGGGATCGAACCCGAATCACTGGCGCTGCAAGCGCTGTAAGGCAGTTTCCTGGTGTAAATTGTGGATGTTAGCAGAAATTAGGATGAGGTTTGGTCATGATATTCCTTTTCTTGTGATCTCTCCCACTTATATGATTTACCTGCCATGCTTTGTATTGTCTCTCCTCTTTCCCAGCTTTCTCCCCCTCCCCTCCCCCTCTCCTCCTCCTCCCACAATCAGTCTGAAGAAGGCTACCTAAAACTCTCCTGTCTATGTTCTCCAGAGATGCAGTCTGACCTGTTGAGTTACTCCTGCACTTTGTATCTATCTTCGGTTTAAACCAGCATCTACAGTTCTTTCATACACATAGGAAGTTTGGCATGTCTTCAACATCTCTTTCCAATATCTTGCCCAAGCGGCAGGATGGCACCTTAGCATGGTGACTCTTTGTGCGCTGGTCCCACAGAAGGCGCATATAGAATCACCGATCAACTGATAGAATCACTCAGCTCTTTTAAGAGTGATAGAATCACTCAGCTCTTTTAAATCTCCTTTCTACCTGAAAATCCAGCAACATTTGAGTCAAGAGCGTTTTATTGTCACATGCCCTGAAGCAGAAGAATTAAATTCTTACTTGCAGCTGCACAACAGATATGTAATTGCAGTGATTGTTGAACTACTGTATGGATACAAAGGTAGGCAAAGATTAGACTTTATGCCCCAGACAATGGGCGGCATTGTGACGCATCGGTAGAGTTGTTGCCTTACAGCGCTTGCAGCGCCGGAGACCCGCATTTGGTCCCAACTACGGGCGCTGTCTGTACCGAGTTTGTATGTTCTCCCTGTGACCACGTGTGTTTTCTTCGAGACATTGGTTTGCTCCCACATTCCAAAGGTATGTAGGTAAATTGGCTTGGAAAAAGTGTAAATTGTCCCTAATGTGAATAGGATAGTGTTAATGTGCGGGGATCGCTGGTCGGTGCGGACTCTGTGAGCCGAAGAGGCTGTTTCCGCGTTGTATCTCTAAGCCAGGGGTCGGCAACCTACGGCCCCAGGCCGAATACGGCCCGTAACCCGAAATCCTCCGGCAGGCGTATTTTTTTTCCAGCAATTATCCGGCCTACAGACTTCCGTCATCTTCGGTACCTCCCAAGCCTGGAGCCGCGGCGCCAGGTGCGGTGATGCAAGGACGTAAGGAGGCCTGTGCTGGCGGTCGCAATGGCGGAGCTGTCGAGCAGCGGCGAGCGGCAAGTAATGATGAGCGGCAAGCAGCGGTGAACGGCGAGAGCCGAGCATCGCCGAGCACGGCCGAGCTCTGGCTGTACTGCATCCTGCGCAAAGCCACCGGCATGGGCCCGCACCTTCTGTCGCGATCATTGTTCTACATAGGCCGGGGATGAATGTGAGTATTTGAACCATCTCCTTCAGGAGAGAGCCAAGGTAATGGTCGGTAGGTACGCCATGTTCGTGAGCGCCCGTAACTAGGGGCCAGTGCTCCGGTGGGGTCCTTGAAGGGGTGGGATCTATGTGAACACATGATTTGATGCCAACCATCCGGGGTGTGATGGGGGCGGGATCCATGTGTACACGTGATAGATGTGGCCCCGCCATCCGCTCACAGACATGCGTCCTGGCCCCTATGCAGAACTAGGTTGCCGACCCTGCTCTAAGCTAAACTGAACAATGTATCCAGGAAATGAGTCACACAGATCAGCAAACCTTTATCATTGAGATTTGCTACATTCACTAAATTTACTACATTTGCAGTTGTTTCATTGAGGGTCGTTGCGACGGAGATTCCCAGATTTAACTGGAAGAAAAGCTTGATAAAGGGACAACTAAACCACGATGCTTTTCTTTCACCTTAAAATCCAGACAGCTTTTATGGTTTTTAGAGATTTAATGCTGGCAACTTTAGTAATTTGAAGCTACAAAATGGGTCGCTCTTACAAGACTCTCTGTATAACAGCTCATTAAAATTCTCACATCTTACACTTTGTACTAATTCTTCTTCAAGGGCACCATTAAATAGCAGGGTATACTTTAATCGTCTGCAACCCTCTGCACTGTATGTGAATTCCATTTTTAATTTACTTTCTTGATAATCCTTGGCAAAGCTATGACTTGGTCTTTTCTCTGTTTCACAATGTCATTCTCCTCACACATCAAGGGAATTAGAAAATCTGCAATTGTAGCTTTACATTCCCCCCACTCCTCTCACACTTTGCTTTTTTATTCATAATTCACAGAAAATTAAAGCACGTATTTGCTGTGGTTTTTCATTATTAAATATTAACAACATGTTGATTGAATGCATTATATTGTGAAGCACAATACAGCAGGTTTAATGTGCACCATTTGATGGTAAGATTAAAAAAGTGTCACATCAGTAGATGGAATATGGATCTTCGGCATCATTTCTTGCATGGTACGTAGCATGGTAAAAGATTAACAAGAACCATTTAAAATATTAAGATAGTGCACACAAGTTTATCTTTCTTCCTTCATACTGTGCGTAATGACTCATTGCTGCAGTTACCAACCGCTGCAGTTACCAACTGGCATTTTATATGCGTTTCTCCATATGCATGGGGAATGTATATAAAATGGTATATCTGAGATCAAACAACAAAATAAGAGAAAAGTTATCATAGACAGCAAGAACCGTTTACTGCTGTCTTGGTGAGAGATGACCAAACATGCAGCGCATTTGTACAGCACAAATCTCTACAATGATTCAATTACACTTGAAATGCAATCATAGTTGTGATGAAACTAAACACGAGGCAAACAGTACCCAGTAAGATGCCACAAGATGCAAAGGAAACAAACAAAATAATAAGTGTAGGAAGGAACTGCAAATGCTGGTTTGCACCGAAAAAAAGCCACAAAATGCTGGAGTAACTCACCAGGTCAGGAAGCATCTCTGGAGAAAAGGACGAGGTGATGTTTCGGGTCGAGACTCTTCTTCGGGCTGAGAGTCAGGGGAGAGGGAAACTGGAGGTATAAAAAGGTTCAGAACAATCAGAGATGGCACCGATGATCAAGGAATGGTGGAACTCACAATAGTCCATTGTTGGCTGTGGAAGAGGTGATAAAGAAGGGATATATAGATGCAAGCCATGAACTAGAAGGATGACTAGGACGGAGGAGGGATGGGTAGAGGGACAAAGAAAATACAACAATAAGTTAGTGAGGTGAATTAACGAAGAACAAAAAAATTTGGCCAGGGTACCAAGAAAACCAACGGTGGCGCAGCGGTAGAGTTGCTGCCTTACAGCGAATGCAGAGCCAGAGACGCAGGTTCGACCCTGACTACGGGTGCTGTCTGTACGGAGTTTGTATGTTCTCCCCGTGACCTGCGTTGTTTTCTCCGAAATCTTTGGTTTCCTCCCACACTCCAAAGACGTACAGGTTTGTAGGTTAATTGGCTTGGTAAATGTAAAAATTGTCCTTAGTGTGTGTAGGATAATGCTAATGTGCGGGAATCGCTGGTCGGCACTGGGCCTGTTTCTGTGTTGTATCTCTAAAATAAACTAAACTAAACTAAACTAAAAACTCTGAAAATGCCATAACCCTAACCCTAATACTAATGGCCTTTATGGCCATTTCAACAGGCAGATAGGATCTCATATCAGCAAATCCTTCAACTTACTACATCTTTAATAATCTTTCTTGCATTCAATCAGGAATAAATTAAGTGCTCAATTTTTACCTCACTTTCTATTTTACCTTTAGCTGTTCTCCTTGTAATGCCTCTTTCTTTTATTACTAATCATGTTGTTTTCACACCAATAACTTTAGGAAAGATACAAATCACTTATCTAACTAATATTGTGAAAATCCCTTGATCTTTGTATTCACCTGCGACTTAAGAGCCAAGTGAATTTAATTGTTATATGCACCGGGATCAAAACAATGAAATTCTTACTTACTGCAGCTTCACAGCACATTAATGCATCAATACTACAAGCATATACAGTAAACAATAACATAATAAATTATTAATTATTGACTAATTAGGCAACCATGTCATAATAGTGCAGATTGAAGTACATAGTGCAACCTTATACAAAGTCCGCAGTAGTTCGGTGCAGAGGTAAGGTTGGGATGGTTAGGATAGTGCGGTTGCTTCAAGACCCTGATGGTTGCTGTTGGTATTGGTGTTGGTTTGTTATTGTGTACCGAGATACAGTGACAAACTTTGTTTTGCATGGTCTTCAGTCAAATCATACTGTACATGAGAGTGGGGGGGGGGGGGGGGGGGAGGGGAGAGACTGGTCTGTGTGATGGAATGGGCTACATCCACAACTTTCTGCAATGTCTTGTGGCCTGGGGCAGAGCTGTTGCTAAACTAAGCATCATCTCTGGATAGAAGGAATAGGTAGGGTTTCGGGTCTGAATCCTTCAACAGACTGAAAGATGGGGGTGGGGGACAGGGGATGGGGGACTGGGGGCGAGAAAAGGCCAGTATAAAACAAGTGACCATCAACAGATAGAAGGGTGGAATCCATGATGATCCATTGTTGGCAGGGAAAAAAAGTGCTCACAACAGGGATACGAGGATGTGAACTGGGGGAAGAGGTAAGGTTTCGGGTCTGAATCCTTCAACAGACTGAAAGATGGGGGGGGGGGGGGGGGGGGGGGGGGGGAAGGGGGGGGGGGCGGAGGGGAGGGAGGAGGGAGGCGAGGGGGGAGGGGGGGGGGGGGGGGGGGGGAGGGGGGGGGGAGGGGGGGGGGAGGGGAGGGGGGAAGGAATGCAGAAGTTACTGGAAATTAGAGATATCAATGTTATACCTACTTGGTTGTCAGCTGTGCTTCCTCCAATTTGTCTGTGGCCTCACTCTGACAGTGGAGGAGGTCAGATAGGATGCTTGCCACAGTACATCTGTCAAAGTTGCTAAGTTTCATTGCATTCATCATCGTGCTACTGTTTTCTGAGGATATAGAGGCTTAGTGTGTAGTAGTTCAGAACTACTCCCCAGTTGTGGTAGGATGGTTCAGTTGCCTGTAGTAGCAATGGATGAGGGTGTTTGTTTCTTTGGTACTGCAGGTCAGGCGAAGGTCATAGCTAGGAAGTGACTTCTTCAAACTGGCCTTGTTGAAGTCCCTGGCTATGATAGGAAAGGTGTCGGGGCTTGCTGCTTGGTGTCATTTGATCAAAGTGTGCAGCTCCTTCAGTGCTAGGCAAATGCATGCTTGGGACAGGATGTAAACTGCGGCCATGATAATGGAGCTGAATTCCATTGGGAGATAGAAGGGATGTCACCTCACTGCGAGATGGTCTGGCTTGGCTCTGATTTGTGTCAAAACTATTGTAATTTTTCGTTTATGTCATGTTCTACGCATGTCATATTCCACTCACGGTGTCTCCAAGTGAGATTTCCTAATTAGCACTCTGAGATTTTTTACACTGTAAACAGGAACCCATTGGGAACTGTTTTGACAGCCTAAAGTAACTATATTTGGCACTGTACAATAATCCACACCATCATTTCGTACGAGGTGAACTGAATCCTATGACCCAGCATGAAAGATTCTTTTAATCCTCTGCACTCTTAACAAATATTTTGACAAATCTGTCCATTGAAGTGAAGGTAAGATGACTTAGAATTATAATCCATTTGGTATAAGGGAGCTCAGACCTGCTTCACCACTGAAGCTGCTTTGTCTGATACGGATTACACAGACCAGTGTTTTAAAACAAATTAATAAGTTTAACCATCACAGGCATCTTGGATATGAGATTTTTTCACCCCCTGCTTCTTTCCATGGAGCCTATTTGCTATCTCTCCTTGGATCCCATGCGATCTAACCTTCCAGAGCAGCCTACCATGCGGAACCTTGTCGAATGCCTTACTGAAGTCCATGTTCACGACATCTACAGCTCTGCCCTCATCGACCTTTTTGGTCACATCCTCAAAAAAAATCAATCAGATTTGTGAGACACGACCTCCAATGTACAAAACCATACTGACTATCCATAATCAGCCCTTGCATGTCCAAGTGTTTTAAAAAGGATCCTTATTTCCAAGGATCATTCTGCAGTTTATTAATTTCCATATTGGTGAATACAAAGGCTGAGAGTTTGTGGCTGTTAGCAGTTAGCTGCCTGCCTGCAATTTGAAAGAAAGCTTCTCTTCACCTTGTATGAGTCCCGCAAAGGTAATTGATTGCTTGGAGCCATCTTGATACCCTGTGGTCAAGTCCACTGTGATAATTGGATTATACAGCGGTTCAAAATAAGATCCACATGCAGAAAAACAGCTGGAAAATGGTTTGACATCCAACTAAATTACAGGTCTCCCTGAGCCAGCTATCGAAGGTGGCAAACGCCCAACATATGACATTCACAACCATTCGGAAAGAATAAAAACAATAAATAAGGATTTTTGTTCAGTTTAGTTTAGAGATACGCCGCTGAAACAGGCCCTTCAGCGCTCCGAGTCCACACCGACCAGCGATGTCCGCACATTAACACCATCTTAACTAGGGACAATTTTTACATTTATACCAAGCCAATTAACCTACAAACCTGTACATCTCTGGAGTGTGGGAGGAAACCAAAGTTCTTGGAGAAAACCCACGCAGGTCATGGGGAGACTGTACAAACTCCGTGCAGACAAGCACCTATAGCCAGGATCAAACCCTGGTCTCTGGTGCTGGGAGTGCTGTAACGTATGAATTCTACCGCTGTACCACCTTGCCACCCAAAATATAAATAATAATTAATACAAAAAATACAAAATATAAATTAAAGAAAAAAATATTGGGATACAACTGAAACTGCTTTCATACAGCGGACTCTTTTATAATTCCAGTGTTGAATTATATTCAGAATAATTCTAAAATGAATAACAGCAAGTACTGACTGTAACTCTGTGATCTCTGTCTTTGTGTGGAAATAATGAAACTACAGAGAAATGTCAGCAGTTCTGAGGTACATGATATAATTCCCTGCAAACTCCTGGCCAATATCTATAATGTACTAATGCATTTGAGGATTGTTTTAAAATCTAATTGTTCAAAGTAAGATTTAAGACAAGACATTTTTTAAATGATCAAAAGGGAACTGAGCAGGAATTTGTAGGAAGGAACTGCAGATGCTGGTTTATACCGAAGATAGACACAAAATGGTGGAGTAACTCAGCGGGTAAAAAATTCCAGAAGATTAGTCAAGCATGATTTTCCTTTCATAAATCCATACTGACTTGGACTAATCCTTTTACTGCTATCCAAATGCCCCATTATTAATAATTGACTCCAGCATCTTTCCCACCACCAAAGTCAGGCTAACTGGTCTGTAATTCCTCTTCTCTCTCACTCCTTTCTTGAAAAGTGGGATAACATTAGCTATCCTCCAATCCACAGGAACTGATTCTGAATTTATTGAATATTGGAAAATGATCACCAATGCGTCCATTATTTCTAGAGCCACCTCCCTGAGGACCCTGGGTTGCAGAGCATCAGGCCTAGGGAATTTATCATCAAAACTAAACTAACCTAAACTATACTTCTTTCCGATCTCCAAAGTCTCCTCTGTTTTACATGGCTCATTTTCAGAATCAGGTCTGTAAATTCTTCAGGAAACATTTTATTACCTCCGTTTAAAATGGTCATGGAATCCTACCTCCATCCTGTTTCCACAGTGCATCATAGCCATTATTAGGAACAGTCTCACCAATAGGCTTTATTAAAGAATGATAGTGATATCTAGAACTACACATAGTAGAAAGACGTCAAGAACAAAATGTTATCAGTTTCACTGATTAATAACTGAATCATGCAACTGACTGCACCTCTTGCGAGAGCATCATTTGTCCAGTTGGACACGCAATAATCCCTCCACAAGGTGATCACCCAACCTGCATCTACTTTCTCCAGTGTAGTGGAGGCCACGTTGTGATTACTGAAGGCTCCACACCAGATAGGAAGAGATGCACGTGTTTCCGGGCTTCATCTGAAAGCTTTTGGTCAGTCTCTCACGATCTCCCATAGGCAGATACCTTGTTTCTTGATTGTCTATCAGGATTCAGTTAATAGTAGTCATACCCAGCTCCTCTTCACGATGACCATGATGTTTCCCCACATAAAGCACTGGTATCAGTCACGAGTTTCTATGTCACGTGTACAGTGAAAACTTTTGTTGCGTGCTAACCAGTCAGCGGAAAGACTATACATGATTGCAATCGAGCCATCCACAGTGCACAGTTATGCCCCTGTCCCACTTAGGAAACCTGAACGGAAACCTCTGGAGACTTTGTGCCCTACCCAAGGTTTCCGTGTGGTTCCCGGAGGTTCCTGGGGGTTTTTGGCCGTCTCCGTACCTGCTTCCACTACCTGCAACCTCCGGCAACCACCTGCAACCTCCGGGAACCGTGCGGAAACCTTGGGTGGGGCGCAAATTCTCCAGAGGTTTCCGTTCAGGTTTCCTAAGTGGGACAGGGGCATTACATGATAAAGGGAATCTTGTGAATAACATTTAGCGCAAGATAAAGCCAGTAAAGTCCTATTAAAGATAGTCCGAGGGTCTTCTATGAGGTAGATAGTAGTTGACTGCTCTCTAGTTGTTGGTAGGATGGTTTAGGTCCCCCTTGTTAGTAAATTATCTTGAATTCATGTACATTGTGTATAATTGGGTTGGCACTAATGTCATGTAAAAAGCTTTATGTCTGTAGGACTGAAGTAAATATAGCCATATGTGGCTTGTCAGCAGAACTGTCACTGAGCTATACCTTTGATTACAAATGCAGCTTATCATATACAACACATTGGAAAGTATTATAAAAGATGAAATAATACTTTGCTCCATGGTGCATACTCAGCTGATGGTAGAGCTTCATGGTATTCAAGCCCTTCAAAATCTTCTAAATCTCTTCTGACATTTTGTCAATTTAATTGCAATAGCTGGTATGCCACAACTCAGATATGCAAACACAATGTGTGTGTTCCTACCCTGGAAATTGAAATGCTCAGCTTTATTTTTGGTTGGTGGAGTAGAATTTCATTGCGGAAAGCTGATTTATACGGATGAGTTATCTGTTCTTTTAACTTTTGTCGAGATCATTCACTGCGGGATAACTGCTCAAGTTTGGCAAAACAAATTATCAGCGCATAATACCATCTACGCATTGGTTTCATTGACAGGACACTCATTCAAGGCCCAGAGCTCTTTCCTGGTTGCAGTGCTATTTTGCAGCCTACAATTGCTTAAAACTAACGCTTTAATCTTCTGGAGCAGTTCATAAACAAACATCGAAAGATAAAAATGTAAATTTGCCAATGCGATTTAAAAAAACAAAACAGATTTAGCATTTTGAACTTCCTAATGCTGAATTTTAATAATGGAAAATCACAGTTTTTATTTCAAGAAAGCAAGCAAGCCATTTAATTGCAAATTACACCCTTATTAAGCAGATCAGGAGATTCTACAGGAATAAGTTTCATTTTGCAAAGTGTTCAATTCCATTTGCAAGTCCTCAACAAATGAAGCAATCTGTGACTGCATGTATCAAGACCAAGACACCATTCAGATATGAGGTGTTAAATAACATGCAAAATTAGTGCTACACACTGTGAGTGTTATGCCCCTGTCCCACTTAGGAAAACTCTGGAGACTTTGCGCCCCACCCAAGGTTTCCGTGCGGTTCCCGGAGGTTGCAGGAGGATGCCGGAGGTTGCAGGTAGTGGAAGCAGGTAGGGAGACTGACAAAAACCTCTGGGAACCTTCGGGAACTGCACGGAAACCTTGGGTGGGGTACAAAGTCTCCAGAGGTTTCCGCTCAGGTTTCCTAAGTGGGACAGGGGCATAAGGCAACAACGGTGTCTAGCAAAATAGGGTCTGTTTTACCAGTTGTGAGCCATAATGGAAATATTGACATTTATTGAGCACCTCAAGCTTTCCTTTAGAAAATGGTTAACATATGATGAGCATTTGAAGGCACTTGGCCTGTACTCGCTCAGATATTTACGGTAATGGCCACTCATCGGTACTCGGGGCACTTGTGGACATTTTTTGTGTTGAGAAATCTTCACGCGTTTTCCCGTGCTTACCTGGCGTTAGTGAGTCTTCCCAAGTACCTGCCGTTAGCATTACGAGCCGTGAAGAGATGTCCCCGAGCTCCGACATACCTGCTACGTTAATTATCCGTGCTTACCACGAGTTTGATTCTTTTTAAACCCGGGGGAGCTCTTGGAATGAACTCGCACCGTGGGACAGGGCTATTACTCCAGCATTTTGTGTCTATCTTACATTTATCCTGAGTTTCACTGCCAGTTCATCTGCAACAAGATGTTTGCAGCTGCTGGAATCCATGCATAATTAGTTGGATGGCAAATTGAAGTTTATTCACACATTAATTATTTAAATCAGGTGATTGTTTCATGAATCTTCTATGAATCCACAAAATATATTTCTGGAATTTAGCATTGTCTTATTGAAATAGAGCCAGTTGACATAATTTCCATTATGTTAAAAATATTTTGTTCTGATCTATGAATCCATTTAATCGGGAGGGAAGGATACAAGGAATTACACCGATTTATGAAATAGCGTTTTGTCATCGTAAATTATTATTCAAATATTGTTTATGACTGAGATAAACCAATTTATGGATTTATGGATTTTATGGGAGGAATACTGGAAAGGCTTATATAATCCTTTGTTAAATTGGTCAACAACCTATGCATCTACCTGTAGTTGGAACGGCAAGGACAGATCAGAAGTCAAAAGCGCGGTTTTGTGCTTGGGAAATTGCTCCTCACAAATTTAGGTTTTTTGAAGAGGTGACCACGAAGAATGATGAGGACAGGGTGGTAGAAGTTGTCTATGTGGACCTTAGTAAGGCCTTTGATAAGGTCGTGCATAGCTGGTAGGTCCAGAAGATTGGATCAGATGATTTCGTAGTGAGCTATCGAATCAGATGCAAAAGTGGCCAAGGTAGTAGGAGTCAGAAAGTGGTGGTGTAGAGTTGCTCTTCAGGTTGGAGGCCTGTGACCAATGGTGTACCATATAGGTAGGAACATCAGATGCTGGTTTACACTGAAGATGGACACAAACTGCTGGGGCGGGTCAGGCAGTATCTCTGGAAAAAAAGGATGGGTGACATTCTGAAGAAGAGTCCCGACCTGAAACATCGCCCAACCATTTTCTCCAGAGATTCTGCCTGACCTGGTGAGTTACTCCAGCACTTTGTGTTTATCACCAGTGGTGTACTATTCAGATGAGTGCCGGGTTCTCTGTTATTCATCATCTGTATCAACAATTAGAATGACAATGTGGTTGGCATGGTTACTAAGTTTTCAGGTGAATTTTCACCAAAATTGATGGTATACCGGACAGTGAAGATGGACATCCAAGGTTACAACAGTTTGGAGATGAACTGGAAAATTTGGCAGGTTAAACCAGGGCAGTACTTATGCAGTTAACGTTTGGCTCATGGAGAATGTTGTACAACAGCGAGACCTAGAGATACTGACAGATTGTTCCCTAAAAGTGATGACATTGGTAGTGGGTGGTAAGAAGGCGTTGTCATGCTTGCATTAAATGGTTACAACATTGACTACACGAGGTGGGATATCATGTTACCAGTGTACAGGTTGTTTGTGAGATTGCTCTTGGAGTACTGTGCACATTTCTGGTCGCCCAACTATAGGAAGGATGTAATTACAGTGAAAAGGATGCAGAAAGATTCATTAGAGGGCTGGAGGGCTTGGGTAATGAGGATGGACTTGATAAACTCAGACTTTTCTTTCCTGGAGCATAGGAGGCTGAGGCATGACATTGTAAAGTAAAATGAAAACATGAATGGTCACAGTCTTTTTCTCATGGTAAGGGAGTCTAAAACTAGAAGGCAGATATTTAAAGTTGAGAGGAGAAAGATTTAAAAGGGATCTGAGGGGCAAATATTTCACACAGAGGGTGGTGGGTCCATGGAACAAACTGTAGAGGCTGAAAGGTCGGTACAATTACAATGTTTAAAAGACATTTGGACAAGTGTACAGATAGTAAAGGTTTCGTGGGATGAGGGTCAAATGTAAACAAAGGGGACTGGCTTATCCTATCAGGATGGTAAGTTCATACCACTCATACAACACACCACACAGCCATATATCTCACAATCCTACTTAGTATTGGATTAATTTAAAAATGATCTCTACAATAATTAAGATAAGACACTAACAGCTGATTAATTATAGTACATGCATACGGAATAAAGCATTCATCAATAATTATTCACCATTGTCTGGTTGATTACGGGCTCATAAAAATTATTTTGATCAAGTATCTTGGCTTTTATTAACTAATCTTCCCCTCCAAATTAACTTCATGTTCAGTGTAATTTTAATGTACTTGAGTGGCTGATGGATTATTTGCTAAGAGGCATCATTTAATTGCAAAAGCATAATTCTGCGATTGGCATATATAATTTTATAATTTAAATTTTGTTTGAGCACATGCTTTGACCAACTTTTTTTTTAACTTAAATAGAAGCGTAATGAATATTTGCAAAGGCAATCCTGTATTTGTGAGCTTTCCAGGAGGATTTTTCACCCTGGCAGACTTGTTTATACAACCGTTTACTTTTGCTTTTGTGGTGCTATTGGTATTACGCTGGTGCACGTATTAAATTAAAGACTTGAAGACAGTAATTAGAACGAGGAATTAAAGGAGTCAAGGTTGATCAAATTAACCTTGAAATTCAAGGCGATCTGCTAATCTGATTAGTTAAGGTAAGATTAGGTAGTGCAGAGAATTAGAAGTGTTGTTACAATTGAATAAGTATGAGGTGAACGGTAGGGTGAAAATAAGTGATAAGTCTTACCATTTTCTTCAAATCTGCCATAATACTGTGCGATGCAAATTAGGTGTTTTAATTAGATGAATTTTAATGCTTAATCACGTTAAGAATGAAAAGAATCCCTTAGAAAACAACACATCCAATTGAATGGCCTATTGCCATTGTTTAGAGCTGTATTGTGTGCATTTCCATTATTATACTGTTTAAATAAAATGGTAACAAAATTCCAGTTGGGTCCTTGGACCTGATGTAGCAGGAAAATAGAATGTGTAGGTTTAGGTTTATTATTGTCATTTGTACTTAGGTACAGTGAAACACTTTGTTTTACTTGTTCTCCAATTAAATCAGGTACTGCTATCCATAAATATATCAAGCTAAAGTCAAGTACAATAGATGGAGTGGAGGGAAACATACAGAGTGCAGAATGTAGTTCTCAGCATTGTAACATGTCACGTAACATGTCAGCTGTGAACAAAGTCCAATATCCACAATGATGTGGCGATCTACAAGGGTATTTTTTTTTCCATTGGCAACATAATGGGTAGCATGGCCATAACTGAGAATGGGAAAAAATGGAATGGACTACAGCTGGTAATGGATGCAGCTGGTAAAGTTGCTGCCCTACAGCTCTGAAACCTTGGGTTTATTCCTGACTTCTCTGCTGTCTATGTGGAGAACGCATGTTCTTCCCATGGTCACATAAGTTACCTCCAAGTCGCCGTTTTCCTGACTGGTGCAGGTTGGTGTGTTCATTGGCAACAGTAAGTTGACTGCAGTGTGTGTTGAGTACAAGAATCTAGAAGGAGTTAATAGGAATGGGAATGTAGGGAGAATATGTTGAGCATGTTGGTCGGTGTGGGCAGGTTGGGTCGAAGGGGCTGTTTCCACGCTGTATGACTCTATCAAAATAAGAGGTAGGATTAATGTACCACAAAATGGATGCTTTGTGGGCCACACAGAGTCGGTGGCCAAATGGCCTGTATCTCTCTATGACTCAAATTATATTTAATTGCACCCACAATCATCTGTCCTCTGCCTGTGATTCACCTCCACATCTCTCCCCACCCGTCAATACTCTTCCAAAATTAAGTTTATTGTGAATTCCACATGCCAGCAACAAAGACTACCAGTGCTGAAGATAAATTCTGCCATTCCTTATTTTTAAAGATATAGCATGTAAACGGGATGTTCGGCTCACCGAGTCCATCGATCACCTGTTCAAACGAGTTCTATGTTATCCCACTTTCTCACCCATTCCCGACACATGAGGGGCAACATAGAGGTCAATTGGCCTACAAAACTGCATGTCTTTAGGATGTGGGAGGAAACAGGAGCATCGATAGGAAACCCTGGTTGTTATTGAACCTGAGTCTCTGATGCTGTGAGGCTGCAGGTCTACCACCCTAAATGATTTGGTTCTTGTGCTTAAGAGAATTGATACAAGATCTCACCCAATGTTGACCTACATTCACCTTCAATGCTACCAGGCAATGTTTCTTTAAAACACCTCTCAGGATCTTTACAATATTGCTGAACAATGACACTTCAGATTCAGATTAGTTTATTGTCACATGTACAATGAAATTCTTTGTTCACATGAAGCCAAAAGAGTAAACCGTATACATAAAGTAATGATAAACATCGCAATAAATACAATGGCAAATACAAAAGAGCAGAATGGTACAATATTGCAGTGGGATGCAAAATGTACCTAGTACAATAACAGAATAATCAAATAAGGTAGGCTTAAGATTTATTAAATTTAATAAAAGTAATGATTACTAAATTTAACCTGTACATACCCTAAAAAGAGATCAGTTAGCTACTATTAATGTTCAAACATGAGTTCCTTAAATATAGAACTATTACAGAGGCAATGTGTAGGAGGGAACTGTAGATGCAGGTTTAAACCAAAGATAGACACAAGTGGGTCAGGCAATATCTCCAGAGTGCATTTTCAGAGGTGCTGCCTGTCCCGGTGAGTTAATCCAGCATTTTGTGTCTATTTACAGAAGCAGATTGTTGTAATGTTAAGGTGAATATTGATTTATGTACCAAATAATTTGAAATGGTTGGGTTGGCCGAGTAATGTCAGCGAAATAATTTATTTTAATTTTTGTTTATGAAGCAATTTGTATTTAGCCTCTTCTGTAATTAATTGAGTTTTTGTTGGGACACATACTATTAATACAAGCAGAGTATATATTAGTTTTGAACAATTGCTCCTCGTAATTAAGCCTTCTGGGAGTACACAAATGCACCAATAGTTCTTTATAGTTTTCTTCCTTTCCATCACCATAGAATTTTACAGGATTAAAATGGCAACACCTGCAATAAGCAACTTAGGTTAGTTTAGAGATACAGCACGGAAACAGGCCCTTCGACTCATCGAGACCGCACCACACAGCAACACTATCCTACACACACATATGACAATTTACATTTATTCCAAGCCAATTAACCTACAATCCTATACATCTTTGGAGTGTGGGAGGAAAACGAAGATCTCGGAGAAAACCCACGCAGGTCATGGGGAGATCGTACAAACTGCATAGTCGAGATCGAACCCGGGTCTCCAGCGCTGCAAGCATGGCAGCAACTCAACCGCTGTGCCACCGTGCCGCCCTTGATAAAAGTGCATGAATTTCATACAAATACTTTTATTTAACAAATAATTACAACAATTTATGTCTGGTATTCTTGCTCTGTAATTAAATAAATTAATTACATATACAAATGTGAATTTGTTTTGTTTCAGAGTACTTTAGATATTCAAAAACTAAAATTAAAAACTGTTGTTACATAATGTTACCAAGTACAATCACATAATTTGCAACTACAATACCAGAGACATAGGTATTTTTTTCAAAGATAAACACTGGGATGGATACAGAGATATTTTTATCCTCAAACCATCAAGGAATTGCAAGCATAGGACACACCTAGACTATAATGAATCGAATAACACTGACACTCAGTATATTGCCAACCGCTTTGTTTGCCTAGCTGGAGATACTGAATACTGATAGAAATGCAAGAACCTTCACTGTGTCCCATTTTGTCTTTCTCGCAAACCTTCCTTTCAGCCTAATAAAGAGTGGAACCATTTACGTTCGGCGACTTAAAGGATATGTAAAATCGTAGAGCAGTGTGAAGCTTGCCTATTTTCACTGCTATGTTGCTGTTTCTATCCTTCCAACAGCATTTCTAAATTATCACTTAATACTGTCAACAATATGCTCTGGAGGATACTAAATAATTCAAAGGAAAATGATAGAGCATGGCATAGAAAAATGCTACCGCCACCTAGTGTATATGCCCCACACAAGCCTTCCGCTCATTTCACTTAATACAACTTTATTCTGTTTTTTTTTCCCCTTCACCTCTTTCTTTCTAAACCATTTTTGAAATTTGAACACTTTGTTTCTGGGGGGTGGGGGGGGGAGAAGAATTTTATTTTGAAATGTGTACAATTAGATAGATTAGATAGATAGATAGATAGATAGATAGATAGATAGATAGATAGATAGATAGATAGATAGATATAGACAACAGCTGAAAGTGAGGTGTATAAAAGCTTTCAGCTGTTTTTTAATCAAAATGATTATATTAATCCACACATTTATGGCTACATGTGAACCATATTGTTAGACCAACAATATTTCTGACATTAAAAGTATTCCTCGAGAAACATTTGCATTTTAAAAACTTAATTGGTAAAGTATAATTTTGTTTAGTTCAGTTCAGTGATACAACGCGGAAATAGGCACTTCGGCCCTCGAGTCTGCACCGATCAGCGATCCCTGCACATTAACACTGTCCAACACACACTAGGAACAAATTACACATACACCAACCCAATTAACCTACATACCTGTATGTCTTTGGAGTGTGGGAGGAAACCAAAGATCTCGGGGAAAACCCACGCAGTCATGGGGAGAATGTGCAAACTTCATGCAGACAGCACCCGTAATCGGGATCAAACCCAAGTCTCGGCGCTGTAAGGGCTGAAAGGCAAGCAACTCTACCGCTGCACCACCGTGGTCAATTATTAAACATTGGCCTGATTAAATGTTATAAAAATCATAAAAAGGATATTTTCAAATCTCATAATTAGTTATTCCAATTTCAGGAAAATTACAGTAAATATTATATTTGCATGAAATTGTGATTTTAAAAATCCTAAAAGGCAAAATATGAGAATGTAAGATAATGGCTTTCATGTCACTGCTGTGACTAAATAATCCAACTAATTATTCTGAATATAAGCTCTATAATTTTGTAAAACAAAAGTGTGAAACCTAAAGTAAGTCAAAAAATAATAATTCCTAATCCATGCTAAAGGCTGTTCAGGAACTGTCCTAGAATATGACATTGTGCTTTTTGAGCATTTTCATACCTTTACAAGGTTTTCCATTGAGCATATTTTATACTAGGATGTGAATATTTCTGAAAATTGTCATTGAGCCAAGGATCTCACAGGAAAGTTCAGAGTTGACCACTTTACTGGATTTACACAAAATGCTGGAGTAACTCAGCGGGCCAGGTAACAACCCTGGAGAACATGGGTAGGTGACGTTACGATTGGGGACGATTCTTCAGACTAAGTCTAAAGAAAGGTTCCGACCCAAAACATCACTTATCTATGTTCCCTAGGGATGCTGCTTGCCCCACTGAGTTCCTCTACATTTTGTGTCTTTCCTAGCAAAACCAGCACTGGAGTTGCTTATTTCAACAACTCGATTTACAAATGGGCCTGACCAGAGAAGTGGAGCAGTTATTTTAAAGGAATTAAGTTGTTTAAAAAAAATTATAATTCATGTCTTAGTCACTGTTTTTATCTTTTATTTCTAAGTTGTTTAATTAACTTTGTGAAGTGGGGGCACCGTTGAGTATGGTTGGCCTGCTTGCAGCTGTTTGGCCTTTCACCCTTTTTTAATTTTTTTAGTGTGTTGAAAGTTTTTGTTTTGTAGGTCTAGTCTTTTTATGTGGGAAACTAAGGGGGAAACTGTATTTCTCAGTTCCTACCAGGTCGGGGATGCGGCTTTGCTCTGAGCTGCATTTTTGCCCCTTCCTCACGGCCTACCAATGGGACTGGAGCGGCGTTTCCTGCTGGGACTGGCCAGAACCTCAGCTTCGGCGGCGGCACAGCGCTGAAGCACCATCGCGGAGTGGGCGATGACTTACTCGGGTCGCTGTGTGGTAAGCTCCGGAGTGCTGAGACTGCTACATCGAGGAGCTGTGGTCGCGAAGCGTCCAGCTGTGGGCGGCGCTGGGTTTAAACACCGCAGAGCCTGGGATCTCTCTAAACCAGTTTATGTTGGTTGAAAGGTAATGAAACTGTTCTGATGATATGTCTTAGTCTGAAACAGGAACTGTGTCCTCTGTCCTCAGATGCTGCCTGGCTTCCTGAGTGTTTCCAGTATTTTCCGTTTTTATTTCAGATTTCTGATTTCCCATCATCTACAGATTTCAGATTTCTCATCATCTGCAGTTTTCTTTGATGCCCAGTCTAATTCAACCTACTAGTACAAGGTCCTTGACCCTGTAACTCACAGCTTTTCAAGTCATAGGAGCATAGAGTGTGGAAACATGCCTTACAGCCCATCTTGCCCATACCGGCCAACATGCCCCAGCTGCACTAGTCCCACTTGCCTGCATTTGGTCCATATCCATCCAAACCGGTCCTATCCATGTACCTGTCTAACTGTTTCTTAAACAGTGGGATAGTCCCTGCCTCAACTACCTCTGGCAGCTTGTTCCATACACCCCCCACCCTTTGTGTGAAAAAGTCACCCCTCAGATTCCTAATAAAGAACATTAAAGTGCACTACAATGTGATGAGGGGTTATATTATTGAATGTTCATTTATTTTGCAACATGACTGGTGTGTTGAGCCCAATTGTGATGAGTCAACTTGGTATATTATTTATAATGTGTTTAAATATTTAAGGTCTGTTCTGATAAGACAAATAGTGCAAACTATTTGCACAATATGCCGGTGAGTTAAAAACGAGGTAAGAATACATTTTAAAATGTCATGAAGAGCATGAAGACTTTTTGAGCTTTGGAGATCATGATTTTTTTTCCCAGAGAGGGTAACAACTCTTTCCAGGAACAGCTGATATAAGTTGTAAGACACATTTGAACAAATGTCTTAAATACTGAAAATGAAAAGACTTAAAAGGAAATAGATAATGCAGGAATTATTGAAACGTAAGGGGTGAAGTTCCACGAGTTACTATATATGCAATTAGCGGAATAGTTTGATGAACTTTATTGAAACTGTATCTTTCCATCACAGTTATTATTATTACAGGCTGTTTATTATTTCCACCATTTTCTATTTTACTTCAGATTTCCAATATCGAGTGTATTTTACTCTTGGAGAATGGATAATTAGTTACCAGAGACATGATTGTACAAATACACACACCTTTTGAGGGAGCAATATGGTTCATAAGCCTATAATAAGCTAAAGTAGCATTAGGGTCAATTTTGAGAAGTTTTAAAATAGGAAAGTAACCACACGATCACAGGGAGAACGTAAAACTCTGTATAGATAGTACCCGTAGTCAGGATCGAACCAGGATCTTTGGTGCTGTAAGGCAGCAACTCCACCACTTCGCCACCGTGCTGCCCATTTGTTGTTGCACACAGTTCTGTTTCTACTTTTGAATGCAGATTGTCAAAAGAAAAGCCAAAAACACACCTGGTATTAAATACTTGTGAAACATAATAATGTCACATTTATCTGTTTCTGTGTAAGAGTCGGCAAGATAAATACTTCTGCAAGATTTGATTTATATGAATCATTATTGTGTTACTGTACACAAAGAGAACACAAATGTGAAATTATGACTTTGTTTTCCTTTGGGAACTAAAAATAATCTTTCGGAGATAGGATTGAATTCATACTGTAACATTTAAAAACCACAGCTGTGGAAATGCTGTTTAGAGGCAGTTTTTCAACAAGCGTATTGGTCTAGATTTTCTCATTACAACACCAAGAAATTTCATTTTAGATAAATGGTTGTTGTCGGTGCTAAGGACAGAAAATCTATGCGTTTTTGCAGAGCACCTTACTTAGTCAGGAAAATAGAGGAGGAACATAAATCTAAACATGGTGTGCTGATCTGTGATGTTACAAAACAATATATTGGAGATCATTTTAATGATGAGAAATCATAGAATTTGGAACTAGCCATTTGTTCACAGCTGTGAATAGGACAAACATGTTGAATTATGCGCTGAGAGAGTAAAATGGGACCCGACAAAAGAGGGGTCGCCGGGAACACAATGATGGACCCGGCATGGGGGGACCATTGAGAACAATGTGGGACCCGCCATGGGGAACCGCCGAGAGAAGAGAGAGGGACCTGGCGAGGCGGGACGCCGAGAACAAAGAGGGACCATTGGGACTACATTAAACACTTTGTAACTTCGTTGGTGCCCTTTATGTGGCAACTCTTTGCATACTTTGTGTGTGGAATGTAAAACAAAGAATTTCACTCCGGCATGTCACATGTGATAATAAGGTATCATTCATTCATTCATTCAATCATCCATTCATTCATTCATACATCCATTCATTCATACATCCATTCATTCATTCATTCATTCATTCATTCAATCATGCATTCATACATGCATTCAATCAATCATTCATGCATGCATTCATTCATTCATTCATCATTCATTCATTCATTCATTCATACATTCATTCATTCATTCATTCATCCATTCATTCATTCATACATCCATTCAATCATCCATTCATTCATTCATACATCCATTCATACATACATTCATTCATCCATTCATTCATTCATCCATTCAATTCATGCATTCATTCATTCATACATTCATACATTCATTTAATCATTCATTCATTTATTCATGTTTTGGCAGGGTTGGAAGGGACTGGAGATAAAGCGGGTAGTGAGCAGGTACAATTCTGGACATCATATCACAGGAAAGGTTTGATAGCGGCAGGGAGGATAGAGAAGAATTCACTAGGATATTTGCAGATTGGATATGTATTGTGCTTTTGACCATTTCTCCTCCTTTCACCTCTTGTCTCTCCAGACCATTCTGATACAAACTGTCTTACAGTTTAGGAATTGACCAGAGATATAAACATTACGAAACGTGGTCTTAATAAGTTCATTATCCATAATATTGCAGAGTGAACAGGCAGATACCTTGACATAATCCTTAAAACAGTGATAACCTTAAAGCAACAACTATTATCCAAGTGAATTTACAAATACTATAAAGATA
Organism: Leucoraja erinaceus; assembly: GCF_028641065.1. Lineage (NCBI taxonomy): Eukaryota > Metazoa > Chordata > Chondrichthyes > Rajiformes > Rajidae > Leucoraja > Leucoraja erinaceus. The sequence continues at coordinate 13,733,272 of NC_073394.1, forward strand.
GCCTCAAATTACATATTTTACCATACCAAGATGCCCCTTACAGACCACTTTCCTCAGATTCACAGCTTTTGTTTCATATATTCAGTATGAAACTAAACATTTTTTTTTCCACAATAATAGACAGCAATTGCTTCAGGAGATTCAATTGCAGCTGACAATATTAAGCAGCTTTTTCTAAGTGAATTAAGTAAATGGAATCGAGAAATGTCAACTGCAGTTGCACATATATTTAGGTATGTTCCCAAAGTAATCCCATTGTTGTAAAAAGAGCATGGAAACTGTCTTGCCAGTAAAGTCAATCTCTGGGGGAATGTATATAAAAATACACAGAAAACGTTGCCTATTTCCTTCGCTCCATAGATGCTGCCTCATCCGCTGAGTTTCTCCAGCATTTTTGTCTACCTCAGAAATCTTTGGGGGGTCACTTTTCTCTTCACTGAATAGATAGCACTAAATTATATCTAGAAAAGAATATTGTTTTATTTTTCAATATAAACAAACAGAGTTATAACAATTGTTTCCAAAAAAATGCTTGGATGTGTAAGTTGAATCTTCACATTATCTTCATGCATTCGGTTAAATAATATTAGTTGCAAAATCATCATTAGTTAGAGTCGTAGAAGATCGGCATCAATGTTTCCTTTTGCTTAACAATGTGAAAGCTGAAACATGTGCTACTATTATTAATATTTATTTTATACTTTTTGTTGCACTAATTCCCTTTAATGTGTGCATTTTGTTATCAGTCAAAAGCCTACAAAGATTTATCGTTAAGAAATTGAAGTTTTCTGTTCTTTCTTTCACTCAATAGTTTCCCAAGCTCTTCGGTCCATGAATACTAATATGGGACAATATGTAATGATGCATGCTGTGCCTCGTATCAATATCCATGGACACAACCATTCAATGTAAGTTAAAGGAAGTTACAAAACTGCACAAAAATAGCATGCTATTTTCCAAAATCTTTCACTTGTCCTTTAAAGCTGTAAGAGTTTCATGTCATAATTCAGTCAAAATCCACATCCACACTCAACTCGGGAGAAATGTAAATTGTTACAGTCTGAGATTTTCTATTCCAATACAATAGTGTTTTACAGTGCAGTGCAGTGCATTACCTTTAGAGTGATATGAATAGGAACTAAACAACAGTTGATCCACTGAGTTACTCCAGCTTTTTGTGTCTATCTAGAGTTTAGTTTAGTTTAGTTTAGTTTAGATCAACCACGATCGTATGGGGGAGCAGACTCGATGGTCTGAAAGGACTAATTTTGCTCCTATGTCGTATGGTCATGAATATACAGCACAAACCATTCATTCTGACAAGTTCATGCCAGTGTTGATGCCACAATGCTCCTGCCTTCTACGCCCATCAAAATCTGAAGGTGTAACCACTTTTCCACCCTCTATCATATGCTTTCCCACCCACCTCTTAAATGTATCTACAGTTTGCCTCAACTACTTCCTGTAGTAGCAAGTTCCAAATTTTCACCACTATTAGTGTAAAACTAGATATTAGAGTGCCACTATTAGTTTTTCATGTAATTCATAAGAGCTTTTGCTCATTGCTTCTAGTAGTAACATTCTCCCTGTATCTACTTGATCAAAACCTTCCATCATTTTAAAGACCTACAGAAATGACCACCCCACACACTTTCCTCAAGAGAAAAGAGACCCATTATGTCAGATAACTTTCGCTTTATCCCAGGGATGGCTGGTGTGGGCTGTGTATCCCCATTAACTTTCTCGAATTGCTATCCTGTTTGAAGAAGTAGCTGCACATACTTTTTAATTTTACAGCAATTTTAGCTTTTTCAATGTATTTATATTATTGTCATTTTATGTTATTTATCATTTATGTTATTATTCATTCATACTATTATTATTTATTGATGTGTGGGCTGGGCCGAATGTGATTTAGCTTAATATATTTTGAATGGCTTGATTATTTTAAAAGCTCAAGCGTAAATAATTGATTTGTGGTATAATATTTGACATTTTATACATCCATAAATTATATTGTATCTCAGTATCGTGCTGGGCCTGTTTTTACCCTTTTGACCATAGGTTAGCCTTTCCTTCAGGTGAAATGCTGTGCAAAAGTCTCTCTTTCAAGCAAGAATGGTTCCACATTTCCGGGATCTGCATGCTGGATATGACCTTCCACAATTACGCCTCACAATGTCATCTGATGCCTACTGCACAAAAGCCCATCACAGTTTCTCGGTACACGTGACAATAAACTAAACTGAACTGCTTCCTCAGGCTTCTGCTTTTCATCCAATTGGTTCCCTGTTTAGAACATGGAAAACCTACATTTAAATCACCCTAGATAATTGCACAATTTGTTTCTATGGTAAAATGAGGAAAAAATGAAACGTGTGTGTGAAAACAAGCTGAAAATTGGACACTCTCAAGTTAGGCCAGAAATCAACGTCCCATTGTCCTGGACCCCAATTGTCCCATTGTCTTGAACCCCTTGGACTTTCAAAAGAGATTTAGGAAGATCCCTTATGATCTTTAGAAAAGAACAAGGTAAATATTTAACTTGGAGTGAGGCTGAGAATTGTGAGACAAACATGAGCCACGGATGAAGGATTCTGCAAAGAACATTCAGCAACCACTGATATATTGAGAATGACAACAAAAACAACCAAATGTCATTTTTTTCTAAGGTTACATAGAAGGGTTGACAAAAACAATTCAGTGTGGTGCGCCGAGCATAAATAATTTTGTTTTTGCTGATTCATGTATTTTTATTAGTCTGCTTCCATAGATTAGTACATGCCATTTACGTTCAGAAACTTGACTTAATTCACCCAGGCTGCAAAATTCTGACTACTTCTACAATGGTTTTCATTGGCAGTATCTGACAAACCAGTGGAAAAGCTGGAGGGATTTCAGATATAAATTATGTCCAGTGGAATCAAGCCTTTATAATCATGTAGAGATTATAAAAGCTGGAGTAAGCGGGACAGGCAGCATCTCTGGAGAGAAGGAATGGGTGATATTTCGGGTCGAGATCCTTCTTCCCACCCATTCATTCGCTCCAGAGATGCTGCCTGTTCCGCTGAGCTACTCTAGCATTTTGTATCTATCTTCGGTTTAAACCAGCATCCACAGTTCCTTCTTACACATCTTGTATGTTGGTTAAAAATCATTGAGCTAGAGGATTTAGAAACATAGAATACAGGTGTTGGAGTAGGATATTCGGACCTTCGAGCCAGCACCGCCATTCAATATGATCATGGCTGATCATCCAAAATCAGTACCCCGTTCCTGCTTTTTCCCCATATCCCTTGATTCCTTTAGCCTTAAGAGCTAAATTTAACTTTCTCTTGAAAACAGCCAGTGAATTGGCCTCCATTGCCATTGTGGCAGAGAAGTTCACAGATTTACAACTCTCTGGGTGATAAAGGTGTTGCTCATCTCAGTCCCAAATGGCCTACCCCTTATTCTTAAACCGTGACCTCTGGTTCTGGACTCCCCCAACATTGGAACATTTTCCTGCATCTAGCCTGTCCAAACCCTTAAGAATTGTATATGTTTTTATAAGAACCCCTCTCATCCTTCTAAATTCCAGTGAATACAAGTCTTGTTGATCTATACTTTCATCATATGTCAGTCCCGCCATTCCGGGACTAACCTGGTGAACCTATGCTGCACTCCCTCAATAGTAAGAATGTCCTTCAACAGATTAGGAGACCAAAATTGCACACAATACTCCAGGTGTGGTCTCACCAGGGCTTCCTTGCTCCTATACTCAATTATAGGAGAAATGTAACATAGAAACATAGAAACATAGAAATTAGGTGCAGGAGTAGGCCATTCGGCTCTTCGAGCCTGCACCGCCATTAAATATAATCATGGCTGATCATCCAACTCAGTATCCCGTACCTGCCTTCTCTCCATACCCCCTGATCCCCTTAGCCACAAGGGCCACATCTAACTCCCTCTTAAATATAGCCAATGAACTGGCCTCAACTACCCTCTGCAGAGAGAGTTCCAGAGATTCACCACTCTCTGTGTGAAAAAAGTTCTTCTCATCTCGGTTTTAAAGGATTTCCCCCTTATCCTTAAGCTGTGACCCCTTGTCCTGGACTTCCCCAACATCGGGAACAATCTTCCTGCATCTAGCCTGTCCAACCCTTAAGAATTTTGTAAGTTTCTATAAGATCCCCTCTCAAGCTTATAAATTCTAGAGAGTATAAACCAAGTCTATCCAATCTTTCTTCATAAGACAGTCCTGACATCCCAGGAATCAGTCTGGTGAACCTACTCTGCACTCCCTCTATGGCAATAATGTCCTTCCTCAGATTTGGAGACCAAAACTGTACGCAATACTCCAGGTGTGGTCTCACCAAGACCCTGTAACCAATATTAAAATTTGAGCATCTCTGGGACAGGTCTCTGGGGAGTCTGTTATAATTCAGCTACTTTCTTAAGTCAAAAAGACACCCAATTAGCACAACATAAAAGCTTATAAATATCTTACAAATACAAGGCTACAGATGCTGGAATCTTGAGCAAGACACATAGTACTGGAGTGACTCAATGGGTCTTATTTGCTGTACCAAGAAACCAATGATTGTATGTTGATTAATTTTCAATCGCTCCATAGATGCTGCCTCACCCGCTGAGTTTCTCATGCATTTTTGACTACCTCCTATTGTATGTTAACATATGCGCACCAAGAAATTGATCCTGTAATTTTTTGTAAGTTATTTTAAATTAAGTTATAGACAGATTTTGACATAGAGATGGCAGATTTTGTTCAGAGGGTGGTGGAGGCTGGTACTCTGGATACTTTCTAGAGAGAGTTAGCTAGGACTCTTAAAGCTAGCAGAGTCAGGGGATATGGGGAGAAGGCAGGTGTGGGGTACTGATTGGGGATGATCGTCATGCACCTGTTGTCTATTGTCTATTGTCAGTCACTCACTTATCTATATTAATATGGTCTGCTCAGCCATTTGAACAGCTTCCATAGGTACATGCAATTTACTTTAAAGAAACATGACATAATGCTAACTCCACTTCCAAATGTGGAGTTAGCACTTACATTTGTCACAGAGCTCCATGGTTTGACCCCGGGTAGAATCCAACAGTGGAACCCAATCTTGTTGAGATTCCCAAGCATGACACTGCAAATTCATCACTTAAAGTTGTACCAAGGCACCCTTAAAGCCCTGTCCCACTGTACGAGTTCATTCAAGAGCTCTCCCGAGTTTAACAAAAAGCAAACTCGTGGAATAGACAACAGACAATAGACAATAGGTGCAGGAGATTGATGCCAAGTTTGGGTTTTGCCAGGATCATTGCACTCCAATGGATAAAACGACATAATTATGGCTTGGAAAGGCAGTGAACAAACTCTTAAAATGGCCTGTGTAAAGACCGTCCAGGAAACAGGCAAGTCAGGGGGCAAAACCATGCCCAGTGATCCTGGGATTTAAGGTAAATCTCAACCAAACTACTGGGCTTACCATTGGTGAACTGATGACAGGATGAACAATGAGGCACCAGAAGGGGGCAGTCTTGCAAATGGGCCTAGTGAAGCATGGGGTGAGGAGGTATATGTTACAGATTTGCAATCAAATGAAGGAAAATCAAGAGGTTCAGACAACAAGGATGGAGCCCCAGTCAATTCTATCAGAGCTGGGAGCAAGAGTAATGGTGGCCCTGAGAGGTCATGATTCCATCTCTCTCACTGAGGTGCAAGATGAATGGAATAAGAATGTATCTGCTTGACTTGAGAATGGACTGTATAAGGGATTTTCTTGCTCCTCAACATCTTGGAAATATTTAGCGTTTCTTTCACCATTGCTGGATCCATACCTTGGAACTTCCTTCAGCGCTGTGGGATTATTTTCACCATGATGACTGAAGACGGTAGTCATTGGAAAACTTCACCAAAATTCCTTCACATGACTGCTCACCGCCACCATTATCTCGAGGTGAATAAGGTTTGTGTAATACATGCTGGCCTTGACAGTGATGTCCAGGTCGTGAAAAAGGACAAAGGAAAAAAAGTTTATCGTTGTAACCAACCCTATAAAAGCTCAGCAGATTATTGACTTCAGGTTAATACCCATTCTCTTATTTTATTTGAATTTTTAGTTCTATTTACATCAACATAACAGTTTGAAGTACAGGGAATTTAGTTATACTGAAGTTCAACTTTCCTCCCACCACCCACTCTTGTGTTTACATTTCCAGTGTTAAGCTTCTTGGAATACAAATCATCATTACTGATAATTTTGCAGAAATAATTTGCCTTGGGGCACACTTTGCTTATAAAGTATACATAAGCATAAAGTGCTGAACATCTAATCATCTAATCATGTATTCTGGAGTTCAACAAATCATTGATAACAGCTGGGTTACTTCAGCACCTTGTGTCCTTATTTAAATATTATTTATTCTTTATAAGAATCACTAGCAAATATCCTTCATGGTTGAACATTTCCTTTTAGAAACATAAAAAACATGGTGCATAGGTGCAGGAGTAGGCCATTCGGCCCATCGAGCCAGCACCATCATTCAATATGATCATGGCTGATCATCCAGAATCAGCACCCTATACCTGCTTTCTCCCCATATCTCTTGATTCCGTTAGCTCTAAGAGCTATATCTAACTCTCTCTTGAATACATCCAGTGAATTGGCCTCCACTGCCTTCTGTGACAGAGAATTCCTCAGATTCACAACTCTCTGGCTGAAAAGGTTTTTCCTCATTTCAGTCCTAAATGGCCTACCCCTCATTCTTAAACTGTGACGCATGGTTCTGGACTCCCCCAACATCGGAAACATTTTCCTGCATCTAACCCGTCAAATTCTTTAAGAATTTATATGTTTCTATAAGAAATCCCTCTCATCCTTCTAAATTCCAGTGAATATAAGCCCAGTCAATCCATTCTTTCATTATATGTCCATCCCACCATCCTGGGAATTAACCTGGTGAACCTATGCTGTACTCCCTCAATAGCAAGAATGTCCTTCCTCAAATTAGGGGACCAAAACTGTGCACAATGGCAATATTGTTTGCTCCTTGCTCCTATACTCAAATCCTCTCTTTACGAAGGCCAATATGCCATTAACTTTCTTCACTGCCTGCTGTATCTGCAGGTTTACTTTCAGTGACTGATGTACAAGGACACCTGGGTCTCCTTGCACCTCCCCTTTTCCTAATCTGACGCCATTCAGATAATAATCTGCTTTCTTGTTCTTGCCACCAAAATGGATAGCCTTACATTTATCCACATTATACTGCATCTTCTATGCATCTACCCACTCACCCAAGCTCTCAAAGTCACCCTGCAGCCTCATAGCATCCTCCTCGCAGCTCACACTGCCACCCAGCTTCATGTCATCTGCAAACTTGGAGGTGTTACATTTAATTATTTTGTCTAAATCTATAATATACTATATATTGTAAATAACTGGGGTCCCATCAGTGAGCCTTGTGGCACCCCACTGGTCACTGCCTGCCATTCTGAAAAGGACCCGTTAATTCATACTCTTTGCTTCCCGTCTGCCAACCAGCTCTCTATCCATGTCAATACCCTACCCTCAATATCATGAGGGTTCTACTTGTTACATCCTCAAAATATTCCAGAAGATTAGTCAAGCATGATTTTCCCTTTATAGATCCACTAGTTCTTCTGACAAACCTACAAAATGTTGAAGATTAAAAGCATAAATGTAAATTGAAATTGAACTTAAAAATGAAATTTAACTTTGCTCCAAAGAGCTTGAGCAGATTTTGAAATGTGTAACCAAAGGCTTGTTCATAGTGATAGATTTTAAAGAGCATTTCAAGTGATGTAGTGGTGTTCTGGGAGGGAATTCCTGAGTATAGATGCATGTTTATGTTTTGTTTAGTTTACCTTAGAGATACAGAGTGGAGGCAGGCCCTTTGCCCCAACGAGTCTGCGCTGACCATCAATCACTGTACACCAGTTCTATGATCTAGACTTTAGGGGCAATTTACAGAAGCCAATTAACCTACAAACCTGCATGTCTTTGGGATGTGGGAGAAACCGAAGCACCCAGAGAATACCCACATGGTCTCAGGGAGAATGTACTGACTCCTGTTCAGACAGCATCCATAATCAGGATCGGATCCGGGTCTCTAGTGCTGTGAGGCAGCAGTTCTACTGCTGTGCCACTGTGCTGGCCTATGGTATACCCTCAAAACAAAGTGAAATGTAATTGGAAATTAAATAAATGTGAAAATAAAATATAAATAAGAAATGCAATGTCTGAAGAAGGGTGCTGACCTGAAACGTCACCTACCCATTTTCGCTAGAGATGCTGCTTGACCTGCTAAGTTACTCCAGCATTTTGTGTCTATCTTTGGTATAAACCAACATCTGCTGTTCCTTTTTATTATGTTATATGAAATGGAATAATTTTGGTTCATTTTCAGGCAGAGAGATGGATCGGTGGTCAGGAGCAAACCTTATGACGAGGTCAAGGAGCAATAGTTATAGTCTTTCCAAAATTTCATCGGAGGATACTTCTGGTCATCCGACTCTGAATGGTGGATGTAATTATTTACAGTGGGGGTTAGCACTGCCTGTTATTGATGTACTTGCAGAAACATGCTGTTTTTTTTAGCTAGTATTACTCTGGACAGCATGCAGATATGTGGCTGAGCTATAGGGAGAGTTGAGCAGACTAGAACTTTATTCCTAGGAGGGCAGATGGATGAGGGGTGATCTCATAGAGGTGTACAAAATCATGAGAGGAATAGATTGGGTAAATGCACAATCTTTTTGTCCAAGAGTAGGGTAATCGTGAACCAGAGGAGGGCGGGAGTGAGGAGGGAAACATTTAATAGGAACCTGTGAGGTTCCTTTTTAACACTAAGGGTGGATGAATTATGGAATGAGCTGCCGGAGTAGGTCATTGAGACAGGTACTATCATAACATTTAATCAACTTTTAGACGGGTACATGGATAGGATAGGTTTGGAGGATTATGGGGTAAGCAGGTGGAACTAGTGCAGATGAGGTATGTTGGTCGGCATGACCAAGTTGAGCCCAAGGGGCTGTTTCCATGCTGTGTGACACTCTATGACTCTCTATGTAGATGACAAATAAAAGACCAATGAAAGATTCCTTGAAAACATCAGACATGGCCATGCAGGTACAGGCGGGCATATCTGGCGATCTCTGGTTTTCAATTGAGAGATGAGAAAGAAAGGAACCAAATGAGCAGAGACCCTTCCACTGGCCGGCAGCGTAGAGGTGTTATAGCGAATGGTGTGGTCAGTTCTTGTGTAGCACTGGAACCAAGAATCTGTGCGGTTTGACAGAAAGCTGTATGAACTGGGAATTACCAACTGCTCGCCACTTGTAATGATTCAGAAAAAAAATTGCAACATTTGGGAAGCAGGCAATAACAACTGTAACTGTGTACTATATATCAAAACAAGAAGCTGCCGACAGATTTATAGATGCTCCAGGAGAAAATTATATGGCATACACTTTGAAAACATGTCCCAAGGGCCGTAATAAATACTTTATGCAAATATTTCTCATAGTCAGACTAGCGTGTGTGACAGAGACAAAAAGCAAAATCTCAAACATGATAACATAGCAATGAACCATTAAAATAAAAAGGAAATGTAAAAGAAAGTCAAATGTAGCTGCCAGCTTTGAGATGTTAGAATAATTAAGGACCTGCATTAAATCTGTGACGGGCCTCGGTTTAGACACACTTAAATTCAAATAATCTGACTCACTTTCAGCATGAGGTAATCTCATCACAGGATTATGTTTCTGCTCTCAGGCAAGGACATGTAAAATGCATAAGAGTTCACAGGGGCAGCATTCTAAGTAGGGACAACATACAAAAACATTCACTGGGCTTTTGGTTAATGGATCTTAAAGCAAGGGTGAAAAGAGGGTCCTGAGATAGATTCCTCTCCTGAACTAAAGAATCATTGAAGATAAGATACCTTGTTCAAGGTGAAGGCTATCATTTTGCAATTACCCTCCGTGTCCTGCCTGTGACGATTCACTAGATTAATTTGCAACCCAACAGTATAAACATTGAATTTTCCACTTTTAAGTAACTACCGCACAACAGCCTTCTTCCCCCTCTACTTTCTCCCCTGACCCCCATCCCCCACCCCCACTCTTTCTTTCCACCCCACCCCCTTGCTTCCCCCCTCCCCTGAAACATGGCTGACTTCACACTGGTTTCCCCCCCCCCCCCCCCCCCCCCCCCCCACTCCGTTTGTACCGTTTACAATGGACGCACAATTCGCAACTTTTCTATCCCTGCCCTTAACAATTCACAGGTAGACAAAAAATGCTGAAGAAACTCAGTGGGTGAGGCAGCATTTATGGAGCGAAGGAATTGGCGATGTTTCAACCCGAAATGTCGCCAATTTTTTCTCTCCATAGATGCTGCCTCACCTGTTTAGTTTGTCCAGCATTTTATGTCTAACTTCGATTTTTCTAGCATCTGCAGTTCTTTCTTAAACTCAACAATTTTCTGGTCTTTGTCCAACAATCTGCCTATCAAATAACCCACTCGCAGGGGTCTACCTATTACCTTCCATGCTCTGTCCTCTCCTCTCTCCTCTCTCCCAGCTTTCTTTCCCTCCTCCCCCCCCCCCCTCCACACAATCAGTCTGAAGATGGGTTCCGACCTGAAACGTCACCTATCCATGTCCTACAGGGATGCTGCATTGCTTGCTGAGTTACTCCAGCTTTTTGTGTCTGTCAAATCATTAACTAGAGTTACTCAAACTGCATTGAAAGAAAGTTCTTTGATTTGAACAGTCCCTGTGCTTCACATTCACTTGGTCCTTCCACAGACCGGGAAAAAATTGGCGGACCAACGTCACACATCACGGTTCCAACAGTCAAACAGCCTTCTGAATCGGTAGCCATTACCGCATAGAAACTCAAGAAAAAAAGATATCCCGCAGAGCTTTTTCTCATTTATTATATTGTTTACAGAGTACTATGTTTACATATTCTGTTGTGTGCAGTATACATATAAGTAAGAATGTTGTTGGTTTATCTGGGACATATGACAATAAAACACTCTTGACTCTTGGTTACTGCATTGGACCAATTTTGCTAATGGATAAAAATAAAAAACTGCGTGTTTTGCTCAGTCTGCCTTGGCATCCGTGATCTCCCGGTTGCCAAACATTTTAACTCCCCTTCCCATTCCCATACTGACCTTTCTGTCATTGGCCTCCTCCGCTGTCAGTGTGAGGTCAAACACAAAATGGAGGAAGAACACCTCATATTTTGCTTGGGCAGCTTATAACCCAACAGTATGAATATTTATTTCTCTAACTTCAAGTAACCCTTGCATTCGCTCTCTATCCATCCCTCCCCCACACACGTCATCCTACTAAATTCACTGTCATCCTGCTTAGTTTCACAGTTTGTATCCACTCATTATCACCTCCTCCACAGCCAACAATGGTCCATTGGGGGCTCTAACTATCCTTGACCATAGTTGCTGGCTTTGATTTATTCTTTGCAAACCTTTCATTCATTTGTTCTTTGTACCCTTTCATATCTCTAGTTTCCTTCTCCCCGACGCCCAGTCTGTAGAAGGAAGTCGACCCGAAAGGATAGACCAATTCCTTTCTCCACAGATGTTGCCTGACCCGCCGGGTTTACTCTAATATTTTATGTCTATCTTACTCTAGTATTTTGTGAAAACCAGTATCTTACTCTAGTATTTTGTGTTCATTCCTGCACACTGTTTTTTTAATGTTTCCTTGCCTTGCCTCGCTCCCATCAGCTGTTCCTGTTAAATTATCTTTTTTTTTGCTGCAGGTCCGCCCATGTTTTCCACTACAGATCCCTAATCAAGATTAATTACGCTGCACTTGATATGAGAACTGCTTCTAGATGCAGTAAAAGAAACAAAAAGCCTATTAGTGTTTTCCGTGACCACATTTTGCTAATCTAACCGGGAACCAAAAGTGAACAATACATCCCACTTCATCTATCTGTACTGATGTAATGAGCTCAGAAGGTTACTAAGAGAAATTATATACTATGATGAATATATTTTGTAACAAACATTATTTTTTCAAGCATCTATAATAGGCTGCAGTTAGGGAATTTGTATGTATAAATATTTCAACTGAAGAAATGCAATGCTTTCATGGGTTATATGTTTAGAAACCTTTTCTGAAAATTAGGGAATAAAAATTAGTTATCCCATTATATCATTTTAAAAAAGAATTAGTCTTTTTGGTACTTTCACTCTTTGTAGGTTTAAAAGGATATTTCAGTTTTTTTTCAGTTTTTAGGAGATTTGGCGCAGAAAAAGACCCTTCGGCCCACAGAAGCCGCACCGACAGCGATTCCCGTCTGTGGAATTCTCTGCCTCAGACGGCGGTGGAGGCCGGTCCTCTGGATACTTTCGAAAGAGAGCTGGATAGGGCTCTTAAAGATAGCAGAGTCGGGGGATATGGTGAGAAGGCAAGAAAGGGGTACTGACTGGGGATGATCAGCCATGATCACATTGAATGGCGGTGCTGGCTCGAATGGCCAAATGGCCTACTCCTGCACCTATTGTCTATTATGCAAGAAAAGTAACATAATTTATGCTTGGTTTTTTTCCAGGTGTGTAACATAATTTACCCGTGAGTTTCTTCCCACATCCCGAAGACATGCAGGTTTTTAGGTTAATTGGCTTTGGTAAAAAAATCTTTATAGTGTGTAGGATAAAACTAGCATTAGTCAGCGTGGACTCGGTGGGCCGAAGGGCCTGTTTCCATGCTGTCTCTCTAAAGTCTAAAGTAAAGTCTAAACACAGTGGAAGCACCTTCATCCAAAGTAATGGCTAAAGAAGGCAGCTCTCCACCACCTTCTGAATGGCAATTAAGAATAGACCCAAGACTATGCTACCCTTTGGCAGCTGTATTTATGAATAAAAGGAAATTCAAGCACAAACTAAACAGCAAATGATGAATTCAACTGTGCCCTCAATAGCTCTTTGGACAACAATTTTGCTGCTTGTTTAATAAATCTCACGGAACTTTAAAATAAATCTTGCTAATGGAAATCGATTGTTCTCTTTGTTTTTGTTGAATTCAATAGCTAATTGGATCAATACTCATTTCCTTCAGCCTGATCGTTGAACAAATTTGTTAAAACACACTGCTTCTATGCATTCTGCCATTGCTTGTGCACTGTGCATACTTAATGTACTTCTAATGAAATTGAAAATAATTCAACTTAGTTCTTTTGTAGATGTAACTTGATGGGCCATGTCCACACTTTAAAAATCTAAGAGGAAATCCTGAAAAAGAACTGCCAGCTTCAATATGTTTTGAGAACAATCTTTGTGAGCCTAGAGTGTGGTCTACAGACCCTGAATTTTGGATTTCTTTTTATGATCACACACCTTCTTCTTAAAGACCTAGAGTCATAGAGTCACAGTAATAGTGTGGAAACTGGCCCTTCGACCCAACTTGTCCACCCTGACCAACATGTCCAAAACTACACTAGTCCCACCTGCCTGCGTTTGGCCCATACCCCTCTAAACCTGTCCTATCCATGTACCTGTCTAATTGGATAGCACGCAAAACAACGTTTTTCATTTTACCTCCATACATGGGGGTAATAAATCAAAATCTACCTTAAACACTATGTTGATCTCATCTAATTATTGTGAGCTATGAAATTAAAGGTTTCAAAGGTGTTTTATTGTCACATGTCCCAATTAAGGTACAGTGATATGTGAATTACCATACAGCCATCTGAAAAAAACCCAACAAGACACACAAATACATAAAAGTTAACATAAACATCCACCACAGCGGATTCCCCACATTGCTCACTGTGATTGAAGGCAAAAAAGTCAAATTTTCTTCCTCTTTATTTCTCCCACGGTCGGGGCAGTTGAACCATCCATCGGGGAGATCAAAGCTCCTACAGCCGGCGGTCGAAGCTCCCGCGTCGGGGCGATCGAAACTCCCGCGTCGGGGCGATCGAAACTCCCCGCGTCGGGGCGGTCGAAACTCATGCGGCTTGGATCCTGATGTCGGTCTCTGACCAGAGACAGCGAGCTCCATGATGTTGAGTCCGCAAGCACCCATGGTTGGAGCTCCGAGGTCGATCCCTGGCAAAGGGATCATGGGCTCCACGATGTTAAAGTCCCGTGGGCACCAACGGTGGAGCTCTTAAAGTCAGTCTCTAGCAATAGCCGACAACTCTTTGATGATAGGCCGCAGTGCGGACGGAGATACGACATGGAAATAAATCGCATCTCCATCAAGGTAAGAGACCCAAACCCCCCCCCCCCCCCACACCCCCCCCCCCCCCCCCACAAACCGACCCCCCCCCCCCCCTCCCCCCACGACCCCCCCCCCCCCACACATAAAACACCCCCCTAAAAACAGCTAAAAACACTAAATATACATATAACACACTATTTAAACACAAAGAAGGAAAGGATGGACAGACTGTTGGCGAGGCAGCCATTGCTGGCGCCACCCGGTGGAGATTAACTGCTTCAATCCCTGATATTTCAACTATTCTGCCCAACTGTGTGCAGTAGAATGGTGAGGTGATAATGATGGCTTGGCTTTACCAAAGGGGAATAACTGTTGAGTTTATTGTCCTGAAATAATAAACTCAATGCATTATCCTCGCAATTGCATTGCAACCCAAGGAATATGTTATTAAGAGGACTTCTCTTAGCTTCACTGGTTACATTATTGACTCAGCAGCGTTGACATTGAGCAGCAGTCTAAATTTTTCAAAAGTTCAACTTGGACTGTGAGATGAAACTAATCTGAGGTAAGTATTTCTTGTGCAGATGCCATAAATATTGAAGCAACTTTCTATTTACTCATCAAGCACACTGATGTTGTAGCAAGCCACTGATGTCATTGAAGCAAGGTTATAATCAGTGTGGATACACAGCAGAATGGCGGGTGGTGCCACCAGCAGTGGCTGCCTTGCCAACCGTCTGTCTGTCCTGTCCTTTCTTCTTTTTTGTTATTTTTAGTATGTATTAAAAAGTATGTTTTAGTGTTCCTTGGTTTGTTTTTTATGTGGGGGGGTGGGGTGGGGTGGGGTGGGGTGGGGGGGGTGGGGGAAACTTTGTTTATCAATAACCTACCTCGACAGAAATGCGATTTTTTTCTGTATCGTATCCCCATCCCCACTATGGCCTGACGTCGTGGAGTTGCCGGCTTTTCCTGGAGACCGATGGGCGCTCCGAGCTGTGGGAGTCTGTGGGACTTTATCATCGCAAAGCCTGTGGTCTCTGTAAGTAGATGCCGACTCGGGAGCTCCATGTAGCAACGAGAGTTTCAACCGCCCCGACACGGGAGTTTCGATCACCCCGACAGAGGCTTCAATTGTCAGATGCAGGGGCTATGATCGCCCCGACTGTGGATGGGTTGACTGCCCTGACCGCGGAAGAACAAAGTGGAAGAGGAATGAACTATATTGCCTTCCATCACAGTGAGGAATGGGGAATCCACTGTGGTGGATGTTTATGTAAACTTTTATGTATTTGTGTGTCTTGTTGCTTTGTCACTTAGTATGGCATTATGGTAACATAAATTTCACTGTACCTTAATTGGTACATGTGACAATAAACTGATCTTGAAACCTTGACCTTGAAACCATGAATGGAAGGTTTACATCATTTGGGAGAGCTGCACTGATGTAAAATGTTCCCTTGTGCTGTGCATAAATCTGCACAAAAAATACTTACCTCAGATTAGTTCCATCTCACAGTCTGGATGATTGGCGTTAACAATCAAAACATGTCTCATGATTGATGACCAGATGCACATTGAGAGAGCGAATACCTTTTCTATGATGAAAGGTTCTTTGTTGTGAATGGCAACTTTGATGGACACAAGAGTGTATAGTCAATGGTAGCCTATCAATTTTTGAGACACAGAGTGGAAACAGGCCCTTCGGCCCACAGAGTCCATGCCGACCAGCGATCATCCTGTACAATAGCACTAGGGATAACTTACAATTTTACCAAAGCCAATTAACCTGTATTGGTTTGGAGTGTGGGAGGAAACCGGAGCACCCGGATAAAACCCTTGCCATCACAGGTGGAATGTGCAATCTCCGTACAGGCAGCACCTGTAGTCAGGATTGCACCGAGGTCTCTGGCGCTGTAAGGCATCAACTCTACCGCTGCGCTGCTGTGCTGCCCCAATACTCTGGTATTTGCCATTATTGCTATTTTCTCCTGTATACAAGATGGTACATTCTACTCACTGAAATAAAAATAGATGGATTCCTTCCTCGAGCACCAAAGAATCGAGGTGACGTCTTTGTTCTGCGGTGAGAAACGTGGCATCTGTCGATTTCACATGGAACTGGCAGACAGAGAGGTGAGAACCGCTGTCACTTCAACCTCCTCTGAGACAGCAGCCCAGGCACAAAAGTACAACTGAAGGTCTCCCAGATCAGCTCATGTTTCTCAATGCTGACAGTCTTGGTAAATCTTAATCTACCAATATTGACATTAATTTTTAGTGCAAGATAAAGTCCAGTAAAGTCCAATTAAAGATAGTCTAAATGTCTCCAGGCAAACATGTTTTGTATCTCTCCACAGCCGCTACATCCGTTCAGTAACTTGGCAGCCACAACTGCACACAATCTTTCGAATGTGCCCTAACCAAAGTTTTATACAGCTGCAACATACTCAACATCATGAGTATGCTTTCTTTACAAACCTTGTGTTGCCACTTTTAAGGAGTTATGGATTTGCACCACAAGATCCCTCTGTACACTTAAGGGCCTGTCCCACGAGCATGCGACCTGCATGCGGCAAGCGCGACCAAACCGGAAGCGGGGGCCGCGCGGAGGTCGAGTGAGTGACGTGAAGTTCGAGCGAAGTCCACGGGAAGTTCGCTCATGACGTACAGCGTCAAGACGCTGCGCACGCCCATCGAGGCAGTGCGTACGGCGTCAAGGCAGCTGCGGGCCGGCAGGCCGTTGAGGCGCGGAATTTTTGAACACGGTCAGTTTTTCGGAGCCCCGTGCGATGTCGGGACCAGCTCCGCACAACTCCATACGGCTCCGGCGATCGAAGTGGAACCGGCCCCGTGAGGCCGTACGGCTCAAGCGACCACATTAGGTCGCGCTTGCCCCATGGAGTTGCATGCTCGTGGGACAGGCCCTTAATGCTCTTAAGAGTCCTGCCATCCTTCCATTTGCTTCTTGTACTTTTTTCCCATTGTCGAGATTGGTGGTCTTACTCCACACATATTTCTACAACAATATCTCTTCATTCTTTGAAATGAGAGAATTGAGTGAAAAAACACATGGCTAGGCCTGACTGGCAATATATTTAATATGACTGCCATGAGTATAAATTGGAGATGATGGATCCATTTAAGTCAGGCAAAATCTAACTGGGGAGGCAGAAGTTGTCATCCCAGTAGCTTGAAGTTGACATGATGCATTATTGCTCCAGGGGTAATCTGTGAATACGTCAGTTCTCCTACCACTCACATAATATATTGTTGACTTATCTGTCTATTATTCCTGAGGGATGAGCAACTATTTTTATTTTTATGGATGAATTTATAATATTTCTATTTAAGATTTCTCTTCCTATTTAAGATTTATTTATGCAGTGCAAAACAGGCTCTTTGGTCCACCGAGTCGACGCTGACCGCGATCACCCCGTACACTAGCACAATCCTACACAGTAAGGACCAGTTACAATTTGACAGAAGCCAATTAACCTACAAACCTGTACATCTTTGGAGTGTTGGAGGAAACCGGAGCAGCTGTAGAAAACCCACGCCGTCACAGAGAGAACGTACAAACGCCGTACAGACAGCGGGCGTAGTCAGAATCGAATCTGGGTCCCTGGCGCTATAAGGCAGCAACTCTACCGCTACGCAACTGTGCCGCTCTGGTTCATCTTTGGTTCATTGTCTTGCACGGATTACTGTTCTCAGTTTGAAGGAGATCTTTCCTTAAATACTGCAAGGATAAGCAGTGAAAAATAAATAAACCTCGACGGCCTTCCTGCTGCGGAACTTTCTTCATTCTGCTGCATTGTCCTAATGCTCCCACCTTAAACAGCGCAGAATGTTTAAATGCAGCAAAACGACTGAATTAACTCCCACTCCTCCACCTATAACCCAGCCATGACCACTAGCAGCCTTTGAAGGACCACTCCTGGAAACTTGAGTTAGAGGCAAGGTGTTATGGACCTGGAATTCTGTTCCATTTCGAACCCTTCTGAAGGCAGAAGGATTCCCCCAGCGAAAATGGAGAGGTTTACTGTAATTACTCTTTAGAGCTTGAGTTTGATACTGCATTTTACATATGTAACCTGACCAGATCTGGCCTTTGTCCATCCATCTGTAAATCTAATTCCCCTCACCTGTATCCATAGATCACCTGTGTTGGAAGGACACAATGCAGATGCTGGTTTACACCGAACATAGACACATGATCTCTGGATGCTGCCTGACTTGCTGAGTTACTCTAGCACGTTGTACCTTTTTTTCCCCACAGATTTTTAATCGTTTTTATTCCCCTACCACTGATGTGAGGCTCATTGGCTTATAATTATTTGGGTTCTCTCTACTTACCTTCTTTAAAAAAGAATAACACTAGCTGCATGGCGGCCTGCTACGGCGGCAAGGTGGCGCAGTGGTAGAGTTGCTGCCTTACAGCGCCAGAGACCCGGGCTCGATCCTGACTATGGGTGCTTGTCTGTATGGAGTTTGAACGTTCTCCCCGTGACCTACGTGGGTTTTCTCTGAGATCTTCGGTGTCCTCCCACGCTCCAAAGACATACAGGTTGGTAGGTTAATTGGCTTGATGTAAACGCAAAATTGTTCCCAGTGTGTGTAGGATGGTGTTAGTGTGCGGGGATCGTTGGTCGGTGGGGACTCGGTGGGCCGAAGGGCCTGTGTCTGCACTGAATCTCTAAACAAAACTAAAATTAGCAATGATCCAGCCTCCAGGACAATGCGCCCAGATAGAGATGATGCAAATATCTTTATCAATGCTGCTGCAATCATTTCCCTTGCCTTTCTTAATAACCTGGGATAAATCCCATCATGTTGTGGGGATTTATCCACCTTAATACTGTTCAAGATTAACCCAACACCACCTCCTTCCTCATTTCAAATAGTTCTTGCATATAGGTATTCACCATACTGATCTCATTGTCCTCATGGGCTTCTTGGTGAAAACAGATGTGAAGTACTTCATAAGATCATAAGTTCATAACTGATAGGAGCAGAATTAGGCCATTCGGCCCAATACGTTTACTCCGCCATTCAATCATGGCTGATCTATCTCTCCCTCCCAACCCCATTCTCCTGCCTTCTCCTCATAACCTCTGTCCACTGTCCTCTACACCTTACTTTGTACTATGCCTGCATCCTCTTACTCCAAGCATAAATTCCCTCCTTTATCCTTGAGCGGTCCTGCGTTATCTCTAGTTATCCTCTGGCTTTTAATGTACATACAAAAAGCCTTGGGATTTTATTTAATCTGACTTACCAAGGACATTTCATGGCCCCTTAAGGTCCTTTTAATCGTTCATGAGTTATTTCCTACTTGCTGTATATTTCTCAAAGGCCCTCTCTAATTTCATCTTCTTAAACATTACACGCACTTCCTTTTACTCTTTAACCAAATTTACAACCTCTTTATTCATCCAAGGCTCCCTTGCCTTGCAGTCCTTATCCCTCCTCCTTACTGGAACATGCCAGTGCTTAATATTGATCAATTGGCCTTTAAATGACTCCCACATGCGAGGTGTCAGCTTACCCAATAACAACTGCTCACAATTGAATCTCCCTTTCTTCTGCCTAATAACGTTGTAATCTGCTTTACTTCAAATTAGTATCTTCCTTCCAAGGTCCAGACTTATCTCTATTCAAAACAATCTTAAAACTTATGGAGTTGTGAACACTATCCACAAAATGTTCTTCTGCTGAAATAGCAGTTACATGTTCTAACTCTTATTTCCAACACAAGATCCAGTATCTGTCGAAAAATACTGCCGATGCTGGTTTAAATCGAAGATGCTGGATAACTCAGCGGGACAGGCAGCATCTCTGGAGAGAAGGAATGGGGTGATGTTTTGGATCGAGACCCTTCTTCAGACTGATGTCAGGGGAGTGGGTGGTATATAGATAAAATGTAGGCAGAGACAGTAAGACTGGTAGGAGAACTGGGAAGGGGGAGGGGATGGAGAGGGAGGGAATGGAGAGAGAGAGGGAAAACAAGGGCAACTTGAAGTTAGAGAAGTCAATGTTCATACTGCTGGGGTGTAATCTACCCAAGCCAAATATAAGTTGTTGTTCCTCAATTTGCACTGGGCCTCACCCTGACAATGGAGTCAATGGACAGTGTGGGAATGGGAGGTAGTAGTTAAAGTGTTGAGCAACCTGGAGATCAGGTAGGTTTAGGCGGACTGAGCGGAGGTGTTCCGCGAAATGATCGCCGATATACAGGGAATCAAGGTCCAGTCTGGTCCCCCCTTGAGTTAGGCTATCTACATACAGTCTCTCTGGTTGGAAAATGTATTGAAAGAAAAGTACTTCAATCTCAGAAACACACACACATTGTAGAAATATTATTTAGTTTAGCTTAGTTCAGTGATACAGTGCGGCCCACCGAGTCCTCGCCGACCAGCGATATCCGCACACTAACACATACTAGGGACAATTTACAATTTTACCAAGCCAATTAGCCTGCAAACCTATACATTTTTGTAGTGCGGGAGAAATCCAGACCCCAGTGAAATCTCAGGCAGGTCACAGGGAGAATATAAAAACTCTGTAAGCAACCATGTAGTGAGAGACTAGTCACCTGTAGTCGCCTAAAAAATAGCCTAAGTGGAACAAGCCCTTAAGGCTGAAAATTTACCGCTGTGCCAACATGCCGTAAGTTTGGTGTAAGTGTTACCCAAGAACCCAATGAGCATGCCGCCCCTTGTGGATTATGTTGTGGATTAGTGTGCAATTTATTTCTATAACAGTGCAGTTTGCTGAATGGCAATTATATCCTTTATCAAAAATGTTAAAGAAGGATCAAAAAAGGATATTCATTCTAAAGTTATGAACATTTCCCCAACATTTAACTTAACCGTATATCTTAAATGTAAAAAGAAAATGTTCAATTCAGGCTTAGGTTTAAGTGGTTCTGTGCACCAGTCAGCACTAATATAGCTTTGCAAGATAGAAAAGGCAATGGTTATTCCCACCATGCTAATCATTATTACAGGTTGGTAGGCATTGCCTTTGCTTTTTAGAAAATCTTGTAAATTTATTATAAGTAATGTACCTCAAAATGATTAAGTCAATATTATATGCTTTTTTTATTGTAGTTAATCTACTAGCGGTAGTTTGGCATCAATATTTTAGAAAAATGTAGAAAGTTACCTTATGTTATGCATTTTAGGAAGCATTTTTAATTAATTAACGTAACATTAATCATGGTCTTATTCCACAATCAATAGCTTCAATTCTCGTAACTGATTATTACTTTGATATATTATACTTAGAATTTTTTTTCAGTTTACATTAATAATTTTTATAAAAACAAAAGACCAGCTTAAAGAACTTCCTTTTATTTGTCTTCACCAATAAAACTGTGCCGGCAATTAGCATTGGCCCTGTGAATTTACAGTTTCATTCAGGCACAAGAAACTACAGGTGCTGGAATCTTGTGTAGAACAAACCGTACAGGAGCAACTCAGCAGGTCAGGCAGCATCTCCGGAGGACATGGATAAGTGACATTTCAGTTCTTCCGTTTGCTTTAATAATATTCTATGTGGCTTACAAAATACTCATTTGGATCACTAACAAACCCTCTTAGAAACATAGAAACATAGAAATTAGGTGCAGGAGTAGGCCATTCGGCCCTTCGAGCCTGCACCGCCATTCAATATGATCATGGCTGATCATCCAACTCAGTATCCCGTACCTGCCTTCTCTCCATACCCCCTGATCCCCTTAGCCACAAGGGCCACATCTAACTCCCTCTTAAATATAGCCAATGAACTGGCCTCAACTACTCTCTGTGGCAGAGAGTTCCAGAGATTCACCACTCTCTGTGTGCAAAAAGTTCTTCTCATCTCGGTTTTAAAGGATTTCCCCCTTATCCGTAAGCTGTGACCCCTTGTCCTGGACTTCCCCAACATCGTGTTGGGAATCTTGCAATGGTGATGGTGGGTAACAAGGGACAGAAGAATAAAACGGTTGACAGAAATGGAGCAAATAATGCTTCTGATTACATGAAGGAAAATTAAAAATTTTAGTTCAGTTTAGTTTAGTTTAGAAATACAGCACCGAAACAGGCCCTTCAGCCCACTGAGTCCATGCCGACCAGTCATCGCCTGCACACTAACACTATCTTCACGCTAGGAACAATTTATAATCTTTACCAAAGCCAATTAATCAACAAACCTATATGTCTTCGGAGTGTGTGAGGAAACCGGAGCACCCAGAGAAAACCCACGCAGGTCTCGTGGGGAGACGTACATATTTGTTAAGGAAATAAATATGGTAATGCCTGAATTAAACTATTATTGTTATTAGCCCTAATTTTGATTTAGCTGTACATTATAAAACAACAAAATTTGATGCCTTAGATGACCTTTTTCATAAATTCAAAATACTCAATTTGGCGAAGTGTTATTAAAAATCTAAAAAGCATAATTTCAAGCCATTACTGTGCTATTTCTATGATTAACATGTAGTGTCCTAAGGGCCGATTCAGCATAAAGTCAAAACTGGATCTCAATGCCCAGAATTAGTTTTCCTGCCTTCTTATTATGTGTCTCCTTGACCCCTTGACATTCCCTGCACTTTTATATTCAGTGTCCTACTTCACCAGATTGATCAACTCCAGAAAGTTGTGCTTTTAAACGCAAGATCAAAATAACGACATCCAGCAAAATGTGAAATGAACTAAAATATGTTGATAGGGAGTGTTTCATTGTATGCAAGAAATAAATTACTTAAGCATGCAGCGGCAGCCTGCTAAGGTTCCCAACACAAATTCAATTCACTCCAGGTGATATCAAAAGTAACTGTCTTTATAGATGTAGGTTATCCTCCAGAACTAACTGCACAGTATATATTCCTAATCAATCCATGTCTTTCCAAATGTGCTATCTATCTATCTATCTATCTATCTATCTATCTATCTATCTATCTATCTATCTATCTATCTATCTATCTATCTATCTATCTATCTATCTATATATCTATCTATCTATCTATCTATCTATCTATCTATCTATCCTATATATTTTTATTACATAACTAAAACTCTGATCTTGTGCTCTTCCGGTTTGTGTGGTTTTTCTATTTGTGCAAAAACGGTACATGATAGCACTTCGATTTTTCGCCTGCTTACTCACCGTTTGCCTGTGCTATGAGTGCAACAAATTTTGTTCCGATCAATGGCATATTGTAAAATTATTAAGGTTTAAAAATTCTAAAAACCACACATATATATAATTACTCCGAATTCTCTCAGTAGCTTTCCTACCAGATGTTAGGCTTGCTGGTCCATAGTTCCTAGAGTTTACATTGTATCCCTTCTTAAATCGAGGAACAACATTAGACACCCTCAAGACTTACGGCACCCCACCTTGTCTAATAACGTTTCTTGTATCTCAGCCAGGGCTGCCGCAATTACTACCATAACTTCCCACTAAGTTCTTGGATGTACCCAGTCAGGATCTGGAAGTTTTATCTATCTTCAAACATCTTAGGATGTCCAGCACCGCATCGACTGTCATAAGGATGTTGTCACGATATCTACATTAAATCTCCCAAGTTCCCTGTCTTTCTCCTTGGTAAAAGAGAGCAGAAATATTCTTTTCCCATCTCCTGCAGCTCCAAATACCCCAGTATTATACTCCCTTCATTGGCTCCCTGTGAGATCCAGGATATACTATAAAGTCCTCCTTCTTGTCTATAAAGCCCTAAATGGCTTAGGAGCAGCATATTTTACAGTGTCCCGCCTTCCATATACCCCTATTCGAGCGCTCAGGTCTTCTGATGCCGGCCTGTTAGCCTCTCAATGCCACAGCAGTAAGAAAATTGATGAAACAGCCTTTTTCAATTACGCCCCTAAGCTGTGGAATACCCGGCCCAGGGCTATGAGAGACGCCCACTCGATTGACATTTTTTAAACGGCAGCTAAATATCTTTTCTATCAAGCTTTTAACTGACTTTACTTCTTCTGATGACATTGTAAAAATTACCATTATTCTCTTGCATTTATCTCAGCACACCCATCAGCAGCTAGTGTACTCATATAGTATGCTATTATGGGACTCTGTATTTGACCCCAGTGTTTTTGTTTTTTGTCCTCTTACACTCTCCATTTTTTATTCTTTATTTTATATTTTTATATAAATCTGTGTGTTTCATGTTATTAACTTTCCATGTTCTTACTGTTTCAACTTGTATTTTTGTTTAGACCTGTGTTTTTGTAAAAAGCACTTTGGGTTGCATTCAATTGTATGAACATTGCTCTACAAAAAAAGTTATTATTAATATTATTATTACTACAGCGCCAGAGACATGGGTTCGATCCTAACTATAGGAGCTGCCCTCTTTTTTTCCCCCCCGAGATATTTGGTTTCCTCCCACACCCCAAGTACGTGCTGGTTTGTAAGTTAATTGGCTAGGTGTAAATGTAAAATTGTCCCTAGTGTGTGTGGGGTAGTGTTAGTGTGCGGGGATCGCTGGTCGGTGCGGACTCGGTGGTCCTAAGGGCCTGTTTCTGCGCTGTATCTCTAAACTAAACTAAATATGATAAATAAATATGATAAGTACGTTGGAAGGGCATTATTTGATTTGCACTTTTAATAGCTTTTGACAGCAGAAGTGACATTGACTTATTAAATGAAACTGCAAATTATAAATAATCTTTCAGACTGTGGCTTCAGGCACCAGTACCTGGCCTCCTAATAGCACTGTAGTGTAGGGGCAGCTGCTGCAAAGTAAACCTACGGGCCATATCAATGTACATTTAAAAATACAATAACATATCTTTTATATTTGTACAGATGGTATCAGACTGTCATGAATTACTTCTTTACATGATTGGATCTGATTACATCTGCATTCTAAGGAACTCAGCTGAAAAGTCTTCAAGGAACTAATGACATTTTTGAGAATTAATTTTGCACTTTATTTGCATGGAAATGCATATATGTGCCATCAGTGCCAAGTCGATGAGATAGGTGGCTTTCCACAATTAATTACATAAAGGTCATGTTTTACATTATTTATGTCCTCAGAATGTTTTTACATTGTGATGTGCACAAAGAGACCTTGCCGTTCACTGCCCAGTGTCAAAGGAGTTCTACACTCTGACATTTTAAGCTTAAATGACAGAAAAGATTTAACCATTCAAATTACCTTTTAGAGTTTAGCTGTTGTTGTAACCTGTCTGTTTGCAGCTTCATTGGAACTGGTCACTGGGCTCAAAGTCGAGGAATTCTTGTGTGCTTGAAAATGTGTAGTTAGTTAATTCTGTGCATAGGAGCCAAAACAGATCTGTTCGTGAATATGGATGAGTGTTATGTTTCTGTTCAGAATGAGTGGTATGCTTACAAATCAATCCACTGTTGATTGACACAGAAACCACATGTTAACTCCAAATCCATGAACATCTGCTGAAGTGGAAGCTCTTAAGATGGCAGATTCCAAGTAGTTGGGCTGATGTCGGAGTATAGCCCTTGTCCAGTAGATGGTTGAGAAAGGACACCACACTAAGGTATCCGTGGGCATGTTTAGTGTATTTTTCATTTAGAGATACAATGTGGAACTAGTTCTATCCTATATACTAGGGACAATTTTTCTACAAACCTGTACGCGTTTGGAATGTGGGAGGACCCGGAGCACCCGGAGAAAACCCATGCAGTCATCGGTAGGACATACAAACTCCATACAGACAGCAGCAGTAGTCAGGATCATACCCAGGTCTCTGTTGGTGTAAGGCAGCAACTCGACCGCTGCTCCACTGTGCCGCCCACATTGTGTCGCCACATGTTGTGTAGCAATTCAAGAGAGAGTTAGATATAGCTATTAGGGATATGGGGGAAAAGCAGGAACAGGATACTGATTCTGGATGATCAGTCATGATCATATTGAATTGATCATATAGATCATATTGAATGGCGGTGCTGGCTCGAAGAGCCGAATGGCTTACTCCTGCGCCTACTTTCTATCTCGCTATGTTTCTAATTGTGTTATTGTGTGGCACTAATTGTGGTGATCAGGTCTTGTCCTGCCACAACAGCCTCTCCATTAACTTTTAAGGCTATATCTAAGATCATTGTGCAAAAATGTGATCAGAAAATCGCAAAACATCAAACCTTTTATTACATGGATCTGAAGTGTTGCAAAGTGATCACTGCTGTGAAGTTTAAGTTACGCGAGATTAGTTCCTAAAACTCCATGGCTTTTGAAATAGTGGAGATATGGATCACACACCCGAGTTCAGAGCTACTGACCCCTTTTACATGTCTATCAGTTTCAAAGTTTATTGTGGTAAAGGGAACTTCACCACATCATCTTACAACTACACATTATCATATAAAGAGCAATATATATCATGTACAATATACATAGAAAGAACAATACAGCACAAGAACGGGCCCTTTGGTCCACAATGTCAATGCTGAACATGATGCCAAACTAAACTGATCTCATCCTCTTGTACATGATCCATATCCACCCATCCCTGCAATCTCATGAGCCTACCTAAAAACCTCTGAAGTGTCACTATTGTATCTTCCTCTACCACCTCCATTAGCAGTTCATTCCAGGTCCACACCACTCTTTGTATAAAACTTGCCCTGCATATTTCCATTAAACTATCCCCCTCTTACCCATTTCCTTTGGAGCAATTTAAACAGACCTTGTATTTCTTAGCTGCGTTAAAATTGTTAACTTCAACAATTGATTGATTCATGTTATAATTGGGATCTTAGTTTTTTTTAGTTTAGTTTAGAAATACAGCTCAGCAACAGGCCCTTCGGACCAGCGAGTCTGCGCTAACCAGCAATCCCTGCACACTAACACTACCATGCACACGCTAGGGACAATTTACATTTATATCAAGCCATTTAACCTGCAAACATGTACGTCTTTGGAGTGTGGAAGGAAACCGAAGGTCTCAGAGAAAACCCATGCAGATTACGGGGAGAACATACAAACTCCATACAGACAGCACCTGTGGTCGGGATGGAACCCGGATCTTTGGTGCTGGAAGGGCTGGAAGGTAACAACTCTACAGCTGCGCCACTGTGCCGCTCTGTGTAACATCTGTGTACTGTAGGTACACAAAAAAAGCTGGAGAAACTCAGCGGGTGCAGCAGCATCTAGTGAGCGAAGGAAATAGGCAACGTTTCGGCCCGAAACCCTTCTTCAGACTGATCGGGGGCGGGGGGGGGTGGGGACAAGAAAGGAAAAAGGAGGAGGAGCCCGAAGATTGGGGGATGGGAGGAGACAGCAGGGGGTCTGAGGAAGGGGAGGAGACAGCAAGGACTAACAAAATTGGGAGAATTCGATGTTCATGCCCCCAGGATGCAGACTCCCCAAACGGAATACGAGGTGCTGTTCGTCCAATTTCCGGTGCTGCTCGCTGTGGCCATGGAGGAGACCCAGGACAGAGAGGTCGGAGACGGAGTGGGAGGGGGAGTTGAAGTGCTGAGCCACCGGGAGGTCAGCTTGGTTATTGCGGACCGAGCGGAGGTGTTCGGCGAAACGATCGCCCAACCTCCGCTTGGTCTCACCGATATAGATCTGCTGACATCTACAGCAGCGGATGCAATAGATGAGGTTGGAAGAGATGCAGGTAAACCTCTGTCGCACCTGGAACGATTGCTTGGGTCCTTGAACGGAGTCGAGGGGGGAGGTAAAGGGACAAGTGTTGCATCTCTTGCAGTTGCAAGGGAAAGTGCCCGGGGAGGGGGTGGTATGAGAGGGAAGGGAAGAATTGACAAGGGAGTTATGGAGGGAGCGGTCTTTGCGGAAGGCAGATATGGGGGGAGATGGGAAGATGTGGCGAGTGGTGGGGTCACGTTGGAGGTGGCGAAACTGACGGAGGATTACTTTTTGTATGTGACGGCTGGTGGGGTGAAAGGTGAGGACTAGAGGGACTCGGCCCTTGTTGCGAGTGGGGGGATGGGGAGAGAGAGCAGTGTTGCGGGGTATGGAAGAGACCCTGGTGCGAGCCTCATTTATGGTGGAGGAGGGGAACCCCCGTTCCCTGAATAATGAGGACATTTCAGATGTCCTGGTGTGGAACGCCTCATCCGTGGAGCAGATGCGGCGTAGACGGAGGAATTGGGAGTAGGGGATGGTGTCCTTACAGGAAGCAGGGTGGGAAGAAGTGTAGTCCAGATAGCCATGGGAGTCAGTGGGTTTATAGTGGATGTCGGTCAGAAGTCTATCACCTGTAATGGAGATAGTGAGGTCAAGGAATGGTAGGGAAGTGTCGGAAATGGTCCAGGTGTATTTGAGTGCCGGGTGGAAGTTAGTGGTGAAGTGGATGAAGTCAGTCAGTTGTGTGCGGGTGCAGGAGGTGGCACCAAAGCAGTCGTCGATGTAGCGTAGGTAGAGGTCGGGGATGGGGCCCTGGTATGTATTGAACAAGGATTGCTCGACGTGTATACATCTGTGTACTGTGTATACAGTGTATACATCTGTGTACTGTATGTATGTATATTTTGTTATTTACGCAAATTCAATAAATACACAATTTTGTTGTAGTTACTACCAATTATATTTCATCCTAAAAAGGAATTCTCACTGGCATTAAAAAAAAAACGGAGCTGTCATCCTGTTGTTCCAATATTAAAGAGTAATATGAGTTATTGGCAGCCCGCTCAGATTTCAGCTATTGCATTTATTTTAAATGAGGTTTCTCATCTGGGTTAAACCAAAGTGCAGTCCTGTTGAGGGACATATCTATTTCTGTGTCTGCCTAGTTCAGCTGGTTTCCCTGGGATATATGCTATGTTTATTGGAATGGAAATTTGCTCCTCTCAAATGTAGGATGCATGCAAAGCTTGCAGACATGAAAGACTCTTCTCAGCACCAAACAATTTGACATAAAGTCAGGCATTAGAATATTACAAAACTCATTTAAATGTTGGAATCTGGCAGGTCACACATTCCCCTGCCTGAAAGCAAAATTGATTAAAACATGTTAACTTGTCTAATGTGAAATGACTGCTACGATCTATGGTGTCAGATGTTGGCATGGAATAGATGAATGCTGCAGGCTTTTGTTATTCTATAGTCCGTTTGCTTGCTTGAATTGTTTTCATTTCCCCTTTTCAGTGGCGTGATCAGATTAGCAAGGAAATATTTCTAATTGATTAATCCTTAATTACAAACCTAATGAAATGATAACATTCAAGAAGATTTTTCAGGAAACAGTTACAATTAAATCATCATTACGTTTTTTACTGAGTGCAACCCCTAGTAAACCACACTACCTCAAAGACGTACTTTTTTTTTTCTGTCTGCTCAAACAGTATTGTATCAGCCATGGTTGAATGGTCAAATGGCCTGATTCTGCTCCTATAACTTAAAAACCTATCTGATAATGGCAAATGTATTTTCTCCCAAATATACCAGGGATAGGATGCAATGCAGATTTTGAGAATATAGAATGCAACAAATATGGCACAGAACCATTTTTAAGTCCACCGTGGCGAAAATCAAACTGTTTGCACACACTGCACAAATAATACTATTTCAGAAAGTTCAAGCCATATTCGAGTAGGAGCAAGCATAAGATTCAATGGCTGTGGGACTGGATCAGCAAGATTGATGATAAAGCTTTCCCCGAAGGAATTTGAGTCAGAGGACTTTGCGGTCATAAGCAATGTTACAGAGGGAATATTGCTCCAATTATTTGTGTGAACAGCACCTCTGGGGCATTCAATACTGGTACAAATACTGTATGTACACTGTTTCTTATTATTTCAGTCAGTGTAACAGCAATATACACTTAAAAAGCAGCTGTCTCTGCTTCCAAATAACATGACTATGTTCGGCTGAAACTTAGACCACATTTTCAAACAATTATTACCCATTATTATGAATTATACAGTTGTCGAATACATTGTTTTTTTGTATTCATACATCTAGTGCCATAGGTAGCAGATTTCCAACACCTGTTTTAATTTTCATTTCATGATTTTATTTTACAGAAAACAGTTATCTTCACTGGAAAAAGAGAAGCCAATTAATTTGTTTCGGGGTTCATGAGTCACAGAATTCAATTAACCTTTCATCCATTTCAATATCTGCCATTTAAATCTATTTGTCAATTTAATATATCTTTTCAGTTAGTGTCGCAATATTTTATTCACTAATTGAGGTTTAACTACAATTTTAAGTTTGTGATTATTTTAATGAACAATTCTACATTCAATATTTAAAATACTTGTTAACCTTATCAATCCTTTCATATTTCCGATTTTCATTTGCTTACAATTCAGTTTTTAGTTGAAGTTTTTAGTTTTTACTGATACCGCATGGAAACGGCCCCCTCGGCCCATCGAGTCCGCACTGACCAGCGATCCCGCACATTAACACTATCCGACACACACTAGGGACAATTTTATATTTAATCCAAGCCAATTAACCTACAAACCTGTATGTCTTTGGAGTGTGGGAGGAAACTGAAGATCTCGGAGAAACCCCACACAGGTCATGGGGAGAACAAACAAACTCCGTACAGACAGCACCCGTGGTTGGGATAGAACCCGGATCTCTGGCGCTGGAAGGGCTGTCAAGGCAGCAACTCTACCGCTGCACCACCATTAAATTGAACCAATTTTAGGCATGTATGCGAGGAACTTGATTAAAACATTTGAAGACAATAAAAAAGCTGGATGAATGGCTGGTAATGAGAAGGAACACTGTCAGCTCTGGGAGACATCAATAGGTTGGTTAGGTGGGAAAAACATGGCAGATGTAATTCAACTCAGACAACTTTGAGATCTGTATTAGGCGAGAACAAACAATGTAACGGAAGATACTGTATATGGCAGGGTGCTGTAACATGTAAAGGGTGACTTTTCATAGATATCTGAAGCAGCTGGGCCAGAAGATAAGATGAGCAAGACTGTTTATGAGATACTTTATTGGTTGAGGCAAGGATTGCAAGAGGGATATGCCTAGATTCTGATACAGAGGAAATTTACAGGGATGTAATCTGAGATTTAGTACCAGGACAGACAGTCTTTGGAGGCTTTAGGGCAGATTTAATCAAGATTTATAAAATTATGAGAAGAACAAATGGGAATAGCAGAGATCCATTCAATTCACAAAGGTGTCAATGGCTAGGAGATGTAATCTCAAGGTAATAGGTGAAAGGATTAGAAAAATGTGAAAGGAAAAACACATCTTCCCAAGTCTCAACTGGATATATTGGTAGAAATCTTCATAACAATTAAATGGGTATCGAGACAAGCATTTGACATGTTGAGACCAACTGGACAGAGAGTTGGAAAGTGGTTAGACTCTACAAATAATTTTAGACTCGGCACAGTGTTTATGCACGGAATTGTCTCCTTCTGTCCCCAAATCAAGTCAATTGATTTGGAATGCAATAAAATTCCTTTACATTTCAGGACCATGAAATCACACTCACTATTGATAGTCAGTGTGTGACTGTTTCTCAGGCTAATGCAATTGGGTCATGGGGATATGAAAACAATAGATGTGTTTTCAACCTATACTTACAATGTAGAAGAGAGCATTGCATCAATTAGCAAAGTACAATAAGAAATCTATGAGCAGATTGTATATTAATATCAGGAAATGGGGAAGAGATGGATTGGTGTACAAATCCATGAACCCTGAGCATGACACAGTGGCACAGCCATAGAGTTGCTGCCTTACAGAGACCCGGGTTTGATCCTGACTACGGGTGCTGTCTGCACGGAGTTTGCACATTCACCCTCTGACCGCATAGGCTTTCTCTGGGTGCTCCGGTTTCCTCCCACACTCCAAAGATGTACAGGTTTGTGGGTTAATTGCCTTCGGTAAAAAAATTAAATTGGCCCTAGTGTGTCGGATAGTGCTAGTGTGAGGGGTGATCGCTGGTCGGCGCAGACTCGGTGGAACAAAGGGTCTGTTTCCACGCTGTATCTCTAAAGTCTAAAGCGGCAAAGATAAGCAAGAGCACAGAATATAAGAGCAGAATGTTTTCACAAAGAGAGGGTCAAAGTCGGAATCATGTTGATAGAATAGAGAGTGAAGGTGGGCACTGCCACATATTTAAGAAGCATATCATCACAGCATGGGAGGTGATGGTGCAGGTGATAGCAAATGGGATTGGCATAGATAGGTACTTGATGGTCTGTGTAAAGTGGGAAGGAATGTTTCTGTGTGTCATGACCATGACTGCAATCAGATTGATCAATTGCCTTAGAAACCCCAAAGTCCCCAAAGGTTTGAAGAAATGAATCAGTTTGTAATGGACAGACTATTCAGATCAGCTTAAATCAAAGGGAGATACACTGAACTGCAGATGCTGGTTTACATAAAAGACACAAAGTGCTGGAGTAACTCTAGCGAGTCAGGCAGCATCTCTGGAGAATGTGTTCATGTTCTACAGAGATGCTGCCTGACCCGCTGAGTTGCTCCAGCAGTTTGACCTCAAATGAAAGGTTTGGCAATTTCTATCATTGAAAAGTATATACAAATTCAAAACAATTTTAATGCCCATTTTGTAATTACTAAGTACTTGAGAAGTAGACAGTAAATGAGTTTGAAATCACAAGTAGATTTTCAATGGTTCAAGGGTGCTTTATTTGTTATGCAACTGCACAGTGAAATTATTTTTGCATATATGACACATGCAGGCCCCACCATGTTTTTGAGCCATTTCCAAAGCCCGTTCGGCATGCGTGCTCGTTGTACTGGAGTAATTCATGCAAACCGACAGCCCTCTTTTTTTCCGGCCATCTTAGTGTCTCCGACAATTAGAATATTTAAGAAGCAATTAGATAGGACAGGTTTAGAGGGATATGAGCTGAACGCAGGCAGGTGGCACTAGCGTAGATGGGGCATGTTGGACATGTTGGGCACGTTGGGCCAAAGGGCCTGTTTCCACATTGTATGATACTATGACTATGACTTTATGACTCTTACTCCATTTGAGGTGATTTACAAAGTTTGGGTGCACAGCTTCTGATGTTTTTACAAGGAAAGAAATTGCACTAATATTGGTTCCTGAAAAGCTAGTATGGGTCCTCTGCGCAGCAGCACTGTTACATGTATTTCCATGCTCATTAGGATTTCTAGCCGGAGGTATTTCCTTCCTTGAAATTATATGTGTAGCCAAGAATTGAATTTCCCTGGTAAATGGTTAGATAATTACAATGATAATTATGGTTGTAGTTATTTATCAGCCTCAGGGTCTACTGCCAAGTGGATTATATAGCATTGCCTTTTTCAATGCTCCATGTTAGGAAATCAACGTACGTTTTGCAATGAATCATGAAATTGCATGTATGTATTGGATGTAGAACAGAATGGGACATTTGACCGAACAGTTCCCAATGTGGATCACTATGGGAAGAAGTGTGTAATTAGGAACTGACCTGAAATGTCACCCATTCCTTCTCTCCAGGGATGCTGCCTGGCCCGCTGAGTTACTCCAGCATTTTATATCTATCTTCGGGTTAAACCAGCATCTGCAGTTCCTTCCTACATATAAATATAAGGTATAGGCACAGACATCTTTCTATGCAACCTCATGAAGTACAGTAAATAACCATATACATATAGCAAACAATTCGGAAGGCAAGTTTGGTCATGATTATAAGGGGTTGCAGCAACTAAGGATATACCTAAGGAAATCTTTCTGTATGCACTAGCCTTGGTGAGAAGCCATGTTGGGAATTACATGTAGCCGTGGTCTCAGTACCTTGAGATAATTCCCCTTTTCTTTGGAGATAGTGCAGCATGCATTTAGAAGATTGATTCCAAGAAGAGACTGAGTCAAATTATGCTCACTTGGGTTTAGGAAGATGAGAGATAATCTCATTTGGACATTCATGGTTCTGAAAGCGATTAAGAGGTTAATTCTGAGAGGATGATTACTCTAGCAGAATAATTCAGAATATGGAGCCAATCAATTAAGCCGGAGACAAGAAGAACTACCTAAGTGCAAAGTATTAAAAAAAATTGTATCTGTGTGATGTGGGTGTTCAGTTTGTATTAAATTGATAGATTTTACTGAAGAAATAAGAAAATATAAGGTTTAGTCAGGAAAATAGAAAGAAGTTATCTATGATCATCCATGATCTCCTTGAATAGAAGAACGTTCAAAAGGCCTTACCACCTACATATTTGATATGTTTTTATGCTTTAATACACATTATCTGGCATTCAAACATCTAACACAACTAAACAGACCACTCTCATTTTACTCAAGTGATCAGCTGCATATGTATCACAATTTCTAAACGTAAAAGACCAGGGAGAAAAATACCAGACCCTCAATAACTTGAATGAGAGGATGTTGGATTGGATTTTGTTACATCCCAAATCTTTTTATTGTTATTTGTAATCATCATAGAACACAAATTCTCCTGACATTGAATATCTTGTTTTGACCGGCTTTCAACAAACCTTTTCACATTGGCCTAATTACCATCAAATTAAACTAATTGCTGCAGGTGTGGAAGTATAAAGCAGAAACACAACCTGAGTTTAATACTAGTTTGCTCATTATGTTACGATGCTAGTCCATTGGAATACAAAGCCCTCTCCCACTGGATTATGAAATATTCAGAGAAGTTTAATTTGCATTGGAACATCATCAGCTCATACCCACAAGACCAACTGGCGGTGTGCTTATTATTTGCTTTTAAAAATAGATTAAGATTCAAACGCAAAATCAACCGATGTGTTTGGAACCACGAGAGACAGCAGATGCTGGAATCTTGAGCATGAAACAAAGTGCTGGAGGAACTCGGCAGGTAAGGCAGCATTTGTGGAGGAATTGGCCAGATGACCTTTACCGATAGGGAGCCTCAATCTATGTGCTGGTCCTTATCTCAGTGACAGGGAGAGGGAAACAAGGGAATCATTTCTTCCATGTGGTACTTTTTGTGACCATTTGCAAGGGAAAGTCAACTTTGGTCAACACATTGTCCCGCACATTCCATTGTTCAGGATTAGAACTTCACATCTGTCTCAGATTCTTGGGATTTAACTATTGCCAATTAAACAATGCCAAGGCCAATTCGTTCTGCTCTCTTCCTTTTTGTTCTTTGGCATCACTAATTATTTCGGCACTTGATCACCCACTTCTTTCCTGGAGTACCCGAAGCTCAAGAGAGACACAAAATGCTGCAGTAACTCAGCGGGACAAGCAGCATCGCTGGAGAGAAGGAATAGGTGACGTTTCGGGTCGAGATCTTTCTTTATTGTTACCTTCTCATAGGTATGAGAACAAGACATCAAAGTAGGTGGAAATCAAGGGAAATGGAGAATAGATCATTGTTAGCTAGGAGAAGGTGACAACAAAAAAAGGTCTCGAACCGAAACGCCACCCATTCCATCTCTCCAGAGATACTGCCTGTCCCACTGAGTTAATCCAGCTCATTGTGTCCACCTTCGGTTTAAACCAGCTGTTCCATCCTGCACATTTCATCTATGCTCAAGTTATTGCTAATGCCAGTAAGCCATATATCAAATATGTACCACTGAAGTAAGCTGGAATCTTTCCATGATCTGCATGTGCTTGTGTTAATGGTGCTTCCATTATTGCATTCAATATCGCTACATACGGCGTTGATTTCAGTGGATTTCCTGATGCAGGTGAGTTTATAAATGCTGTATCTTACTGTTTTTCTTTGTGCCGTTCGCAAAATGTTGCCGCAGGTAGGAGCCATCTTAGG
The DNA here is from genome assembly GCF_028641065.1 of Leucoraja erinaceus. Lineage (NCBI taxonomy): Eukaryota > Metazoa > Chordata > Chondrichthyes > Rajiformes > Rajidae > Leucoraja > Leucoraja erinaceus. The sequence continues at coordinate 13,769,191 of NC_073394.1, forward strand.
TCCCCAGTGGGGAGAGCAGTAGTGGACTAATGAATGTTGAACCTTATTGTGGAGACGTCAACTATGCCAACAGCTCTTTGATACTTGATGCTAATTTTTGTTTGTGTGTTATTGTAGCACGGCTGATACAGAAGATAAATAATTTATCTATTGTACTTATTTATTTATCACATGCAGTTCCCATTTGGAGTTGAGAGAGGGCTACTAAAGTTCCTGTTTTGACGACCTAATTTACGACCTCTGCTGAGTTTGCCCTTGACTCATACTCGCAGCATGGTCGTCAGGAGGTCGTAGGTAGGTCGTAGGTAGGTCGTAGGTAGGTCGTGATGCTAGTCGTAGGTACTCGTGGCATCAAATAGGACGGGACATTTTATCAACATGATGAAAAATGTCCACGAGTAAAAAAGGTCATGAATTAGGTCGTGAAAGTGGGACAGGCCATTAAAGGCGGGGGATTCATTTTATCATGAATCTGTTTGAATCGTACGTTTCACTCTTGTTGAAGATATACTTTTAAAAGCATTCACTGTTTAATAAAAGTTGTTTCCCTGGAGCTATGGTTCCTTAAATATTCCAGCTGAGGATCTCAGTAATAATCTCCGGAGAATGAAGCTGAAAATGCATCACTGGTTTATTTTTTGAGCTGGTAGATACTGGGAAAGTTTGGAGGAGCAGGGAATTGCACGATTAATTATTGAAGATGCAATCTCTGGGCTACTTTTATGCAGACAGAGACTTGATTGGGAAGCTAATGTGAGGAGAATCAATGATAGTGGATCCATTGGGGAACGGAAGGAGATTGTTGGGCAAGTTTCTAGCTTTAGATTTTCATTGCTTTTGACAGTTGGCAATGTTACTGATGAAGCTTCGACTGCATGTTGTACGTTTTCAAATTGCTCATGTTTGCTTCCTTCTCAGATAGTTCTTAACACAGAAAATCTCTACAGGTTATTAACAAATATCTACCTATTGACCATATCGAGGAAAGAAGTTCTTTAATTAAGCAAGTGAAGAAGCGTGGACTGAAGGCATTACTGACAGGAACCCCCAAGGTGATGTGCTGCAGTTTGAAATAATTGGTCTCTGATAATGGTGACTGAGCTCCATTCTGACAAGTTAAAGTCCAACACCGTCCCCAGGAGTGATGTTGGTTTCACGTTTGCTTCCAGGTATGTTGCCTTGGTGGGTGCTGTTATCATCACCTCTCCCACAATATTCAGTGTCTGTACTCATGACTCTGTGAGGTCTACAAAAATGTCTGGAACTAAATGATAAGGAAGAATTAAAGTTAGACAGCATGGAAAAACACCCAACTTATTCAAGCCCACCAAGATATCTACCTAGAAATCTAGGTGTTACCTTTTGCCTTTAATAATGCATTTTATCATCTTGTCAGTACTGGGAGAAAAGGAATAATTGGAAGGGATGTTTGATTGAAAGATATGGCATGGGATTGTGCTGTTTCGCCTACTGAGACCATATTGATCATTGATCACCTGCTCACAACAGTTCTATGTTATCCAATTTTCACCTCCACTCCTCACACACTTGGGGCAATTTACAGAGGCCAATTAACCCGCAAACCCACACCGTTGTTGAGATATGGGAGATAACTGGAGACTGAACAATGATCCTGACCTGAAATATCACCTATCCATGTTCTCAAGGGATGCTGCCTGCCCTGCTGAGTTACTCCAGCATTTTGTGCCTTTCCTTAGTAAACCAGCATCTGCAGTTCCTTGGTTCTCTCTCATGGTCCTATTGAGAGCCTGCATACCTGGTATGATGTCAGTTAACCTTAATTCCTTCAGAACATGTGCATTGAGCATAGCAAATGATAAGTCGTAGTCATACAGCATGGAAATAGGTACTTCGCCCCAACTTGTCCATGTCGACCAAGATGCTCCATTTGCCAAATCCTCTTAAATGTAGCTGTAATTTACCTAGTGGAGTGGAATCCTACTAATGTGCCGTTTTAATATTCGAGATAGGCCAGTCACCGTTAGTACCATTAGTTTAACATGGCATAATGTTTGGCTCAGATATTGTGGACCAAAGGGCCTGTTAACGTGCTGCACTGTTCTAAACAAAACCCAAACCACTAACAATTAGCTTAATCAGCTTCAGTGAATATTACTTTTTCAGAACGAGCTTGATTTGGAATGCAGATATTTGTAAGAGTTAATTCACAAATTAATATTTAAACATTCATTTCAATGAAATTCTGCAGGATCTGGTCAGTGTTTCACTGTTGAAAAATACATCATTTTAGGTTGGCATGGAAAATGTCTACTTTATTTATTAGGACACCTCGTCAGAATGGATAATATCAACACAGCAGAACCTCAAAATAGAATATTATATATTCTATTTTAGAATGGGCAATTGTCAAGCAAGGGATAGAAATTATAGAAAAATAAGACACCACGAAAGAGACTAATGAACTCCATCAAAACCTGCTGAAGACAGTAATCACTGAACCTGTATCCACTGTATCATTTAGCTTCATACCAAAGAGACCAATGGCTCGGGTGTTATTGACATCCTAACCTAATATATCATCAACAAAGAATGGTGGAATTTGCAGAGGTCTACAATCAATAAGTTCACAGAAAGAGTGACACGGGCAAATGTCCATAATCCATAAAAATAAAATGAAACCAGGCCAATACAAAATCAGTAATAAAAAATTCCTGCATGGATAAGTCAATCACATTTTATTTTCATGAAAGATCATCACATTCTTATCAGTTTCATCATTTTCAAATATGATCTTCTGCTTCGCTGTCCCATAAACCTCAAGCTTTAGATGAAATATTTGGTTAAAGTAATTCTGAGGACTACACAGATGACTGATGGATACTTTAAGGGCAGCAAAATACTACACAGTCCTGAAGATTGTGAATTGATGGTGTGGTGTTTTAAGGTGGTGTTCGGCAGCTTGTCAACGTGTTGAAGCAATGAGTTGATCTTTAAATTATCTCAAAAGTAAATTGCTTACCGACATTTTGATCTCGGTTGTTTTGTTGCAATTGGTCCGTGAATTACATTGTATTGTCAAGTTGTATTATCTTTCCACATAAAGTCTGTTGTTATTGAATTAATCATCAGCTCTGCCACACAGAAATCCTGACTGACATAAGAATTTGCGCATACACTCAATGATCTTTGAAGTAAAACAATGCAAGTTATATATAACTGTTTCCTCATTCAAAGTTGCCTTGAAACTATATTTTCAATAGTAGAAAAAAATAACATTGAACAGCCTGCTATGTAAAATATAACAGCTACCGTAAAAAAAGATTGGATTATTGTTTGGTAGAATAATAGCTTAGTATTATGTTGTCATAAAATGCAACAGTAAACATAATCACATTTTATTGTGCATGATGTGTTAGTTGCCTTTGCACATATCATCTCTTAACTGTGAAGTTTGTTTCTTATGTCTGCCATCAACATAGAAACTTAGAAACATAGAAAATAGGTGCAGGAGTTGGCCATTCGGCTCTTCGAGCCTACACCACCATTCAATATGATCATGGCTGATCATCCAACTCGGTATCCTGTACCTGCCTTCTCTCCATACCCCCTGATCCCTTTAGCCAAAGGGCAACATCTGACTCCCTCTTAAATATAGCCAATGAACTGCCCTCAACTATCTTTTGTGGCAGAGAGTTCCAGAGATTCACCACTCTGTGTGAAAAATGTTTTTCTCATCTTGGTCCTAAAGGATTTCCCCTTTATCCTTAAACTGTGACCCCCTTGTCCTGGACTTCCCCAACATCGGGAACAATCTTCCTGCATCTGGCCTGTCCAACCCCTTAAGAATTTTGTAAGTTTCTATTAGATCCCCCCTCAATCTTCTAAATTCTAGCGAGTACAAGCCGAGTCTATCCAGTCTTTCTTCATATGAAAGTCCTGACATCCCAGGAATCAGCCTGGTGAACCTTCTCTGTACTCTCTCTATGGCAAGAATGTCTTTCCTCAGATTTGGAGACCAAAACTGTACACAATAAGACATCAAGAAACATTAAGTAAACAATACTGATCAAATTATGTTTGTTCTCATGTATTGCACATGTGACAATGGACTGAAGTGAAACCCTGTTCAGCTGTTGCCTCCTTCAGACTGTATGAGAACATGGCAAACTTAATCAATATGTCAATTCTTGGCCTCTGGAGTATTTTCCAAGATGCTCTGCAGTTTGAGGAGCATCCTCCTCTCCAAGACCACATCCCATGAATTCATTTCCCTCCCCAGGAAGGAGCCAGCCTTCATGATGAGCTTGTTAATCCTAATGCCGTCTGTGGCCTTGGCCCTGCTGCCCCAGCACACAACAGTGAAGATGATGTCACTGGCTACCACCAATTGGTAGAACATCTGCAGTATCATAGAAGGTCTGGGCAGAGATTAGAGAGGGTCTGGGCCAAAGGAGATCTAAGGAGCTAAGTGGAATCTCTCTGGATTCACAAAATCTTGATTCTCTTTCTCTTCCAGGTCTTGCCCTGGTTCGACTTACCAAAATGTGAGACTTAAACCTTATCTGAATGCACTATAGACCCCGATCTGAATGCACTATATGCTGACCATAGATCAGCTGGTATTGGTAAGCACAGTTGCTGGAAATGATCATTCATTTTTTTATTTTGAAGCCTTACTGGAAGATTTGTAATTAGTGTCATTCTTGGACAACAGCCCTTATATTCTCCTTAATCAATGGATCAACTCCTCATTTTCCCCCACCACTATCTCAACTGTAGCACTTGTATCCTGGAAAAGGGCATGGCAAAGCGACAATTTATTACTGGAAACAGAATTTCTAAATAAATATAAAAGCTTCATTTTTTCATTTTAACTAAAATGTATGCATTTTATGCAAATATATGCATTTTATTAATGCACATATGTTGGAGGGAATTTTTATGTTGAACCCATACTCTGAATCTGGCTTCACATGCAGCCCAGTTGCCCTCGTGGTTACTGCTCTGATAGTAACAGGCATAAAGAACATCTCGTAGAGCAGTGGGGAGTTTCTCAAACAAGTTGGTTTATTCAAGGTCTTGGAAACACTCTGAGAGAACCCAAAGTGTTTGAGAGATTCACAGCACCCACAACAATTTTTATATTCCCTCGACACAATGGTGACATGTGAAATTATACCTTAGAAACAACTCATCATCAATCAACGTTTACACTCCTGTTACATGTAGAATTTACACCTGATAAATCTATTTATCACCTCTCCTAACATCCTTAGGTTCCGCTTATTGGCCGCTTTTCACCCCTCCCCAGTATACAAACTCTTGGGTTAAACATAATTAAAATACTCATCTTTCTTATAATTTTCAGAATTTCATATATTAATATGTAATTTGAAAATTAACTTTGATTTGGTAACATGTATAATTGAAGTATTAGAATAAATGAGCGATTGTGAGCAATTGCTTGATAATGGAAAATTGCTGTGCATTGCATTTGGTATGAGATATCAGAAAATTAGCTTGAAGAGATGGACTTCACTAACTTGTGAATTGTGGTCATTTTTAGCCGCAATAGACCTGAATTTGTTGATGACATTTTAAGTATGAATTAGAGCATGCATAAGTATGATTTGCGTAAATGTTTGCACTTATTACACCACGTTATCCTATTAGCAGGGCCATCCCTGAAAGCTGCTATTGCTATTGTTTGTGCAGAAAATTAAGAATAAAAAATAATTTCAAGACCAATGCATTTTTGGGTCCAGCTTTCACTGACTGGGACAAAAACACAAACGCCAGCCTAAAACTTTCAAAGATGGTTGTACTTGCAGCATGAAGAGTGAGAAGACACTTCTGTGGGCAACCTTATTTAACCTAACTCTGATATGATATTCCAGAATTGTGGATCTCATTAATAAGATTACTCTATTAGTAATTGTCATTAAATGGATCAATTTGCTTCCTCAATTTCAATTGTGTTTTATTTGTCACATGTGACATTCTTTTTTCATATTTACACGTGCAGGTATCATCATGTTTTGGTGCCATTTCTATACATTCTATACGATATGATAGAACTTTATTTATCCCAGGAGGGAAATTGATCTGCCAACAGTCATGAAACACAAGATACATGACACATGACATTAAAGTGAGGAGTGGAAAGGATTGGGGATGTGTAAAGGTTTGGTGGGGGGGGGGGGGGGGGAGAGAGTCACCTTACCCCATGGCAGAAGAGGGAGGGGTTGATAACCACAGGGAAGAAGGATCTCCTGTGGCATTCTGTTCTGCATCTTGGTGGAACCAGTCTGTTGCTATGCATTCTTTGTTAAAATGTAAATTAAACCTCCCAATACCAAGAGCTAATCCCATTTATAAACACTACCAGGAACGTTCTTCTTCTTATTGCTTATGGCGTGCACAGCATAAAGTGGTAGGACAACTTGGTCTGTTTGATCTTATTTGATTGTGCACACCAGGTTGATTGCATTTGTCGAAACAGGGCGGACCACGTGAAGGTTGCAATCTCCCACCCCACCAGGAACATTGCATTCTGCTCATTTCATATTCATATTCAGATTCAGATTCAACTTTAATTGTAATTGCCAGTGTACAGTACAGAGACAACAAAATGCAGTTAGCATCTCCCTGGAAGAGTGACATAGAACATGAGCAATAAATACATCTATTTACATGCATACAGTTATAGTGTTTTCCTGGTGGGAGGAGTGACCGGGGGGGGTATTAAAAAATCGCCGAGATACATTGTTGAGTAGTATGACAGCCGCAGGGAAGAAGCTGTTCCTGGACCAGCTGGTCCGGCAATGGAGAGACCTGTAGCGCCTCCCGGATGGTAGGATGGTAAACAGTCTATGGTTGGGGTAGAGCAGTCCTTGGTAATCATTTACTGAATACATTGCACCTGAAGATACTGTATCTCGTAAGGGACAGTCCCACTTATGCAATTTTGTTTGGCGACTTGCCAGCACCTGTCATAGTTGCAGCAGGCCTCCGAAAAGTTTCAACATGTTGAAAATCCAGCGGTGACCAGAAAAAGGTACGACTCTTTGGGTGACTACTCACGACTAACCCACGACTAACCCTACGAGTATTCTTATTCGTAGACTCATGAACGGACCTCTTATATGCTGGGATGAATCCCTAATCTTCCAATCCACCTCATAGTGACCACTGCACATTTTTAAAATCTGCAATTTCTCTGAAGCAGTAACACTGCATTTTTCACTCTATTTATTTTTTTCTTTTGCACTACTTGATGTACTCATGCATGGTATAATTTACATAGTTAGCATAGAAAACAAAGATTTTTCACTACATTTCGGTATACGTGACAAAAATAAACCAATACAAATACCACTACACATTTGACATCTGAAAATCCAGATATGAGGTTAATTAGCAAATAAATAAAACTAAGGAATTTTATACTTTAATGAACATGCTATGGTCATGTTAGTGTTAAAGGTCTTTCTTGCATTAGCTGTCTCTTTTGAAATGTCACTGAAAGAAAGATAATAGCATTCCACCTCAAATAAATTATTCATACCCTATTACATTTCCTCAGCTACTGTTATATGTTGCACCTTAATCATCCATTCTCAATCTGAATGTGAGATGGCAATGTCAAGATTAATGTACTATTTAAAAAAACCTCATTTCAAATAGAAATTTAAATGGGAATCAATAAAATAAACAACAAATGAAGGGTGAAGCTGATGAGAACATTAAGAATTTGCTGTTACTCAATTTAATCACTTTGACTAAAATATTGTTCTTAATAAAATTATTTAAGTGTTTACATGTTAAATATCAAAGGTCGGTTCATTAATTTTCTGTCATAGCCAAACCTAGATATCAGATGAATGTTTAAGCCTAACTCTGGTAAGAAAGTATGATATTTAGTCATTCTCATTTTCTTTGACACCATTCATTGTTTAAAAAAATATGCATAATGGAATATTATCAGGTAACGTTTAATACTTTGGAGTTGACTAAAACTGTGAGTTGTTACAAGTGTTACCAAACTTAGAAAACAAAGTACACAAAAATACTTAATTTCATGGCTTGAATGAAGCTATTAGAACATTAATAACTCTACGTAAAAATTTACTTTACTCAAATACAAAATGTCAAATTACTTCACTTACCTCTTATATATTAATTTTGAACTAATGGATACTATAATTATTAGCTTTAATGATGCTGGTCTCTGGTAACATTTGAATTGAATTCATTGCATTTAATTAGGTACCAATTAACCCTTGGAATTAGAAAGCTTATTGCATCTGAATTCCAATTCTAATTGATTTTATTTTTATTTTTAGGAATGAACAAATAATGCATTACTATTCTGGTCTCCGTATTAAAAAATGCTCTGGTTTAAGACATTTCCCTTCAATGTGAATTTCAAGTTAATTGGAGACATTCAATGTTTGAGTAGTGACAATGATTGGGCAGAACAGACAGAGTTTCAAATTACCTTCAATCAACAAAGGTTAACTAAGTATATTATCAAGGATGCACAGACTGACATTTGTACAGCGCTTGTCAAAACCTTTCAGGATATCCCGCAACACTTTATAGACAAGGAAGTGCTTTGAGGGGACACACTGTTAAAATATTGGAAACATAACAGTTGAGCTGACATTTCCTTCCAACAGCAGTGTAATAATGGCCAAATAATATTTTTTTACTTTACTAATGTCGATTGAAGGATACATTTTGGGCAGAACGCCGGGATTAATTCCTTGCATTGCAGTCCTTTGGGTTTATCTGACAGAGCAGACAGCACCTCGATTTAAAGATTCATCTGAAAGCCAGCACTTCCAAAAGTGTTACAGTTTCCTGGAAGCACCATTCTTTATTTTGGTGATTATATTTCTAGAGTGGGACCCTGACTCCAGAGAATACATTCCTTTTTATAAAAAAAAACATTTTCAGAATCCAAGGTGTAGGTGAAAATTTCTTGTCACTTTATGCAGCTTTGTAATATTAAGAGTACAAGATTAGCATTTTCAGAGTTGTGTAAATTTTAATGTTCTTATGCCCCTGTCCCACTTAGGAAAGCTGAACGGAAACCTCTGGAGACTTTGCGCCCCACCCAAGGTTTCCGTGTGGTTCCCGGAGGTTGCAGGTGGTTGCCGGAGGTTGCAGGTAGTGGAAGCAGGTAGGGAGACTGACCAAAACCTCCGGGAACTGCACGGAAACCTTGTGTGGGGCGCAAAGTCTCCAGAGGTTTCCGTTCGGGCTTGAAGACAGAAGAGACTGCAGATACTGTAATCTTGAGTATAAACAAACTGTTGGGGCAACTCAGCGGGTCAGGCAGCATTTGTGATACATTACGGCTAATAAACAAAATGGTGAAATAATGTCAATAGAATATTAATATAGAGATGTTACACTATTTGCTAATTATTGAAAAACATATTTTGAAGGAAAACCGCGGCAGTTAATTTTGTACCTATTATGTGCTTTCCACGGTTTCTTTTCAGCATTTATGTTATAATTATTTATTTAGATATTAGCTATGTTCAGACAAATAATACAATTTAATAAAACATTTCTGCCATGCGCCCTCATTCCATTTGTCAGGAAGTCCGAATTGTAAGTGGAACCTGGAGATTAGGTTCATTGGGAGTTGAGAGGGAAGGGAGCTATATTTGATTGTCAGAGAGAGAGTCTCATAGTCAGAGGGTGGTGAATCTGTGGAATTATATTCCATAGAAGGCTGTGAAGGCCATCAGTGGATATTTTTAAGGCAGAGATTGATCAATTCTTGATGTCAGGGGGTATGGGGAGAAGGCAGGAGAATGGGATTGAGAGGGAGAGATAGATCAGCCATGATTGAATGGCGGAGTAGTCTTGATGGGCCGAATGGCCTAATTATGCTCCTGTAACTTATGATCTTATGATTCTGAAAAACAGCTTTTGTCATAGAAAAAGTAAATTCTGATTTCAAAGATCCAAACCCTAGATGTGAGGATGCCATGATATGTTAATTCCATCAGAACAAGCACCAACATTATAGATATCAGGAAGCACTGTTGTAAAGGTTTAAACAACCCCTGCCTTCTGAGAAGTTGATTTTCTATAAGTGCAGACCACAGAATGGACACTCTTGTTTGCTTTGAGAAGCTGATGTGATGTTCCAGGGAAAATTAATTATTTGGAAGGAATAAACGCGGATACATTTTAAATCTTTTGGCGGCGTAAAAGTAGTGATTCAATTTAATTCTTCACCGTGTAAAATGTTTGACTTTTCCTTCTGTTTCTAAAAATGTCTAATCCAGTTAACACAACAATACCAAAGTTTATTTCCAGTTTGTATTTATATTCACAACTCTGTTTCAACAAAGAATAATATGTTTTAACAGTGAGCAATCTTTTATGATGCAGCACAATTGCACCTTCTGATTTCAAACCCAATCACTACGTATAAGTATCGATGCAGTTAAGTGAAGAAGTTTGAAGACTGCTTGTCCATATTAATGTTTTCATTCATCTTAATGGTTCCTATACTGTCTGTGTACCCTCCATCTAAGGCTCTCTACTCCCTAATGTATAGAATGTGTTATAGATTGTTTCCATAAATATGGATTAAAAGAGTTCAGACCATGTGTAAGATTATTATCATTAAAACAATTTAAACAAATGCAAATGATTAATAAAAGGTTTTTGATCATATCAAAAGTTATCTTAAGAAAAAAAAAAAAGTTTTTTTTGCCACAAAAAAAACTCTGAAAGGTTGCTCATGCTTAACCAAGTAATGATATTTTACAATTGATGCATTATTTCCTGTAATTATACCATCAATCTATCCCCTAAGTGAAACTGTGCTGAAATATTTGGACTCTTAGGGCCATGTTACCTAATTATTGGCTCTGTGAGCATCATCAAAAGTGAAGGTTTGATTAATGTTTGTGGTAGAAATTTGGATAATGAGACATATATGAGGTTCTAACATTAAAGTGAAATATAAACCAGAGGCATTGACACAGACATATCATTGTAGGTTAGACTTTGTGAACAGGATGTGTAGACATAAGATGCCGGAGGAGGTGGTTGAGGCAGGGACTATCACAACGTTTAAGAGACAATTAGAAAGGAACATGGACAGGACAGGTTTAGAGGGATATGGGCCAAATGCAGGCAAGTAGCACTAGTGTAGATAGGGCATATTGTGTTGGTGTGGGCAAGTTGGGCCGAAGGACCTATTTCCTTTGCCACAAAAGGCAGTGAAATCCAATTCACTGGATGTTTTCATGAAAGAGTTAGATATATAATGGAATCAAGGGATATGGGGAGAAAGCAGGGACGGGGTACTGATTTTCGATGATCAGCCATATTGAATGGCGGTGCTGGCATGAAGGACCGAATGGCCTACTCCTGCATCTATTTTCTATGCTTCTCTGTTTCCACACTCTAAGATTTTGAGCACATTAAAGATTTGTGTTTCTGGGAGGAGTCCTAGGCAGCCCAAATGTATTCTGTATTATGACTCTGGATAAGCTGGTAACTGATCTTTCTCTTTCAACTACTCATGCCTGTCCTGATAGTTTATGAGCAATGTCCATTCTATAAATTAGAATTGTAAGAATGGTGACATATATTCAAGTGAAATTGATGTGAGGCTAAATAATCAAGTAGTAATCAAGAGCAGATTGCTACAGTTGAAGACAGTTTAAGGAGTGATATCAGTGGAAAATGGGGTGGGATAAATATTGATTGAGGGAAGTTATGCTGATCAAGCTGATTGCTATCATCCAGGTGATGAATACATCAAACATTGATGAGGCACAATCGGAGAAGTGAATACAGAGTGGACACAAGGAACTGCAGATGCTGCTTCACAAAAAATACACAAAATGCTGTTATTTCAGCACCAAGTGAATAAAGAGTATTCTTAAAAGAAAAATAAGATCAATGAACCATTTAATATTTCAAACCTGCATTTCTAGATAATTAGATCATACTTTTGCTGCATTCTAATCCTATTCAGCAGCTTTGATATACTTATCTTGGTCCCTTTACCTAGTAGAAATCTTTCAAGCTTTGTCCAGATCTCATATTTGAGCCGTGCATGATCAGCACCAACTGATACGCTTGAATTATCTTCCAATGTATTACTTTGCTCTCATATTTTGCAGTTTGGTAACCACAGTGCTGATATGCCAGGTGCTGTTAAGTTTCTGGACAATGTCAATCTTACAAACTGTTGATACCTGGAACTTTAACAATGGTTGGTACCACCAAATAACATGAATTTTTCTTTTGGGTATGGTCCTTGCATGTACAGTATGTATGTGGAATTAATATGACCTGTTACAAATCAATCTGTCTGATTTAGTTATTTGCTTTATTATTAGAAGAGTGATAATGGGAAAAGAAAATAGTCTGGGATCAATGTTCTCCATAACATGACCAGGGGAAATAATTTGAGAAGGGGCTGAAGATTGCTAACCTTGCAATGCTTTCCTGAAGGATTGTCGTGAGTGATATTCTAGGGTTACGATGATCGATTTATAATAAACCATTAGCATCTTAACTTTTCTTTTAGATGTGACTTCAATTGTTTGGAGATCTTTTTCTCTATTCACAGGTTAAAAGAAGCCTAGTCAAATGCTTTCTTCAGGCAAACGCATTTGAATAACATTCAGCTCCATTTGTGTTTTCTCATGACTAAACATCACTGGGTAGCATATATGTAAATAAATGCATTGTTGAGTTCTTCACTGGAGATGATCTGAAAAGATTCAAGAGGCATATTTGACCAAGCTGTACTGTTTCGCACGCGGGATGTATGTTTGACACGAGCAATTTCATAGCATCCTCTCATAACCGTATATTGCAATGGTTCAGTAAATACCTTAAATACCTTAAATGTCACTGACTATTTTGCTTATGTTCAGAATGCAGTTACATGTTTAGAATGCTCAAATTTTTGCAAGTACAATTCCTGCTGCTACTATTACTGATGATAGCTGATGTTTCCCTTTCAATTTATTGCAGAAAGGGGACATGAAATGTCATAACTTGCATGAAGAAAAATTAGTTTATGCGGAAAAAATTGAGCATATTAGGAAGCAATTTGATGAAAGTCTTGGGAGCGGTTCCAAATATTATCAGAAATTCAAAATATTTATCAATTATCGTGAAAGTGATTAAATCGATATTCCCCCTGCGAACCATGGACAGAAGCATTAAACATCTAAACATTTGTTTCATGATCGGCTTGAATACTTGAGGTAATATACATTGGTATATTGGTTGTCCTTCAACTAAATGCTTGTAATTTGTTTTAAATGATTTGCCAATAGAATTTGGGAGGTCATGTTGCAGTTATATAAGATGTTGGTGAGGCCGTATTTGGAGTAATGTGTTCACTTCTGGGCACCATGTTATAGGAAAGATGTTGTTCACTTGGAAAGGGTGCAGAGAAGATTTACAAGGATGTTGCCAGGACTCGAGGGTCTGAGCTATAGGGTGAGGTTAAGCAGGCTGGAGCGCAGGAGGATGAGGGGTGATCTTATTGAGGTGTATAAAATCACGAGAGGCATGGATTGGGTAAAAGCACAGAGGCTCTTACCCAGAGTAGGGAATCAAAAACCAGAAGGTATAGTTTTAAGGTAAAGGGGTAAAAGATTTTATAGGAATCTGCGGGGTAACATTTTCACACAGTGGTGGGTGTATGGAACGAGCTGCCGGAGGAGGTAGTTGAGGCAGGACTGCCTCAATGTTTAAGAAGCAATTCGACGGATACATGGTAGGACAGGTTTAGAGGGATGTAGGCTAAACACAGGCAAAGGGGGCTCATGTAGATGGGACATGTTTGTCAGTGTGGGCAAGGTGGGCAGAAGGGCTTGTTTCCCCACTGTATGACTCTATGACTTCATGACTTTAAAAAGTAAGTGGCATTATTACAGAGGTCAGCACATATAACCAAATAAAGGGGTTGATATAAACTGCCACTACTCACTGGACTTTCCAATTGAAGCTATCGTTTACCTTGCACTGCTGTACGATACAATACCTAAAAAATGGCTCTGGTATATAAGCACAGTGCTACCGTTTCAGTAACCACAAATTACTTAAAAGCCATGGAACAAAAATAAATATCAGGATTGTGTGGTTACATCTAAAACATTTATCTTGCTCACTTTATGATAAATTGTAACTGTGCCAGTGCAGCACAGGTTGTAAATAATGCATTGTTGCCTTTTATAGATAATGTTTAATCTTCATAATTCTACTCAGCAGATTTTTCCAGTCTGATTGAATGAGAGTCAAATTCCTACTTTATCGTTTTGTAAACTTTCCAACTTTCCAGGGGCTTCATCTGTAGCACCTGCAGAAAACAGCAAGGTACAAATGAAGTGTTCTCCTTACAATGCCAACGAACCACATCTAACATCCATTATGAAGCTTTCCTTCAAAAATATGTTCTAAACTCTCTTATTTTATTCTCTTCATTTAATGGAGAAAATAACCCCATTTCAGCAATAATCTACCAACTAACCACATTTACACAAGATAAATAGAAATGCTGATTACCCTCAGTAGATCATGTAATACGTCTGGAAATAGAAACAGTTAATATTTCAGATCGAAGACTCTTCATCACAACTCGGAAGGAATCTCACACTTTCTCACATTCACTCTCTCACTATCACTCACACTCGCTCTCTCACAGTCACTCTCTCACACTCACTCTATCACACATTTACTCTCACGCACTCTCGCACACGACTGTATGATTTACATCCGATGCTTTGATTATCTTCCGCATCTCAAGGATTAATGTAGGATCAATGTAAATAAGTGGATGATAGTGGACGCGGATTTGGTGGGACAAAGGGCTTGTGTCTGTGCTGTATTTCCCAACAATAGATAGACAATAGATAACTTAGTCAGAGGGTGGTGAATCTATCTGTGGAATTCTTCGCCATAGAAGGCTGTGGAGGCCAAGTGGGGGCGCTGCAAGCCGGCGCCCTGTCACGAACGTGTCCGTTTTTTCCCCAACTTTTTTTGTTTTTTTTATTATGTTTTAAAGTATGTTTTTAATGTTCCTTTGTGTGTTTTGTGTGGGGGGTGGTGTGGGGGGGGTGAGGGGGAAACCGTTTTGGTTGCCTCCTCCACGGAGAGGCGACTTTTTCCAGGTCGCCTCCCCCTTGGCCTAACAACGAGGATCGGGCGGCCTTTCCCGGAGACGAGCCCGGGGCTACAGCGGTGGGCGCAGCGTGGACTCTCGGCGTGGAGCAGGCGAACCCTCGCTGGGGCTCGCTGGAGGGGAGCGCTCCGTTTCGCTGGCCCGCGGCAGCCAGCAGCCTGAAGTCGTGGTCTGCAGAGTTTCAACTGGCGCGGCGTCCGCAGCCCGGGATCCCTCGTGGGGGACCCGGGAGAAGAAGGAGCTTCCACCGCCGGCCCGTGGCCAACTTCTACCGCGGGCCCGGCGTGGACTTACCATCACCCCTGGAGGGGAGCTTCGACCGCCAGCCTGCGGCCTACACCATCCTGAAGCCGCGGTCTCCAGTGGGGAAGAGCCGACTATGGACTGGACTCTGGTCCCGACCACGGGGGGAAATGGAGGAGGACTGGCCAATTTTTGTGCCTTCCACCATAGTGATGAATGCTGTGGTGGATGTTTGTGTTACATTTTTATTGTGTATTGTGTGTTCTTTCTCATTGTATCGCTGCTGACATATTCATTTCACTTGCACTTTATGTGCATGTGACGAATAAACCCGTATTGTATTGTATTGCATTGTATTGTATTGTAAGTCAGTAATTTTTTTTAAAGACAGAGATAAATAGATTCTTGATTAGTACATGTGTCAGAGGTTATGGGGAGAAGACAGGAAAATGGGGTTAGGAGGGAGTGATAGATCAGCCATGATTGAATGGCGGAGTAGACTTGATGGGCCGAATGGCCTAATACTACTCGTATTCCTTATGACCTTATGACCTTAGCGAGATTAGTGGTTTCAGCAGCAAATGAGCTGAACTGATCCAGTGATCCTACAGAGGATTTGAAAGAACCAAATTTCCCTTTGTTTAAACTATCTCCCTTTCTCCTGTAGATAGGCTGCATTTAGAAGGAAAGATTAAATGTAAATCACACAATTTATTTAAACGTCTTGCTTTCCTCAGGTGCCTTCTTTTCATGTTATCGCTCGATGAAGTGTGTTGACTTGTGGAACAAGGAAAATGTTTACTCAATTTGCAAGCGTTAAAATATCAGCATATGACAACCTTTGAACATGAGATGTAAAGTACAAAGATGCCTTCTCTACTTTGGAATGACTGATCAGTTGTGACATCCACCCATCCAATTTGCATTAATAGAATTTTCCAATGATCCCAAGTGCCACTCAGTGGGGCCTGGCATCTGATTGTGCTGGACATTCTCACACTCAGACTATATCTTCAAGATAAATTGTGATAATCTGTCAGACTTGCTGAAGGAATTATGCCAAAAAGCATCTCCGAGAAAACTACACAGATGCCTGCTAAGAGGAAATGGCACATATGAACCCTCAAGTGAAGCACAAATGATATTCAAAAACGTAGCCAAGTTGGTATCATTTAACTTTTGTCTTATAGCTAAAAGAAGTTATAATATCTGACAACAACAAATGCTTAAAACATCTCCGCAAGCAACATTGCATTTCTTCAATTGTGTTGTATTATATACTTGTTATATCTAAGGGGAGATTCTATTTTACTTATTTACAATTAAGGTAGATAATATAAGGTACACACTTGGTCAAATGTTGTTCAATTGTTCTCTGTCATGGCCTACCTTGTAGATTCTACTCGTATTCCTTATGACCTTATGACCTTACCAAGATTAGTGGTTTCAGACAGCAGCAAATGAGTTGAACTGATCCAGTGATCCTACAGAGGATTTGAAAGGAACCAATTTCCCTTTGTTTAAACTATCTCCTTTTCTCCTGTGGATAGACTGCATTTAAATCGCACAATTTATTTCCTTCTCTTCATGTTATCGCTCGATGAAGTGTGTTGGCTGTGGATCAAGGAAAATGTTTACTGCATCCCCCAGTTCCCAAAACATGAGTGTACGTGATCTCCCGGTTGCCAAATATTTAAACCTCTTCTAATTCCCATACTGTCCTTTCTGGCCTGGGCCACCTCCACTGTCAGTGTGAGACCATACACAAATTGGTGGAACAGTACCTCATATTTCGCTTGGGAAACTTACAACCCAACGGTATGAAATAATTGATTTTTCTGATTTCTACTAACCCTTGCATTACCTCTTTCTCCATCCTTCCCCCACCCTAGTGGCCCTGCTAGCTCCACTGCTCACATACATATATCCCTTCATTATAACCTCTTCTACAGTCAGCAATGGACCATTGTGGGCTCCACATTTCCTTGGTCATCAGTGCCAGTTCTGATTTGTTCTGAATCTTTCCATACCTCTAGTTTCCATCTCCCCTGAGTCTCAGTTTGAAGAAGTGTCTCGCCCCAAATCGTCATCTATTCCTTTTCTCCAGAGACACTGCCTGACCCGCTGAGTTGCTCCAGCATTTTGTGCCTATCTTCTAGTGAGTGCAAATCGCTGTGGTTATCAGCTGATTCAGTCAAACACAGCAGAGCACGGGACCTTAGCGGATGGTAAATCAATTTTAGTGAGTTGGAAGCAAACCAGGCACAAAAAAGAGAAACAAAGAGGAGGAAAGAAAGACTTTATTGGAAAAGAGAACAAATAGCAAATTATAAAGAAACACTAAAAGTTTTCCAGATTGTATGGGCACTGGTGAAGGAATGGTTTTTTCTGCTCCTCATAAACATTGAATTGGTTCTGTGGGTATCTGGTGCTACCCGAGCAGATAGTAGGTACTACCAGCTAAACAAAATCCTCCTGTAATGTTACATTGGTACAGCACGAAAGTGTTTTAAGACTAAATAATGGAAATGATTGACAAGAACCCATACTTTACAATGAACACAGACCATTGTGTAAAGGGAATTATATATCAATTTGACAAGAACTTCCAAGCTGGTCCATGTTCTAACTTCCATTGCGTGGACAAAGGTATAACATTTGAGGTAGAATATAATCAGGTCACCTTCTCGACATGGTATCATAAATACATTTTCAAAAGTAAATATGCTAACAATTTTAATTTCAATGAGGGGTGACCTCAGTGAAATGTACAGAATAGTGAAAAGCTTGGATAGGGTGGATGTGAAAAGGATGTTTCCACTATTGGGAGTGTCTAGGATTAGAGACCATAGCCTCAGAATTAAAGGACATTCTTATAGGAAGGAGAAGAGTAGGAATTTCCTTAGCCTGAGGGTGGTGAATCTGTGGATTTTTTTGCCACAGAAGACTGGCGGCCAAGTCAGTGGATAGACAGAGATAGGCAGAGATAGATAGATAGATTCTTGATTAGTACAGGTGTCAGAGGTTATGGGGAGAAGACAGTAGAATGGCTTTAGGAGGGAGAGATAGATAAGCCATGATTGAATGGCGGAAGAGACTTGATGGGAGATCCTAATTCTGCTCCTATCACTTATGATCTTATGACCCATTTATGTTTGAAACATACTAGTGCTTTCTATGTGATGATTTTCTTCAGGATTTCTTGCCTTGCAAAGCAAAATGGGAAGGAAAGGAAATCTTGTTATTCTTGTTCTTCAAAGCAAATCTTGTATTTAAGTAAATAAACATGGGGATTAAGGTGGTGCAGTGGGTTAGAACTAATAGCACTAACACCTGGGCTTAAATCCAGTCCAAAGACCATGGGGATCATAAGCCTTTCTGCTGGCCTTAAGGCTAGAAAAAAACATGAGCTTGGCAGTTTCATTTCAGTTCCTAATTGGTTGGATTGCATGGTAAAATCCCATAATAATTCAGCACTAATTGACACTTGAATGATACAATAGGGCTGCATGGATGGAACTCATTCATTACTTGGTGTAGAGTGCCAGAATTGGAAAAAAACTTGTTTGCTTAAGTATAAACTAAATGTACTCAAATTTACTGGAATTATGAACTCAATATTCTTCCTCTTGGGCAGCCCATCGGGTTCAGAATTGACTTTTTCCCATTTTGGTTTTGTGGGATCTAAGAAAAAGGTGAGAACCTAAGACTATTCTGCACACACTGGTCAGGAGGGGGTATGATAGTTTTTTGAGGCGATGGGCTCTTTTAACTGGTGACCCAGGGCTTCCGAGTACTCCAGATGCATGGACTCAAGCTGTTCATTCACGGGCCATGAACTTCAAGGATTTATAGAGAATGCTGCAAATTATTTAAAATATTTTGAGCAATCCTTGAATATTTTCTGCTGTTTGCCTGGTAGTATCTTACCATGAATGGGCATAGAGAGGAAAACCCGACGGGCCTCTCTGGATTCCTGATTACAAGGGAAAGGGAGGTAGCCAGTGTCTGCTGCAAGGAACTCTTAACCAAATTAATCTTAAATCAACATTCTAAGATGAGGAGGATATACCAGGATACCGAGAAATGCTGTAAGCATGACCATTTTTAACGAAGGAGACAAGTCCAAGTTTGGCAAATGCACAGAGGTCTCCACGCTGTTTGGCGCTGGAGGAGTTATCACCGAGGTCGTCCTTGACTGTTTCCTTCCAGAGGTCAACAAGCTTCATCATCAAATCACTGAGTGAGTGCCATCCATCTAGAGGCCATGATCTTCATTGCTCAATAACTCCAAGGAAAATGCAGGGAGTAATGAAGCATGCAACGTACTGTATGACTAATATGACGCTAGATTGTAAAGTTAATTGATACATCAATGTCTCATGATGGTTGAAGGCATCTCTTTCTGTATTTGTAGCTTCATATTGTGACGAAGATAGACGCAAAGTGCTGGTGTAACGCAATGGGTCAGGCAGCATCTGGAGAAAAGGAATAGGTGACATTTTCGGTCAAAACCCTTCTTCAGACCCGAGATGTCACCTATTCCTTTCCCCAGAGATGCTGCCTGACCTGCTGAGTTATTCCAGCATTTTGTGTCTATTTTGGGTGTAAATCAGCATCTGCAGTTGTTTCCTATTCATATTGTGACACATCGTCTCACATAGGGTGAACATGGACATTGGAAATGGAGATTAGTGTGGCTGGTGAGTCTTAATTTTCTAGCCATTACTTTTCATGATGGGGAGATCAGACTGTTTTGTCATTTCATTTTCCTTTACTCTGGACTGTATTCTTTTTTTCATGTTCAGCTTTGTACACATAATAGAAACTTTGCTTCATGTTGCTTCACATAGCAGGCATGTGGGAATGTCATTGTTGTACGACCTTGTAGATTTTTTTTATTTGAGCCCACTACTGGAGTTAAACTGATGTGCACAACAGTCTCTGACATCTGCCAGTTACAGTCCAAACAAATGCCCAATATACAGTGATAATGATCATTGCCATGACACATGGCTCAGCTGCTGTTGCATCTGCTTCAGCTTCTTACACCAGCCGATGCCGAACAATATGTGATCATTTCTGCTTTTGCATCAGAAAATAACGGTCTTTTTTAACCTGAACTTCCTTTGGGCTTCATTGATCTGTATCTTGTGCCATTTGTTTTGAGAAGAGTGAAATGGTTGATTTAACGGCCTAAGGAACTAGAGTCATAGAGTGATACAGTGTGGAAACAGGCCCTTTGGCCCAACTTGCCCACACCGGCCAACATGTCCCAGCTGCACTGGTCCCACCTGCCAGCATTTGGTCCATATCCCTCCAAACCTGTCCTATCCATGTACCTGTCTAACTGCTTCATAAATGTTGTAGGAACTGTGGCAGGAAAAATATTACTGTGCATTTACCTGCGGTTCTTCTGTGAGAATTTACAGTGCTAGATTACATAGGCATATTTACATGGACGGCACTGTGGCCCAGCGAGACAGTTGTTGCCTTCGAGCAGCAGAGACCCGGGTTTGATCCTGACTATGGGTGCTGTCTGTACAGAGTTTGTACATTCTCCCTGTGACCTGCTTAGGTTTTCTCAGGATGCTCCGGTTTCTTCCCACATATCAAAGGCCTACAGGTTTGTACATTAATTGCTTTGGTATGATTGTAAATTGTCGCTATTGTGCGTAGGATAGTGTTAATGTGTGGGAAACACTGGTCAACACTAACTCGGTGGGCTGAGGGGTCTGTTTCCGTGCAAAAATTAATTACACCTTGTCTGGCCCGTTGCATTCCTTTCCCACTCGAGGGAAATATTTAAAATGAGAAATCTTCTTTGATGGTTGTGGATGTTATAATAATAGGTAGACAAAAATGCTGGAGAAACTCAGCGTGCGCGGCAGCATCTACGGACCGAAGGAAATAGGCAACGTTTCGGGCCGAAACCCTTCTTCAGAGTTCCCAGCTTCAATTCAAAACTAATGGGTCTCATCAGTAATTCTTAGTCCAAGTGGACATGCAAGTCCAATACTTAGTCAAATGGAATTACTTATAAAATCTTGCCACCATCCACTTGCTGTTATTTAACTTGTTCCAATACTTTGGCCTCATTACAGTTGCTGTATCAAGAATCACCAGATGATTACAGATAAAGGAAACATAGGGGAGGGCAGGGCGAGGGGGGGGACACTTTAGGATCTACCCCTTCCACCCATGGTTTGAGACCAATTACAGGTTGTGGCGGGGAAAGCAAACCTTATTCTTCAGTATGTAATCCTATGGCAAATGTCCCATTGAGATGAATAATTACGATTCAAGGTAATTATCTGCTATAACAGTACAACATTTGGTAGACTGTTGACATACACTGTAGTATTTTAGCCCACTTTAGCCCTTTAATATTTACTTTATGGAAGAAAGAGGTAATCAATGCATGGAGTCATAGAATGTGGGCGAAGTCCTAAGTGCTGGAGAAACTCAGTGGATCAGGCAACACCTGGGGAAGGAATGGCCAGGCGATATTTCGGGTTGCGTCCCTTCTTCAGACTGATGAGACCAGGGCAGAGACAAGTGGAAAAAAGAGGTTGGGGCAGGACAAAGCCTAGTAATTGATGGGTGGACTATCTCCCACTGTCCCATCCTCGGTCACCTACTCCATTCCCCTCCCTCGTACTATCTCCCATTTCCCTTTTAAACCCCCTCTTTCCCCTCCACCATGTCTCCTTACAGGAACTTTGTGGGATACATTTCTTTTTGTGGAATACAGCTTGCACTCATAGGTATAAGCACAATACTTTGATAGTGGTGGTCAACTTTAAGGAACCCAAATAAGAGCAGCCGATTGCAAACCTATGTATTCACCTTGCTTGACAGAGAATGTCATTATCTTTTGATAATCTTGCCTTTTGAACATTCTCCATTTGGTCCAATGTAGCACAATATGTTACGTAGAATCTAAATAATGAATGAATGGTGAAAGATAAGTGCTTACAGCTGCTAAAATTTCATGGCTTTAAAGCAAATGTTTCGAAAATGGAATGCAAGCTCAAATATGAAATATCAAAGCGAAGAAATGTTTTTATTCAGTGAATTTTTGACCCGGAGTGCACATTCTAAAATAGCGATGGAAGTAGAGTTAGAAACAACCTTCAAAAGAAAATTGGATACAGAAAATAAGAAATTTAGTTTATTATCATGTGTACCGAGGTACAGTGAAAAGCTTGTGTTGCTTGCTAACCAGTCAGTGGAAAGACAATACATGATTACAATCGATCCATTTACAGTGCACAGATACATGATATAGGGAATAAGGGTCTTGTCCCATAATATTATCTATCCATTTCACTTTGCAGATGTTGCCTGACCTACTGATTTTCTCTAGCATTTTTATTTTGCTTAAGATTCCAGAATCTGCAGTCTCTTGTGTCTATATTTAATAATCCTTGCAGGAGTTGAATATTTTTTGAGGTCAGCTGGATTAAGCAATAAATTCAGTTGAGTGTGACCCATGATTGAACTGCCTCAGCACACAAATTAACAATACGTTTTGGTTGCCAGGGAGGAGGCAAGAACAATGGTTCAATGGTGCTTTATTTGTCACGTGTGCAACTGTACAGTGAAATTATATCTCACATATTTACACATGCAGGCGCCGCCATGTTTTGGTACCATTTCCAAGGTCTGGTCTACCCACATGCTCGGTCTACTGGAGCTGCTCCTGATCCAGGCAAGCTCCAGGCTCCTTGCAGGGCCTTCCTCCATTGCCTTTGACAAGATCAGCCCGCAAACGCTGGTTCCTCTCCTCACCCGGCCATCTTTGTATCTCCGGGGATGCCTCCCGCACCAACCTTGAAGGCGCTGGTGGCATTACCCTGGTTGCCCTCCTACCACCCCTTGCTCCTCGTGTCCGATGTCTCCAGTGGCTCCCTCCAGGTACCGTGGTCATCCAAGACTTCAGGTCTTCTGGGCAGGTTCCGTGATCCTCCAAGTTTTCAGGCTGGCACCGTGGCCACTACACCTTGGGGAGGCCTCTGCCACACGGCATCTCGGGAGCGACGGGCAGTGAGAGGTGTAGGGCTGGTGAGGTGGAATTTATCGGTGAATTAGCAAAACATAGAAATCAGGTGTTATCATAACGTTACTGAAACAATGTGTGTCATTTCACAATGTTGGGCCTCAAGACAAGAGAGGATATCACAGTATACATATGAACTCTACGTACTG
The DNA here is from genome assembly GCF_028641065.1 of Leucoraja erinaceus. Lineage (NCBI taxonomy): Eukaryota > Metazoa > Chordata > Chondrichthyes > Rajiformes > Rajidae > Leucoraja > Leucoraja erinaceus. The sequence goes on from NC_073394.1 coordinate 13,792,814, forward strand.
CAGAATTAAAAGTAATTTATTAATTGATGTTGCGTTGTTAGGCCTGTTATAAAAGTTATAGTACATGACGCGTTAGTATAAAAGACTCAAGGAAAACCTGAAAGGGGATTATAAATTAGATAGTAAGTTTTATTTATTATGTCCATGCTCCCCGGTGTTGAATATCACACAGGCTTTGTGTTCAAAAATAATAAAAAAACTCAGAGGGAGATTTTGTGATTACTTTTGAGAATAGAATTAGCAGTCAGCTTTTCACGTCATTGTACTAGCTTGCCTAGAGTAATATAATGCTTTTGGAAGGCAATCAAAATATCAGCAAATTTGTAAGAACTCATTGGGGAATGTAACCTCATTTAAAGTGTCATGATGCAAACATGCTTTCCGCTTTATGCAAGAACTGCTAAGCGCTCACAAAGGTATAACTCATGCCTTATGTCGGTTCATATACTATATGCAAACATCATCATTGCAGGGACATTGAAAATAAATCTTGTGTTGGCAGTAAATTGGTTGCACTGAATATTCATTGCTTTGTGACCTGATTAGGGGAGTTAAGTTATCATCCTTTTGTTAAACCAGGTAAGTCAGCCCTCTTGTGACAGGAATCTGAGTGTCTCATAATGACTGCCTATTAATAGGTAGAAGTCTGTAAAACTTTTCAGAATTACGGGAACTTCAGTTGTTGGAAGTGGCTTTGAAATGCAGGCACACCCATTTATGTGGTGGAAAGGAAGCAAACTTCTTCAAAGTAGACACACCTTGAGGAGATTTTGCAATGGAGCAGACAAAATGTGTAGGATGGAAGAAGAGTCTTGACCCAAAACATCTCCCGTTCCTTCTCTCCAGAGATGCTGCCTGTCCCACTGAGTTACTCCAGTTCTGTGTCTATCGCTCATTTTTGTGGTGATGATGGATTGGGAATGGATTGGGGTTGCAATGCTGACATTTTATTCCAGGAAGGGACGGGTTGTGGAGGCATCAATTGTACCCTGTGGTGTTACAGATGATTCTGGGAGCTATTTAGGCTTGAATGAATGAAATTATAGCCTGTAACCATATGGGTTGCATTAAATAATATTAGATAAGTGAAAGACAAAGTGAAAATGTCGGTCTGAAGAAGGGTCTCAACCCGAAACGTCACTAATACCCTTTCTCCAGAGGTGCTGTCTGACCCGCTGAGTTACTCCAGCTTTTTGTGTCTATCTTCAAAAGAAAATATAATGCTAGACTCCAATCTTAAAATCAGACTATGTTTGAAGCTCTACAGTTGTCAAAGTGTTTATTATATTCAGAGATAAATTATACAGGCAACACTCCAGAACATTTTGAGGGAATACATAAAACAAAAGTGCTGCTACAAAAATCTAGTCATTAACACTTTCCTCTCAGAGGATAAAGATTTATCATTCTCCCAATCTAGAAACAACTCCACACTCAACAACCACTGTATTTCACAGCAACAGCTTTATGCCCCTGTCCCACTTGGGAAACCTGAACGGAAACCTCTGGAGACTTTGTGCCCCACCCAAGGTTTCCGTGGGGTACCCGGAGGTTTTTGTCAGGCTCCCTACCTGCTTCCACTACCTGCAACCTCCGGCAACCACCTGCAACCTCCGGCAACCACCTGCAACCTCCGGGAACCGCACGGAAACCTTGGGTGGGGCGCAAAGTCTCCAGAGGTTTCCGTTCAGGTTTCCTAAGTGGGACAGGGGCATTATTCAGCAATTCTGTAGTTCACAAGTCTTCAACAAGAGGAAAATCTGGCAGCAAGTCTGGGCTGAATGGTAACTCTTGAATCTTACAGCTACAGTAAGAACTGTGGGAACTCATTGAAAGAGAACATTGAACTTGCAGATAGACACCAAATGCTGGAGTAATTCAGCGGGTCAGGCAGCATCTCTGGAGGAAAAGTATAGGTGATGTTTCTGAAGTCTGAGGAGAAAGGGTTCTGACCCAGAGTTTCACCTCTTCCTTTTCTGCAGAGATGCTGCCTGACCTGCTGAGTTACTCCAGCATTATGTGTATATCTTTGGTATAAACCAGCATCTGCAGTTGCTTCGTACACATTGATCTTGCAGTTGGTGACAATGAGAGATTTGTGCTCACCAGCATTGCACATCGGTGTTACACAGAAACAGACCTGCAGCTGCCGTCATCCTTTAGTACTACTCCCCCTATACTGCAGGTACAGTATTCAGTGCAACTGGTGGTGTCACTAGTCACTAGTTGACAAAGGGATACCCAGCCTGACTGCGTTGGTTTGTTTGGGTGTTTTGGGATAATTAATGTTAGTTTAGTTTAGGGATACAGCGTGAAACAAGCCCTTTAGCCCACTATGTCTGTGAATGTACATTACTGAACTTTCTCTGTGCGTTTGCACCATGCACCGAGGTGTCTCCCACAGGCATCTCCCATAGTTGACCTTGGAACCCCTGAGCATTTCTGAGGGTACAGGAGGCGTGCTACAGCCCACCCACCGGATCCAAACTTCCCCTAGTGTGCGGCTGCCATCTTTGCTGATTGAGGATTGTTGGTCAGGAAATCAAGGATCCTGTCGCAGAGTTCCAGGTCCAGGAGTTTGGTTCTGAAGAAGGGTCTTGTCCCAAATCATCACACATTCCTTCTCTCCAGAGATGCTGCCTGTCCCCTTGAGATATTACAGCATTTTCTGTCTATTCCCAGGAGTTTGGAGATGAGTTTGGTTGGAGTTATTGTGTTGGAGGTGAAGGTATGGACAATAAATAGGATCAAAGTTAATCAGGATGTTGTAGTGTAATGAACCGATACTTGGGATACAGAAGCTGGTGATTGCAGGGAAGCAGATAACCATTTTACCAGAATTAATGCCATGGAAGGGATGAGCTAGAAGGGAAGACGTCATTTTAATCATTGGAAACCAGGAGGACAATGGAAACTAATCACATTAATCACAGTACCTGTCTCTAGGAGTGTTATTCCCATCAAGTGATGTTCCATCTGGCAAGCCCTGCCTCGCTGAATATAACTTTTAATTAATCTCAAAAGGTCTTGGAGTAAGAAGAGCAGCAAGAGAATAAATGAGACAAATGATCACTAATTTTACAAATTGCTGCTCCTGGTGCAAATTTCACGCAACACAGGCACCTCTTTGAAGTTTGGGCCCAGATATTAACGTCTTCTGCATGTTAAGTGGCTGGAAAACTGAGCTGAGTGTATATCCATGTCCAGATTCCCGAAATGTATGCCCTTCATAAGATGCTGTAATGCAGAAACTCAATGTCAAACAATTGGCTAGGGGCTCTGTGCCCTACATCAAACAATCACAACATTGAAAGATAGAGAGAGAGAGCGAGAGATCTTCTCATATTTGATGAAAGGTACTGCCAAGAGGAATTAAGTACGGATTCACTGTCAACAGTGTTGAGACACAACGGAACAATGGCTCTGATGAAGATTAATTCTGTTATAATGTGGTTTGCCACAACCTGTACATGTAAACAAACTATAGGTAAACAGAGGCTCACACAGTGCATGGAGGAAAGAAGATAAATGCATCCTGTGTGTTCCAAGTGATGCACCCCCATTCCATAATTTGCATTTGGTGTTTTTCATTCTAACTGTGATAGATCATTAACAGTTTCTCATGCATCTGGGACAACTGCTCTGTTTCAATATTTTGCATTTAAAAAATGCTGGCTGGCATTCTTGGTATTACTCTCCCAGGGGTGCGCTCACATGCATTGTAGCGCAGAAGGAGGGAGTAATATTGTGCTTTGTGACGTGAATGAAAAAAAAAACTTTTAGGGATGCAATACGGCATCAGGCCCTTCGTCCATCTGAGTCCGTGCTGACCAGTGATCACCCCATGCGTCACGGTGGCGCAGCGGTAGAGTTACTGCCTTACGGCGCCATAGACGCAGGTTTGATCCTGGCTATGCGTGCTTGTCTTTACGGTGTTTGTACCTGCTCTCCGTGACCTGTGTGGGTTTTCTCTGGTTTCTCTAATTTCTGGTTTCCTCCCACACTCCATTTGTTAATTGGCTTGGTATAATTGTAAATTGTCCCTACTGTGTGTAGAATAGTGTTAATATGTGGAGATCGCTGGTCGGCGTGAACTCGGTGGGCCAAATGGCCTGTTTCTGCACTGTAACTAAAAAAAATCCCATACACTAGCATTATCCTATGCACGTGACAATTTACAATTTTACCAAAGCCAATTAACCTACAGACCTGTACATCTTTGGAGTGTGGGAGGAAACCGGAGCACTCGGAGAAAATGCACGCAGTCACAGGGAGAACATACAAACTCCGTACAGACAAGCACCCATAGTTAGGATTGAACCCGGGTCTCTGGTGCTGTAAGGCAGCAACTCTTCCACGGCACCACCCATCTTGAATTCCTCATGAGATCCCCGTATTCACAGTAGCTACTCTTGGGTCAATTCAATTCCATGTGATTTTAAGAATAGCTGGGAGTAATAAATATAACAACTTTACACATAACCGTCAAGTTGGTGGCAATGGCAGATGGAGAACAAGATTGGTACTGGAGGTGGCGGGACAGGGTTGCAGGAGGCGCCCGGCACACGGATGCTTGGCAGCGTCTGCGGGTGACGAGAATGTCGGAACGTTGGTAGAGTGGGCCGCTGGAGCCCCTGCAGCAGCTAGGGGCATACATGGGTCAGGCGCACCTGGAGGTCCTGCGGGGTTCAAACACGGCCATGGATCAGATGCGACCCCTAGCAGCATGGAGCGGCAGAGCAATGTTGGTGGACACCAATAAAATCACTGGTCCAGGCCGACCACTGCAATACTGAGCCAGTGCCGCTGCCAGGACCATGGCTAAGATAAGACTCTACATTTTGTAAGAACTTTGAAACTTGAAGGATGCAATTTGGCACCCGAAGCGTACTTACACTTGTGTGCTGCCTCAGTGTGGTCTACTATTCTTACAGTCTTGCACTTAGATATGATCGTGCTTAGTTGTAGTAATAGTTTGCTGAATTGTTTGTAAAAAAAAAAAAAGAACCTCGCTGCATCCATGTACATGTGACAATAAACTACCATTGAAGAATTGAGCCATTGAACATTTTATTACGTACACGTATTACAACATCCCGCTGTATTATAGAAGCCATGCCCTGCTGAAGTAGCTGTGCCCTTGCTGAACTATTCCAGATCAGCAACAGTAGTGGAATTGAGAATATGGAAAGGTGCCTGGTTTGGTCAAATCCATTCCAGCTAATTGTCATTCAATCAGTTATTCCTCAATCAGCAGCAAAGGTATGGAAGATTTTATCAATGATACTCTTCAGTAATGCAGCCTCCATCTTCAGCACAGCCCAGGTCCAAGTAGAGTTATAGAATCATACAGCATGGAAACAGGCCCTTTGGCCAAACTTGCCCATGCCGACCACGATGCCCCATCCACACTAGTCCCACCAGCCCGTGTTTGGCTCCTTTCCTATCAATGTACAAGTACAATTGTTGTTTAAACATTGTTATAGTACATACCTCAACTACCTCCTCCGGCAGTTCATTCCATTTACCCAGTAACTTCGGTGTGAAAAAATTGTTCGTCAGGTTCTTATTAAATCTTTCCCCACTCACCTTAAACCTATGTCCTGTAGTCTTGATTCCCACAACGTTGGGTAAAAGACTATAAGCATTTAACCCATCAAAGGTGGATCAAAAGGTGACATGAAAATAGTTACTTTGTTCTGACCAAATTTAGCATCAAGTGACATTGAAGGTAATGGATATAAAGGGCAAATTCACCAATGGTTGGAGTCATGCCTTGCACAATAGATAGATTATTTGAGTTGCCAGACATTGTTGCAGGAGTTCCTCTGGGCAGTGCCCCTGGTTCAACACTAAGTGCACTAGAATTCAAAGCATGAGTAGACCATTTGGTTTCTCCATCTCGTTGAATTGTAGCGAGTCCTTGTGCACAAATCTTCTTCCAATAAATACTAACATACCATTTATGTTCCCAATTGCTCGCTGCAGCGTCATATTATCTTTCATAGAAATAATAAGGTAATAAGCCGATAGTGCGTGGTGTATTCCATTGCCCAAGACAAATATCCTGTCTTGTTCTTTGGCGCTGGTCGCACGAATGTCAGGACGTTAACAAAGTCAATTGCATTGGACTGGTTTTGTGCTTTGTGGCCATGTTTAGGATTTGCAGCTGTGCTGCTCCACATGCACAGCTGGCCTTGGTTACACCACACGTCGAGGCACAGCTGGCCATGAGTGGTGATCAGGCTGCGGGCAGCACTAAAGCATCATCTAAAACCGAGGCTGATACCATCTGACAGCTTGTGCTACCCGGAGCCCTTTCCGTAGTTTCTGGAGATAGTTGGGTAACTGGAGATAAGTAGATGCAGTTTATAAATCAAAAGTTAACATGTATTAATCAAACAACTAACAAATTTATTTTGAACACAGTTTGATGTAAATGAATCAAACACTTAAATGTTATTTAAAATACACTTAAGAAGAAAACAAATAAACTTGTTTTTACTCACATTTTAATGACCATGGTCTTTCTAGATACATCAACTGGCTGATTTCAAGTTGAGGGACAAGATACAAGTTGCATCCAGCCCTTTTTCTCAATAAGCTATGGAACCCCTTCAGATTCAGTGGTAAGTTAATATACATGGCAAGATGAGCAAGTTTGCAGATGATTTAAAAAAGTGGGTGGTATTGCAGATAGTGAAGATGGTTGTCAAAAATTGCATCAGGATCTTGATCGGTTGGCCAGGTGAGCTGATGAATGGTTGATGGAATTTAATACATAGAAACATGAGGTATTGCATTTTGGAAAGTCTAACAGGGGCAGGACCTACATAGTGAATGGTAGGGCTCTCGGGAGTGTTGTAGAGCAGCGGGATCTAGAAGCGCAGGTACATAATTCCTTGAAGATAGCGTCAAAAGTAGATAGGGTGGTTAGAAAGGCTTTAGGCACATTGCCCTTAATCCATCAGTGTATTAAGTATAGAAGTTGAGTGATCATGTTGCAGTCGTATCAGACGTTGGCGAGGCCACATTTGTTGTTAAATTGGAAAGGGTGTAGAGAAGATTTATGTTGCCAGAACTCGAGGGTCTGAGCTAAACGGAGAGGATGAGCAGGCTGGGACTCTATTCTCTGGAGCACAGGACGATGAGGGGTGATCTTATAGAGGTGAATAAAATCATGTAGGAATAGATCGGGTGGATGCTCAGAGACTCTTGCCCAGAGTGGAGGAATCGAGAACCACAGGGCATAAGTTTAAGATGCAACTGATCATCCGCATGTTCCATACTTTGCATGCAAGCTTGCCATTCCAGATTGCATTGTCACATGCACTGCAATTCGCTGCATGGTTCTGTATGGAACTGTCAGTGAGCAGTGAGTTTGATCCAGCCCATTATCCAGTGGGAGAATCATGCGTTCTGGTTAGAAATCCAACCACATCATTAACTACACTTCTTCATTTACGAATGCCTTGAAATAGTTGGTTAAGCATCCAAATAACTATCATAGGTTTTTTTTTTTAATTGAACAGCCTTAAAATAGATTGGCATGAACGCAATCAGATTAAGCTCATTTTATTTAATTGTCAATAACATAATTAGAAATAATAAAGCCATCCAATAGGAAGTATTACTATGATTCTTCTTTACAACTTTACCCTAATCAGCACAGATTTCAGAATCAGACACAATTTTGTTTATTTAAGTCTCAACAAAGATGCCTTAAAAAAAAAACTAGAAGACATGATTTCCCTAATGTGTTGAAGACTTTATGTTTAATGAACTTTTAATGCACTCTTGTTCACAGCATGACATCTTGAAATAACAACAATAATAATCTGTGGAAAATGTCAATGGAGGTAATGAGTAATAATGGCTAAAAGGACCAGCGCAAATTGCATTTCATTTTGCAGTAATTTGCTGACATACAGTAACTCCCTCTAAAGATGCACAGATGGTTCCTCTGTCCTTGAGAATTACCAGATCATCTTTAAACGTTCTTTTCTAAAGCACCTGAATGTATTCTCTTCTCCTCCAAATTCATGCTTCAATCTCTTCTGTTGGCAGGCCTTCTCTACCACACCACTGAATGGAACATAATGAGACTAACTCACGATTTGCTTTCTATTGTGATAAATCTTTCCTCTTGCATCCCCTCATGGAAGCTGAATCCATTTGTGGATGTGCCACCATTTATTAAAGTTATGCTTTCAGAGGGTTGAAACCATGATTCCTGCGTCACTGAGGTTCAAATGACATGTAATAAATATTATTGTATTATTATTATTTTATTATCTTTGGTCACCACTTGCTCACCCTGGCTGTTGATTTAATTGGCACAGGCAGACCCATTTGCTTTGTAGTCATGGCATCATCTTAGACGTTGATGTGCGTTTTTGGCTACAATTTCTTCTCCTCACATGAGCCATCAAGTAACATCTCCATCGTATCATCCACCTTTGCCTCCTGTTAATTCATCAAGGGATCAAGGGATATGGGGAAAAAGCAGGAACGGGGTACTGATTTTGGTTGATTGGCCATGATCATATTGAATGGCGATACTAGCTCGAAGGGCTAAATGGCCTACTCCTGCACCTATTATCTATGTTTCGATACCAAAGATAGATGCAAAATCTGGAGTACCCTAGCGAGTCAGGTCATCTATCCATTTTCTTCAGCATCTCTGGATATAATGTTTTGGGTGGGGGGGGGGGGGGGGGGAAAAATGAACTGGGAGAGAAGACTCCAATCTGCAAACAGTGTGAAGAAGGGCCCCAAACTGAAATGTTACCTAGCCATTATCTCCAGAGATGCTGCCTGGCCCGCTGAGTTACTCCAACATTTTCGGTGTGTCTGAGATATCTTACCTAAATGTGGCACAATAGCCAATTCAAAATGTTAATGGGAGCTCATGTGATATTTCTCCAACGAGATAAACAAACAAATTCCAAATTCCAAATTACGTTTTCAGTGTATTAATAATTTTGGAAAAAATATCAACCTAACAAACTGAATAATAGAAACACTACCACAATATACTCAGGTTCCCCTGAATATTATTTTAAAAGATAGTCATGGTCTTTGAACAGAGTACCTTTGAACATTGTAATGATTATTGGTTTTGAGTAGTTATATTTCCAATTTTTAATTTGTAAATGCTCAGTCCGCATGCATTTATTGCATTGCGAAATGTTTTATCTTGTTACCATTGAAGTTTCAATTTCACATAATTTAAACCTGATTAGATGCAATACTTATGAAAATGTTTGCAAATTCAAATGCCGGTGGCATTGTGTTGCAGTCAGCTTTGCATGTGAGACCTATTGATCTATGCAGACGATAAGTGTTTGACTAATAACTAGTAATTTAGTCAATTACCTTGAAGTTATCTCGGCTTTGATTTGAGATGTACAGACTCCCAGTGGGATAACAATGCACTACAAAGGAACCAACTGGCAATTTAAAGCAGAAAGATTGTAAAATACATGAAGGATTCAAGGCGATAGGTTTAGGCCTAAAAAGATAGTGTCATGTAGAGCAGAAACAGGCCCTTTGGTGCAACATTTTGTGTCTAAATTTAGTGTAAACCAGCATCTGCAGTTTCTTTTTACATACCTTTGGTTCACCAAGTTCACACCAACCATCATCCCTTCCCCTTCCCAGTTCTCCAACTAGTTTTAGTGTCCTCCTGATTACATTTTACTAATGGTCTGCCTCATTGTCACCTTCCCCAAGGCTAACAATGATCCATTCTACATTTTCCTTGGACCTTTGTCCTCTTTACTCTCTTGTTTTCACACCTTACCCTTCCATATCTCTATGTCTCCCTCTCGCCTGACTCCCAGTCTGAAGAAGGGTCTCGACCAGAAACGTCACCCATTCCTTTTTCTCCAGAGATGCTGCCTGTCCCGCTGAGTTGCTCCAGCATTTTGTGTCTACCTCCGACCATCAAACATCCATTTTACACTAATACCAAACTACTTCCATCTTATTCTCCCAGTTCCCGTCAACACATCCAGATTCTAACACTCACCGACACACTTGGAGCAATTTATTGCGGCTAATTAACCCACCGATTCTCAGGTTTCTTCCAATTTGCTGTTTTCTTCAACAATGTAATCGCTTATTCAATTTACAGCAGATTTTATTTCAAGCCTTGACAGTGAATGACCAAGCCTCAATGGATTACACAGGCAACTCCACTATAAATCAATGCAGTCAGCAATAAATGGTGTGCTTGAACAGATTGGAAATCCATAAAATAAATCCAAATAAATATTCCTTGCAGCAACAAACTTTGGTGGACCACCGGTTTACATTCTGGGAAACGGTTGTCAACAACTAGGATGCATCCTTTTTTGGACACGTATGTAAGGAATAACTACGGTGCTTGAAGGAAAATAAATGCTGGTGCCGGAAATCTTCATTAAAAGCAGACGATAACATAAAAGCATTGCCCGTCAACCTCATTGTGCTCTTATTTGTGTAGTGGTTCCTTGTTCCGGGTGATGCCTTGCTCGGAAAGGAGAAACAATGGGCAAAAATCTATCAATGAGTCCATGATCATTATCTATTATCCATGATCATTATCCTTATCTATGTATCTCCCTCTCCCCTGAAATCAGTTTGAAGAAGAGTCTCGACCTGAAACATCTCTCCAGAGATGCTGCCTGTCCCGCTGAGTTACTTCAGCTTTTTGTGTCTATCTTCAGTTTAAAACAGCAACTGCAGTTCCTTCCTACACAATAATCCCTCTCCCATGTTGTCTGACAAAGATCCCCATCACATTTACTACATATATAAGAATCTTCCTCAGTTTACATTATTCTTTGTACATTATTCTTTCAGTTCCTAAAGCATATTCCTGCTTTTACTGATTTAGTTTAGAGATACAGCATTGAAACAGGCCCTTCGGCCCACCGAGTCCGACCCAACCACCGATCCCTGCATATTAACACAACCCAACACACACTAGGGAGATTTACACCGAGCCAATTAACATACAAACCTGTATGTCTTTGGAGTGCGGGAAAAAAGCGAAGATCTCGGGAAAAATTCACGCAGGTCATGGTGAGAAAGTATAAATTCCATACAGACAGCCGTAGTCAATAAAGCAGCAACTCTACCGCTGCGCCACTGTGCCGCCCATTAAATCCATTAAAGCATTAAATCCAAAAAGATTCTTCCGTTCCACATTTCTCCAGCTTTTCCACTGTTTTGTATGGTTGCCCTATCGACATACAGAAAGCAAAAACTCATCTCCCTTTTTACAAATTCTAATTCTCGCTCTTTTTGAAAATTATTTTTGAATTATGGAAGAGAAAAAAAAGTTTCACAAAATAATGAGGTACCTCAATAATGCCAGGCATGAAAAGGAAAGGCAGAAGGTTTAGATTTACGTTTACGTTCATTATTGTCACATGTAGCAAAGTGCTGTGAAAAGCTTTGTTTTGCAAGTTCAACAATCAAATCAGATAAAGACAATACATACATACAATCAAGACAAACTCTTGTACAAATGGTAGTAAAGAGATTCAAAAGAGTAGGGTGATTGTAAGGGCGGCATTGTGGTGCAGGGGTAGAATCACTGCCTTACAGCACCAGAGGCCCAGGCTCGATCCTGACTTTGGGTGCTGTCTGTACAAAGTTTGTACATTATCCCTGTGACCACATTGGTTCCCTCTTGAGTGCTCCGATTTCCTCAAACACTCCAAAGACATACAGGTTTATAGGTTAATTGGCTCTGACAAAATTGTAAATCGCCTCTAGTGTGCAGGATAGGCTAGTTTACCCGGTGATTGCTGGTCGGCGCAAACTTGTTGGGCTGAAGGGCCTGTTTACACGCTGTATCTCTAAAGTCTGAAGTTTAAAATATCGGATGATGATAGATCTTCCTCTGGCACCAGCACACTAAGAGTTGCCATGCTCCGCCAAAATCTTATTTTTGTCTCACATGGTTGAAACTTTCAATTAAGTTTGATCCTCTAAATTGCTATTAATACATCAATGTATCCCAATTTGAAAAAAAACAAAACAGATATTCAATGTGTTAAACAGAGGGTTGTGATCACTTTTAAGTATAAGCCTTGAGAGCAAAATAAATATGAAATAAGAAATGAAAATCCTACTTTGGGGTGTGAAGGCAGCACTGCTATTTTGGATTCTGCAAGTATATGTGGTTTTATAAAATGTCACAATGCATTGGGTCAGTCAACATTGCACACCATTTTAACAGACCTGGTATATAGCACATGGAACGACAAGGTATTTAATGGAGAGTCTTAAAGGACTGTTAGTGAGTTAAAAGCTATCTTAAGGGCCTGTCCCACGGGCATACGACTCCGTGCGGGAAGCGCGAACTAAAGGCTGGTCCTACCAGCATGCGCAAGTGCAACCTAACTTTGTCGCTTGAGCCGTACGGCCTCGCGGGGCCGGTCCCACTTCGATCGCTGGAGCCGTAGTGAGTTGTGCGGAGCTGGTCCCGACATCACGCGGAGCTCCGAAAAACTGACCATGTTCAAAAATTCTGCACGGCAAAGGCCCGCCGGCCCGCAGCCGCCTCGACGCCGTATGTCACGCGCGAACTTCCCGCGGACTTCGCTCACACTTCATGTCACTCACTCGACCCCCGCTTCTGGTTAGGTCGCGCTTGCCGTATGCCGTCGCATGCCCGTGGGACAGGCCCTTACCTAATTAATTGCAGAAGCAGCCTCATTGAGACTTCCAGAAAGCATGTTTGGAGATCCTACAGATAATTAATAAAGTTAAATGGACTTATACTTTGGTTACATTTGCAATGGTGCTCTGCTCTGAAATAGACAGAGTTCCAGTCCATTGTTCAGTCAAGATTTCCAACAACTCTATGGCCTGAAGATAGACACAAAATGCTGGAATAACTCAGCGGGTCAGGCTGCATCTCCAGTGAAAAGGAATATGTGATGTTCATTCTATTACTCTAGATGTGGTACAAGTGTTGGAGAGGCAAACACAGTAATTCAGATACCAAGTTCCCAGTCTTAATTTTAATTTTCAGAGGCAATCATTAAACAAAGCAAAAGGATGACATCTTGAGCATGGACTTATCAATCACAACTACCAAAGCCTGTTAATCCTATAACTTTTTCCATCTGTGAATATCTATTTCATATTAATTCCTATTGGAGGCTGAAAATCACACACCACCAGGTTTGGGAACAGCTACTTTCCTACGACCATCAGGTTCTTGAACTGACCTGCACAACCCTAATCCTGGATTCTTGGCAACAGAACATTACTGATATCTTCTTGACTTGTTTTCTAATTGTGTATGTTTTCACTGTTTTTTTGCAGAATATTTTCTTTTCAGTCATGGAGAATTTTACTGCCATTTAGGTATAATTTAGGCCTTTGTGTGGTGTTTGAGTTTGATTAATTGCGAGATACAGTCCTTTCAACTCATCAAGTCCATACGGATGATCATTCGCATCAATGATCACTTGTTGACACTAGTTCTATGGCCATTTTCTCATCCACTCCCTACACACTAGGGGAAATTTACAGTGGCCAATTAACCTGCAACACCACACGTGTTTGGGATGTGGGAGGAAACCGGAGAAACCGGAGGAAACCCGCACAGTCACAGGAAGAACGTGCAAACTCCATTCAGCCAGTATCCGAGGTCAGGATCGAACTGGGGTCTCTGGTGCTGTGAAGTAGCAGCTATAGCAGCTGTACCACCTTGCCACCCCAGTACATGCTGCTACAAGAAAGGTTTTCATTGTACCTGTACCTCACTGTACTTGCGATTATGACAATAAACTCAATTTGATTCGACTTGTTTGTCCTCTATCTTCATTACTTCTTGCAATTCCTCTTTTGCCAAAGGACATGTTGCACTTTGCTTGTTGTACAATGTAAAACATTGTATAGTGAGCCATAAGTTTCGCCATTAATGTTTCTGCGTCCGTGAATGTATGAAATTCCATCGTACTTTTTTGATGGAATATTCAAAGCCAAACGTTTAAGGTACAACATCTTAGGGCACACACAGAAGAAGCATAAAGGCAATTTGTTCAAATTTGTTTGGTTTGTGTTTGGGCAGAATGACAAAATAGGCTGTCCTCTTCATAATCAGGATCCATCTTTTTTTTGTTGCTAAGGATCTGAACTGATAGTTAAATTATGGAAGAGGTGACACACAGGATACTTTGCATGTCTTTTGAAGAACATGCTGCAAAGGAAATGTTGATGTGTTCTGTCAGGGAAGCTGAAATTTAAGCATTGCACATATTCATTTAATCATTGGGCTCGTGGCTCGACGATTATAATGAGTGAACGATTTCAAGGATTTTGTAATTGCCTTTGCGTTTTATCCATGGCCCATCAGGAGTCTCCATGTCATCTTTCTCTAATGGTCTTGTCAGAGCTCTGTGATGACCCTGTGTAATTGGCATAAAATAGGATTTTACACTCAGATTGGCAGCACCAATTTATTGAATAGTGAGATCAAGCCAGACAAATTTTCCTGTAATTTGTGGCTCAGGAATGCTAATTCCCTGGAACTAAAGTGCCAAATTGATGGGGTGGAGAACTATGAAACTGGATCACTGAACCTGTCACATTGTCCACAAAATCCTAGTGTTTACCCAGGAGATAAGGAGCTATAGTTTTTCAGTGAAGGCTGTGGTGGAAGTGTATGTAGGAACTATTCTCAACCTATCGGCCCCTCCACCTGTTCCCTCAATGTTGCCAATCCATTTGGAGAAGGACTCAGATCGAGTTATTTTCGGCTTCTGCAATGGCAGGCTCTGATAACAACGCCATCTCCCATGACGATGATGATTGCAATAACAAGGAACTGCAGATGCTGGATTATACTAAAGATAGAGGAACTGGAGTAGCTCGGTGGGTCAGATTTCAGGTCGGGGCTTTTCTTCAGACTGGTCGCAGAGGGGAGTGGGGAAGAAAAAACTGGAAGAAAGAAGGGTCTGGATGAATCATGGCTGGCAACAGGAGACTCAGGCGAAAGGTAGATTGTCGAACAAAGGCTAGACAGAGAAACAGGTGTAATCCCTAAATAAATAAATAGTTGCCAACTGTGGATGTATTTTCTATGGGGGGGTGGGGGGGTTTGGGGAATGAAACCAGTGCAATGTCAGCCAGGATTCAGAGGAAAGGAGTGGGGAGGGGTAGAGGGAGAAGTAAGGAGGTGGGTGGGGGTAAGGGCTGACGGAAGGAAGGTGTTTGTCGAAGTTACCTAAAATTGGAGAATTCAAATGTTCATTCCCTTGGGCTGTAAGCTACCCATGTAGAATATGAGCTGCTGTTCTTCTAGTCTGCACGTGGCCTCACTCTGGCAATGGGGAAACCCAGGACAGAAAGGTCAGTGTAGGAATGGGAAGGGGAATTCATATGGTTAGCAACTGGGAGATCTGGTAGGCCGTGACAGACCAACCAGACAGATTTATTGCATTGCTCCAGCAGTTTGTTGTATCCTCTAGATCCCAACTCTACAGGCTCTTGTGTTTCCAACAATGTTATTCTTCACTGGAACCTTTTCCTTAATAATATTCAATGATTTCTAGATTTTCATAACGTTTTTTTTATCCATTGATCTGTGCTATCTTTTTATTGGTTCTTATTCATTTACATTGCAGATTCATTTTGTTTTTATCTGTTCTGGCCTCTTTATTGATTTACATTAAAATTATGTTGTGTTATCACATAAGCCTGACTGTGAATTGTTCACATTTTCTGTTTTTTCCTGATGGACGGATTGCTGACGGATTTTGAAAAATTACCAAAAGGGAATAAAAATAACTCAAATGCTCCAAACAACATCCAGGTTAAGGTGGTCACTTCTGCTAAGCTGGATCCACGTTCACATGAGAATGTAGCATAACCAACCAACAATAATCAAACTGTGGATCATGCAATGTCAGAAGGCAAATTAACTTACGAAAAGAAGCAAGTGTAAGCATTTGGCACTTCAAGTCTTCTTCCCCTTCAATGCGATCTTGGGTGATCTGTCTCAAAAATAAGGATGGCACATTGGCACAGATGTTGAACAGCTGCCTCACACTGCCAGAGACCCAGGTTTGATTCTAACCTCGGGTGCTTTCTGCATGGAGTTTGCATAGTCTCCCTGTGACAAGGTGCATTTCCTCCAGGTGTCCGGTTTCCTCTCACGTCCCAAAGATGTGCGGGTTTGGAGATTAATTGGGCTATGCAAATTCCCCCCCCCCCATATGTAAGGAATGGAAGCAAAAATGGGATAACACAGAATTAGTGCGAACGGGTGTTCGATGGCCAGCATGGACACGATGGGCTGAATGGCCTGTTTCCATGCTGAAAAAAAACCTAAAACGAAAACAAACTATGTTTCCTCTTCTGCGTCGATTCCCCACAGCCCGCAATTCCCTGTTCTCTTAAACATTTCTGCTAAATATCCTAAAAGACCTAAGCTCCCCAGCCTCTGGGATAGAAAATTCCAGAGATTTACCACACTCCATGGGAAAATGTTCCGATCTACGTCAGTTTTAAAACCCTCCCTCATAACGCTATAATAATCTCCACTAATTTCATGATTCTCCCCTTCACTCATGGAAATATCTTGCCATATGCTCGATGTCTCAGAAAGATTTTATAAATCTTTGAATAAAATCACCCTTCATTTTTCTAAGATCAAAACAATATAGATCCAATTCCTGTCTGCGCTCGTGATATGGAAACTTTCTCATCCCAGGAAGATGATTGCTGAATCTCTTTTGGACTGACTGCCTCCAATGCCAGTATATCCTGTTTTATATCAACAATACACGGAATTGAGGGCTATGGACAAACGACACAGACGCGGAATTGAGGTCAGCGTAGATTAGCCATAATAATATTGAATGGCAGGGCAGACTTGAGGGGCCCTATTTTCTTCTGTTCTTGTATTCATTCTTAACAACTCTTGCTCACTCACAGTTCACTTTGCACCGTAGATGAAACTGACAACTGACACGTTTCTTGGTATATTTCATGTCTCCATGTCAATTGCTATACATGCTTTCCATAAAGTGGGTTAAGCTGCATTTCCACTCTAGCCAGAGAGCAAGGTTGGTAGTGATCAGAATAGTCAATATAACCTTGCATTCTGTTTGTCGGTGAGGAAGGAAATGTACATATTAAAGCATTCGGATTATTATTTAGACAGGTAGAAAGGAGAGTGGACATTTTAGAGATTTCCGAAGCTGTGTCTCCTGCCTGAGCAACTTGATACAAACTATTCATTTTCATTTTTAGATCAATGTTTAGACTAAAAGATGGATCCAGCAGCCAATGCTTGTATCAGGATGGAGCTGGGTGGTGGGCGGGGATGGGTTGAATTGAGACAAAGTGGGAGAGTGGTCTAAGATCAGTTTGTTCTGTTTCGTTTATGACAATAAAACACTCTTGACTCTTGGATAGTGTGGAAGATTTTCAAATGATACAGCAACATGCAGATCAGTTGGAAATTTGGTCAGAGTAATGACAGATGGAGTTTCATCTGCACAAGTGTGAGATGGTGCTTTTGTGGGTTCAATGCAAGAGGAAAGAACGCAGTAAATGCGGGTTGAAACATCACCTATTCCTTTTCTCCAGAGATGCTTTCTGACCCGCTGAGTTAGTCCGCCTTTTATTTTGTCTATCTCCAGTTTAAACCAGCATCTGCAGTTCCTTCCTACCCGTTGACGTTATCTCATGCTCAGTAGCTTTTCAGTCCTGGCACCTCAAAATGAGAATGCAGCAGGATTATTCTGTGAGATGTGGTTTCTAAATAGTCTAACCTCTGACCCGCGTAAGTTCCCGGAGCAACTACGGACGGTCATTAAATAGTTGTCTCACCACTACCAGTCCTAAACATTTGAAAATTATATTATTTCAGCCACTTCTGGGTCAACTTCACCAATGGTCACCCAGAAGGATTGGCATTGCTTTGTATTATGGTCAGTTGCTTCCGATGCATCTTACCACATTCACACCCATTTTGTTTTCAAGTAGTCCTTAAAACGCAAGCCATGAATAATAAGACTACCAGAAAACGCAATGTACTCTTCGAGGATGCTGATGAACTTGGCTACTTGAAACAAAGTGATTGAAGGAAATGTAATATACTATATGGCAAGGTCTTTACTCGGGTCATCTTGATCCGCCTGCGGAATGGCAGAATGTGTCTACCCAGAGTCACAGTGCGGTTTCCGAGCTTGAAGGTCAACCGTAGACATGGTCTTCTCCCTTCGCCAGCTCCAGGAGAAATGCAGAGAACAGCAGATGTCCTGGTATGTTGCTTTCATTGACCTAACCAAGGCATTCAACCTTGTCAGCAGAGATGGCTTATTTAAAGTTCTGCCAAAGATCGGCTGCCCGCCAAAACTGCAGAGCATGATCGCATCCTTCCACATCAACACGAAGGGGACAGTGCAGTTCAATGGCAGCTTCTCTGAGCCCATTGACATCCACAGTGGCGTTAACACAAGGCTGCGTGCTCGCTCCCACACTCTTTGGGATTTTCTTCACTCTGCTTCTGAAACATGCCTTTGGCACTGCGTACTAGATCAAATAGCAGGCTCTTCAACCTCACCCACCTCAGAGCAAAGACAAAAGTACGTGAAGCTTTCATCAGAGTTGTGTCCCACACCCAGCAGGAACCACAGTCACTGACGGACCGCTTCTGTCGGGCATGCAAGGACTTCGGGCTGACCATCAGCCTGAAGAAGATGAACGTCTTGGGCAGGATAAGTTCACATACCTCGGCTCCACCATCACCGACAATGTCTCCTTGGACACAGAAATTGATAAGAGGATCGAGAAGGCAGCTACAACTCTTGCTCGCTTCACAACTCGAGTGTAGACCAACCCAAAGCTGACAGTGAAGACAAAGATAGCAGTCTACAATGGCTGTGCCATCAACACGCTGCTGTACGGCAGTGAGACATGGACTACATATGCCAGGCAGGAGAGAAGACCTAAACACCTTCCACCTGGGAAGCATCCGCTGTATCCTGGGCATATCCTGGCAAGACAGAGTCTCCCCAACGCTGAGATCCTGTCTCGCACTGGCCTTCCCAGTATGTACACTCTACTCAGGCAATGCAGGCTGCGGTGACTGGGCCATGTCCACTGCATGGAGAATGGCCGTATTCCAAAAGATATCCTCTATGGAGAGCTGACATCTGGGAGGAGAACCATCGGCCGCCCCCAGCTACGTTACAAGGATGTCTGCAAGAAAGATATGAAGGCACTTGACATCGATGTGGAGTCCTGGGAGAGCCTTGCATCTGACCGTATGAGGTAGAGAGGTACCTTGAACCAACATCTCAAAACGGGGGAAGAGAAACTGTTGAACGCAGCGGCAGACAAGCGGGCAGGCAGAAAGGAGCGCGGCAACTTCAACAGACTAGAGACCGCACACACACAAATGTGACCTTTACCACAGAGACTGTCACTCCCGCATTGGTCTCTTCAGCCGCAAGCAACGCTGCTCTAGCCGAGGTATGGAGCAAGCAGCCAACAAGTAGGATGCATCACCCATGGTCCGTCATGACCGAGGGGGGCCTACGATGCATATATACCAAGATGGTACTTTAAAGAAATGATCAGCCGTTTGGAATCACGATTATTCAGAAGGGAAACTACCCAAAAATAATGAATTTAGGCAAAGATTGCATTACATGTAAGCTACATTTGTGCTGTAACAATTGGTTTGAGGCCAACTTGGAAACGAAAGCTGCAATTTGGGTTCCAGACAGGCAGAACCTTGTTTACATTGCGAGGTTTTTGACTCTTTGGAATTTAAATTCACCAGTCTGAAAAGAACCTCTTGCAAGTGTGAGTAAAATCGTTAACTGTGTCTCAGCTGGCAGCTCCCTTGCCTCTAAGCCTGAAGACTGTGGGTCTTAGTTCCACTCCAGGGAGACAAGCACAAAAATCTAAACTAATGCTCCGTGCAGTGTTGGATAAGGCATTAAACTTGTTCGCTCAGATCACTGCATGAGGCTCCATGCCCATATCTTTGAATAAGAGCAGGGGAGTTAGCTTTTCTCAATTGTTCACGGGATCTAGAGTCAAGAGAGTCAAGTGTATTTAATTGTCATAAGCACCGACAAGGGACCAATGAAATTCTTAATTGCAGCAGTTTTACAGGCATGTAAACACAATTCACACAGATAATATATCACAACAATAAAAGATACAATAACTTATTAACCACAATACTAGATGTGGCACGGTGGCCTGGCGGTAGAGATGTTGCCTTACAGCGCTGGGGACCCGAGTTCGATCCTGACTACGGGTGCTGTCTGTGCAGAGTTTGCATGTTCTTCCCGTGACCTGCATGGGTTTTCTCCCGTATATCTCTGGTTTCCTCCCACACTCCAAAGACGTACAGGGTTGTAGGTTAATTGGCTTAAGGGCCTGTCCCACTATGGTGACCTAATTTGTGAGTTTAGAAGAGTTTGCGCTCACCACAAACTCGCAGCATGGTCGACACGTGGTCCTAGGAGGTCACTGTAACTCTCCTTCATGCTCGAGAGAAGTTTCCGCATATTCGCGGCCTCAGTTTGGTCGAGGAAAATGTTTCAGCATGCAGTGGTAGTGGAGGTCGCCATAGGCAGTCGAGGTAGCCGTAGGCAATCTCCTTCGCTGACCGGGCATTTTAATTGGCTCATTGGAGTTTTCCGAACCAAGGAAAACCAACCGGTAATATTAAATGCCCGCTAAACTTTATTAAAATTGTCTGGCTTCTTAAAAGTGTCTCCACTCCTTCTCCCCCCTTTCTCTCCCCTTTCTCTCCCTTTCTCTCCCCTTCTCTCCCCTTCTCTCCCCCTTCCCCCCCCTCTCCTCCCCGCTCTCTAAAGGACTTACCGTACACTGTGCCAGCTGTCTTTTACCTTCCTGTTCATTGCGGATGCAAGGTGAATTTCAGACTGCGCTCCCCCGCTTTCCCTGGCCCCCGCCTTTGCGATGTGATTGTGTTTGTGTTTGTGTTTGTGTGTGCGCGGACAGTCGGTCCAGGTCACGGTTTCTTCGCTGACAGTCGATCCAGACGGAGGTTTTCAGGCAAGTGCCCTTGAACTTGAAGGTCGAAGACAGTTGCTGAAAAGTCGCGTAAGTGGGACAGACCCTTAAGTATGACAGTGAATTGTCCCTAGTGTGTGTAGGCTGGTGATAGTGTGTGGAGATCGCAGGTCGGCGCAGAAACAGTGAGCCGTAGGGCCTGCTTTCAGGCTTTTAGTCCTTAGTGCAATAGAAGTTCATAGTTGAGGTTAGTGTTGTGTAGTGTTCGAGAGTCAAGCGTCCAGCATGTTTTATTGTCAAATGTCCTTCAAACAGTACAATTAAATCCTTGCTTGCCTGATGGTTGTTAGGGAAAAGCTATTATTGAAACTTGTGGTTTTCAGACTCCTATACCTTCTTCCTGAGGTGGACCTCATTGGCAATACCATATTTATAATTTTATCCCTCAAATTTAGACCATTTAAGAGAGATGTGAAGAGTCAATCACATTGGTGGGTCCAAAGCTGCACTTTATCCAGGGTAAAATTTCTCATATTTCACTTGGGCAGCTTACACCTGAACAGTATGAACATCTTTCCATCTCTCTCCCCAGTTCTCCATCTTACTGTCTCCACTACATTTTATCTCTGTTTGCTTTGTTGTTACCTTCTCCCAGCTAACAATGATCGATTCTACATATTCCTTGATCTCCATCCCCTTTGCCCTGTTTTCACACCTTCACACTTCCTAATCTATCTATCTCCCTCTCCCCTGACATCAGTCTGAAGAAGGGTCTAGACCCGAAACGTCACCCATTGCTTCTCTCCAGAGATGTTGCCTGTTCCGCTGAGTTCCTCCAGCATTTTGTGTCTATCTTTTATCCAGGATCGGTAGGGACATGAGATTTATTTCCCCGAGGTGCATTAATGAACCAGGTTGATTTTTTACAATAATCCAGATATTTTGTTGTTATCTATACAAATAATAATGTAAGAGATATTTACAAACTTCTCTATGATAGGATTCAATTTCTTTTTTTCCCTGAATCAACAGCCCAGGCATCAGCTTAGTAGCCCATTAATCACTGTCACACATTCAAACAGGATTTATTTGTCAGTCAACATTAGAGAAACAAAGTATCTAGTCATTATCACAGTAATGCTTGTAGGAACTTGCTGTGTACAGATTGGCACTTGCCGTTCCAATAATGCAAAAACAACTGAACTTGAACAGCTCATCATTGCTGGCAAACCACTTTTTGAATCCATTGAAGGCACTAATGAAATGCAAATCTTAAAGATATACACAACACTAATCATGAGAAACTTACTTCTTTAAACAGCTGGCAGCGGAAATCATTGCCATACAAACATTCAGCATGTGATCAAATACTGTAGATTTAAGAAGATGTCTTGGGCCTGTTACAAACCAGTTTTAACATGATACAATGACTATAGATTTGCAATGCTGATGGAAAATCACCGCCCCAGTATTGAACACCAGCTATGAACAAACTCATCAGTGACTTAAATACTTCCACTGTTTCTTGTATGCAGCTAAAATGTACACTTTACGATTAATTTTACAAAGTGAGCTTGCTAAAAAGTAATCCATAGCTCACTGCAAAGCTAAATTTAATTTCTATTGTAAATTTGATCAGATTCTGGGCATCTAGACAATAATTGTTTGCACTGGATGAGAACATATAGAGCATGCAACAGTACAGCACAGGAACAGGTCTTTTAGGCCACAATGCCCATGCCAAGCACAATACCAAGTTGAACTAATTTGCTCTGCATGCACATGATCCACACGCCTTCATTCCTTGCATATCCATGTGCCACTCCAAATTTCTCTTAAAAACTACTGTTGTACAGGAACAAATCTGCCTCTACTAACACTCCCGACAGTGCATTTCATGCACCCACCCCTCTCTGGCCCTCAACCCCACATCTCTATAAACCTTACCGCTTCCACATAAGCTAAGCTGTTCAGACTTTGGCATTTCCATGTTGGGAAGAAGGCACTGACTGTCATATCTATGCCCTATCCATGCTTCTCATAGTTTAAGTTACTTCTATCAAGTCTCCCCTCAGCCTTTGACGTTCCAGATAAAACAATCCGAGATTGTCCAAGCTCTTCTTATGGTCAATCCGGGCAACATTCTGGTAAACTGCTTCTGCATCCTCTCCAAAGTATCCACATCCTTCCTGTAATGGGGCGACCAGACCAGTGCACAATCATCTAAACCTGGCTGAACCGAGTCCTATAGAGCTGCAACATGACTTCCTCAATGACCAAATAATAAAGACAAGCATGCCTTCTTTACCACTGTATCTACTTGTATCTACCTGTATCTACTTTACCACTGTATCTACTTGTGTTGCCACTTTCAGGTCATTTTGAACTTTGATCCCAGGATCCTTCTGTACACCAATACTGTTAAGCATCTTGCCATTAACTGTATATATGTTCCCTTACATTTGACCTCCCAAAGTACATCACCTCATATATGCTTGGATTAAACTCCACCTGTCACTACTCCGCCCATTTCAGTAGCTGATCTAAGTCCCGCTGTATACATTGAGAGCCTTCCTCACAGTCTGCAACTCCATCAAATATGGTGTCATCTGCAAACTCACTAACCAACCATTTACACTTATGTCTAAGTCACTTCGATATATCATGAACTGTAGAGATTTACCATAGATCCTTGCAGAGCTCCACTGGTCACAGACCGCCAGCCAGAATGACAGCCGTCCACTACAGCTCTGCCTTTTCACCCTTCCACTACAACACTCTGCCTTTCATGAATTAGCCAGTTCTGAATCCAAATGACCAATAGACAATAGGTGCAGGAGTAGGCCATTTGGCCCTTCGAGCCAGCACCACCATTCAACGTGATCATGGCTGATCATCCCCAACCCTGTTCCTGCCTTCTCCCCATATCCCCTGACTCCGCTATCTTTAAGAGCCCTATCTAGCTCTCTCATGAAAGTATCCAGAGAACTGGCTTCCATCGCGCTCTGAGGCAGAGAATTCCACACACTCACAACTCTCTGTGAGAAAAAATGTTTCCTTGTCTCCGTTCTAAATGGCTTACCCTTTATTCTTAAACTGTGGCCTCTGGTTCTGGACTCCCCCAACATCGGGGAACATGTTTCCTGCCTCTAGTGTGTCCAAACCCTTAATAATCTTATATGTTTCAATAAGATACCCTCTCATCCTTCTAAACTCCTGAGTATACAAGCCCAAGTCACCATGGATCCAATGCATTTTAATCTGGTTCTGCTTACTAAGAGGATTTTATCAAATTAGGACTTTATCAGCGGGTCAATCTTAAGAAGGGTCTCGACCCAAAACGTCACCCATTCCTTCTCTCCAGAGATGCTGCCTGTCCTGCTGAGTTACTCCATCATTTTGTGTCTATCTTTGGACTTTATCAAATGCCAGGAATCATAAGAATTGAGGTGCCACTGTGCATATTATAATTCACATGGAAGTATGTAACCATATTTGATTTTTATTTTATTTTATTTTTTTTGATTTTTGATTTTTAACTGACTTATAATATACATTGTATGTTTGTTCCAACATTCCTCCTGTACTTCCATGCCTTGGTTAATACTTGTCCAGCTGAACGTTATATGTAAGCTCTTTTGTATCGGCTGTCTACTAATCATAATTGTAATATATGGTTTCAATGGGTTTTTACAATCCCAGCCATCCACAGTAGACATGAAAAATCTGAGATTAAATCAGTTTAAAGTGTTATTAACAGCAGCAGAAATAATTATCTGAAGGGCACATTTTTATATTTCCTGTAGCAGACGAGTGATTTCTGCAAAGGAAGGTAATTTATTTTGATTATTGTTTAAGGTGACTCATAATAGATTATTTGGTCTTTATCTCAAGGTAATAACATATTGCTAATGAAGCAAAACTTGCACATTTCTGCAGCAGTCTTTATGTTGTTTAGCAGTAATATTATGTTTTGCCAGATCTCCAAATGTTACCTCCGATAATGTCTTCTATGCTATCATTTTATTTGATCTGGAATGGAACAACTCAGTACTGATTTGAAGGAGATCAGCGCAAGTGAAATGAACAGAAATACTGCATTATCTCTCACTCTAGTTTCTCTTTATATGTTTCAAAGGATTTGTGCATGTTTTGTGAAGCTATTGTACAGAGACTTTTGGTGGAAGTGGGTGGCTGAAAAGATTCATAGGGCCAATTCCCAACACCATTACCATTCCAATTATAAGTTTAGCTTAGTTTAGTATTGGGATACAGCATGGAAACAGGCCCTTCGGCCCACCGTGTTAATATGCGCTCCCTGCATATCAACACTATCTTTTACACACTAGGGACAATTTACAATTATGCCAAGCCAATTAACCTACAAACCTGTGCTTCTTTGCAGTGTGGGAGGAAACTGAAGATCTTCCGAAGGAACCGAAGAAGCACCTGGAGAAAACCCACGCAGGTCACGGGGAGAACGTACAAACTCTGTGCAGACAAACTCCCATAATCAGGATCGAACCTGGGTCTCTGGCACTGTAAAGCAGCAACTTTATCACTGCGCCACCGTGCCACCATAAAGCATAGACAAATAAATGAATCCAAATAACTCTATTCTAAATTCTAAAACATTCAAACATGTTGCTTCCTAAAATAAATCTCGGAAATTATGAATTTTGTTGCTTTCATTTCTATACTAATCAAATTGTCAAATAAAGATTACAAGTTTAGGATTTTATCCTGATGTGGTCTAATCCTCTGAGTTAAAAAAATAGGCGCACAATCTATCACTGCAACTCAGTAAAAAAAATCATGCCAGAGGATGGAGCTAAAGTTCCATTAACAAGCAAGATTGAAACGATATCTGTTAGAGTAATTTTTCTTCAAATTTATTAATTGTACTAACACATAAAGAAAACCATTTAAATCTTCTGTCATAAAAGTGGCCTCGTTACATTGGATCACTCTCCTTGAGAATCCGGCAGCATAATTAGCTATATTTGAAATGTTCAAACGATACACATAAGGAAGTTAGTATCCACATTGAATGAAGTTCATTAGGGATTTCTACTGTGTGTTGATGTTCAACTGAAAATGAGAATGACATTTGTTGGAGAGCATACTTGCAGGCAGATTGTTGTAAAAGTTTGAAATCCGAGCAAAAAAAGCGAAGATATTCACAAAAAGCTGGAGTAACTCAGCAGGATAGACAGTATCTCTGGAAAGAAGGAATGGGTGACGTTTCAGGTCCAGACCCTTCTTCAAGAAAAGCAAAGAACGGGTGGCATGATGGCGTAGCGGTAGAGTTGCTGCCTTACAGCGGCAGAGACCCGGGTTCCATCCTGAGGTGTTGTCTGTACAGAGTTTGTACGTTCTCCTGTCTGGGTTTTCTCCGGGAGCTCCAGTTTCCTCCCACACTCCAAAGACCTACTGGTTTGTGGCCTAACTGGCTTTGGTAAAATTGTAAATTGTCCCTAATGTGTCTGGTAGTGTTAGTGTACGGAGATCGCTGGTCGGCGCGGACTTGGTGGGCCGAAGGGCCTCTTTTCCACATTGTATCCCTCAACTAAACTAAATGGGTAGAGGCCAGATCATAGAAACACAGAAAATAGGTGCAGGAGTAGGCCATTCGGCCCTTCGAGCCAGCAGCGCCTTTCAATATGATCATGGCTGATCATCCAAAATTAGTACCCCGTTCCTGCTTTCTCCCCATACCCCTTGATTCCGTTAGCCCTACGAGCTGTAACTAACTCTATCTTGAAAACATGCAGTGAATTGGCCTCCTTCTGTGGCAAAGAATTCCACAGATTCACAACTCTCTGGGTGAAACAAAAATTCCACATCTCTGACCTAAATGGCTTATCCCTTCTTCTTAAACTATGACCCCTGGTTCTGGACTCCCCCAACATCGGAAACGTTTTTCCTGCATCTAGCCTGTCCAATCTCTTAAGAATTTTACATATTTCTATCAAATCCCCTCTCATCCTAAATTCCAGTGAATAGAAGCACAGTCGATCCATTCTTTCATCATATGTCAGTACTGCCATCCTGTTAATTAACCTGGTCAGTCAGCATCTGCGAAGAGAAAACCAAAAGTGGAAGAAGAACACGATTTTTCAGCCTTGCAAGTCTTTTTCTCTGTCGGCTGATTTGTTGTTCAATTCAACTCCCCAACTTTGATATTCTTTCTTCAAAAATTAAAAAGAAATATTCCCTGTTTTGAAAATTTCATTATAAAGTGTCAGATCAATATTCTTTCATCAGACCCTTTTATAATAAATTCCCTAAGTTGTTCCACATGGTTACTAAGACATACTGTTCTGACTCATTTCCATATTATTATTCTACATCCTTACTTCAAACTTTAGTTATGAACTTTAATTTATTGACTGTTGCCGATTGTTGTGTGCTCCTGCAAGGCTGCCAATATGGAAGAGTTCCTACCTTATGTGCAGACTATACATTTCTGCTTTTGACTTTTTTGGGCAACAGAATCTGAGATTTGGAAAGTTAAAAGCTTGTTAAGATCTTCTTTTGTTCATCGATAACTTCTTCCTAAGATACTGAAGAAGGGTTTCGGCCCGAAACATTGCCTATTTCCTTCGCTCCATAGATGCTGCTGCACCCGCTGAGTTTCTCCAGCATTTTTGTGTACCTTCGATCTTCCAGCATCTGCAGTTCCTTCTTGAACTCCTAAGATACTATTTAGTTTGATTAATGATTAATAAAAAAAGCACACAGAGTGTTGGCAAAGTCAATGGGTCCAGGCACAATCTCTGAAAGACCTGGGCATGTCCTCCAGAGACGTTGTCTGACCCGCTGAGGTACTCCGGCACTCTGTTTCAATTAATGGGTGAATGCGGTTGATCACAAACCTCCAAGAGCTTGCATTGACTCAATGGGCCAAATAGCTTGCTTCCATATCATTATGAAATATGAAGAGCAGTGGGATTCGTTGCAAGAATTTATTGAAACAATTTGATGTAACTAGATTTACACTACCTTTATCTTATCAATGGTTATTTTTCTTATTTATTTTTTACTTTCCGCTTAATCTCTTCAACCAACAACAAAAAAACAGTCCCCAAGCTCCCTGCATCCAGCACAGAAATATTCTTGACTTGGCTTGTCAGATGCTCCAGACAGAATAACAACAGCTGCAGCTGGAAACATTTGCAAAAAGGACAGATGTTTCACAAAATTAGTGATAGTAGATCCTCAGAGGATGAAAGTCAATGGGGATTGCGTATTGATGTGCCATTGGACAAATTCAGCTTCCCCATGGCTAATTCCATGCTTAAACAAGCTTTATTTAATTACACATTAAATTCGATTCAAGACTGTTGTATGTGGCATATGAAGGATGGTATCCATTGTGTGGATATGAGTCGGAAGTAAAGATGAGGGAGTGAATGCCTGGAAAACAGAAGTAATTGAAGCAACAAAGGGCTTGTGAGCTGTCTTTTGAGTTTTGAATTTAGATAAATGTGCGGAAACAGGCCCTTCGGCCCACTGAGTTTGTGCCAACCAGCGAAACCTACACACTAACACTATCCTACACACAGTAGGGATAATTTACATTTATACCAAGCCAATTAACCTACAAACCTCGAATGTGGGAGGAAATCGAAGATCTCAGAGAAAACCCACGCGGTCACGGGGAGAACATACAAACTCCACCCGGGGACCGGCTGTCTGGATCGAACCCGGTTCTCTGGTATTGCAAGCACTGTAAAGCAGTAACTCTACTGCTGCACCACTGTACCACCCCTTGGACATAGGTCGGGAGGGATTGGACCAAGGGGGATAGGATAGAATTGAGGTACATGGAAATGAATTCAGTGGGACAGGAGCAGGGTGGATATGAGTGTCACATATAGGCAGGAAGGTTGCCTTGCAAGACTTCATCAGTGGAATCTAGTGCAGGTATAGTGAGATACAGCTGTGGAAGTTAAAATAATATCATTAATCTAATAATTGAAATAAGCAACGAAAAATCATAGTGCTAAACATCTGGATCATCAGAAATATGAAGGAAGAGGTTTTGAATTGAATGGAGGATGTATGCCAGGAATGTAATGTTACAGCTGCACAAAATATTGGTGAGATGGCATCTGCAGTACTGTGTGTAATTTTAGTTGCCACACTTCAGGAATGCTGTGATTAAGCTAGAGTGGGTGCAGAAAAAATCCACAAGGATGTTGCTGGGACTAGAGGATTTGGAGAGATTGCTGAGGGTGGGACTGTTTTTCTTGGAGTGATGGCTGAGGAATGACTTTATAGAGGTTTATGAAAGGACGAAGGGTGTGGATGAAGTACCCGCTTAGTCTTTTTCCAAACTATTTTGGCAAAACGGCCATCTTATCTAGACACTTGCTCTGTCCATCAGGACCTGCTGGATCTCCCAATTGCTAACCATTCTAACTTCCCCTCCAATACCCATTCTTTTTGTTCTTGACCTCTTTCATTGCCAGATTGAGGCAACACAAACTACAGGTATATCAACTCACAGTCAGTTCTTCGAGCCTGCACCGCCATTCAATATGATCATGGCTGATCATCCAACTCAGTATCCCGTACCTGCCTTCTCTCCATACCTCCTGATCCCTTTAGCCACAAGGGCCACATCTAACTCCCTCTTAAATATAGCCAATGAACTGGCCTCAACTACATTCTGTGGCAGAGAATTCCAGAGATTCACCCCTCTCTGTGTATAAAATGTTTTTCTCATCTCGGTCCTAAAAGATTTCCCCTTTATCCTTAAACTGTGACCCCTTGTTCTGGACTTCCCCAACATCGGGAACAATCTTCCTGCATCTAGCCTGTCCAATCCCTTAAGAATGTTGTAAGTTTCTATAAGCCACTCACTCCATGCATTTGCTAATCACCTCCCTCACCTGTATCAAGATACCACTTAAGATAGATACAAAATGCTGGAGTAACTTGTAGAAATATATAAAATTCTGAAAGGATTGGACATACTAGATGCAGAAAAATATTTCCCGATGTTGGAGGAGTCCAGAACCAGGGGTCACATTTTAAGAATAAGGGGTAGGCCATTTAGGACTGAGATGAGGAAAAACTTTATCACCCAGAGAGTTATGAATCTGCAGAATTGTCTGCTACAGAAGGCAGTGGGGGGCAATGCACTGGATGTTTTCATGGGAGAATTAGATTTAGCTTTTAGGGCCAACGGAATCAAGGGATATTGGGGAGAAAAGGGAGTGGGATACTGATTTTGGATGAGCAGCCATGATTATATTGAATGGCGGTGCTTGCTCAAGGGGCCGAATGGCCTACTCCTGCACCTATTTTCTATGTTTCTAACAGTGGGACAGACAGCATCTCTGGATAGAAGGAATGGGTGATGTTTTGGGTCGAGACCCTTCTTCAGGCTCAGTCTGAAGAAGGGTCTTGACCTGAAACATCACCCATTCCTTCTATCCAGAGATGATGCCGATCCCGCTGAGTTACTCCAGCATTTTGCGTCATTCTCCAGTATAAACCAGCATCTGCAGTTCCTTCCTACACATTTCTTCAAGCTAGTACTTGCCAGGCTTTATCCAGCCCCAACTCCCTTTTCCAGCTTCCTCCCCCCTACTCCATTCAATCAGAAGAAATGTTCCCATTCAAAACTTCATCTATCCATTTCCTTCACATATATTGCCGGGCTCTCCAGCACTTTATGTTTTGGTCAAGATTCCAGCATCTGAAGTTTTGAGTGCCTCTAGGACTTCAGTGATAATCCTGTGGAGAGCATATTGTTGACAAACTGTTTTGAGGGATCAGTTCTGAAACACAAGGCAGTCGCTGGCTTAATAGATTTGAACAAAAGCTGAGTGTACTGTTTTCTCAACAATCAAACAAGACTATGGAGAGAAGGGAGAAGGAGGTGGAAGTTATGAGACACTGCGTGTTTGCATGCAAGCTTTTTTTCGTTTGGGATCCAAGGTTGAATATTGATCAAAAATATAACACGATTGAAGTCATTTCTCACTTTCTGAATTAGAGAGCATTCACCAACTTTGATTTGAATTTCCACACTCTCCTCACTTTATGCCTCATCTTTAACTCTACCCTCCTCTTCCTTCTAATGTAGGCAGAAAATCAATATACAAGGCTGGATCTCACAAAGTCCTGGCTATAGGGTATGTTTTAAAAATAATTATGGATGCAACGTGTATCTTTCCTTTTGCCCTCACTGACCCTGCTAAACTGCGGACTTTTGCCAAACTGCTTTTGTGGTAAATTCAGGACGTGTCCAAGTCAAGTCAAGTCAAGTCAAGTCAAGTTTATTTGTCACATACACATACGAGATGTGCAGTGAAATGAAAGTGGCAATGCTCGCGGGCTTTTGTGCAAAAGACAAACAACAAAACAACCAAACAAATTATAAACACAATCATAACACACATATTCTTTTACATAATAAATAATGGAAGGAAAAACGTTCAGTAGAGTTAGTCCCTGGTGAGAGGCGTTTACAGTCCGAATTGCCTCTGGGATTGCCTCTGCCTCAACGTTATTGATGTGTGCTGAAGATTGATTGAATGAAAGATACAGCATGGCAACATGCTGTTCGGCCCACTGAGTCCATGCCAGCCAATGATCACCTGTTCACTCTAACTTTGATTGGACTTTACTGGTCGTTATCTTGCACGAAACGTTATTCACATTATTCCTTTTATCATGTATTTGTACACTGTGGATGGCTCGATTGTAATCATGTGTTGTCTTTTCACTGACTGGTTAACATGCAACAAAAGCTTTTCACTGTAGTTTAGTTTAGTTTAGTTTAGTTTATACATACAGTGCGGAAACAGACCCTTCGGCCCACCAGGTCCATGCCGACCAGCAATCCACACACATTAATACTATCCTACACCCACAAGGGACGATTTTTACATTTACCAAGCCAATTAACCTACAAACCTGTACGTCTTTGGAGTGTGGGAGGAAACCGAAGATCTCGGCGAAAACCCATGCAGATCACGGAGAGAACGTACAAGCTACGTACAGACAGCACCCGTAGTCGGGATCTCTTGCGATGCATTGGGTGTAAGGCAGCAACTCTACCGCTGCGCCACCGTGACCGCCTTAACATTTCAGGTTGACCGTGACCTCTACCTCGGTGCATGTGACAATAAACTAAACTCAAACTCTATTTTACCCCACTTTTTCAACCACTCCCTTGACACTAGGGGGAAATTACAGAGGCTAATTAACCTACAAATCCACATGTTTTGGGGATATGGGAGAAAACCGGAGCACGAAGAAAAAAATCCCACATAGTCACAGGAAGAAAGTGCAAACTCCACACAGACAGCACCTGAGGTCAAGATTGAACCCAAGACTCTGGTACTGTGTAGCAGCGGTTTTAATAGCTGTGCCACTGTTCTGCTCACCTGTGACTTGCTTTCATGTGCTGATGGGGTCTGTCTTAAAGGCATACCCCATTATTATCCATTAGTGACAATAACAACTAAAAAAAGCAACATTTACACAGATTAAATCTCAGAGATTATACTTTTAAAAACAAATCAAAAGTTTACCTCTTTTCTGAGATTTGCAGTGAGATGGGCTGTATATAATCACCTCAAACATGTTCAATGAATTATTTCATGTCATTTGCACTGGGTGCTACAATTTCCTCCCACACTCTAAAGACTTGCATATTAGTAGGTTAATTGGCTTTGGTAAATTTCCCCTAGTGTGTAGATGATAGAACTAGTGTAAACGGGTGATTAATGGTCGGCGTGGAATTGGTGGGCTGAAGGGCCTGTTTCCCAGCACTATTTTCAAACATAGAAACATAGAAAACATAGAAAATAGGTGCAGGAGGAGGCCATTCGGCCCTTCGAGCCAGCACCGCCATTCATTGTGATCATGGCTGATCATCCCCAATCAATAACCCATGCCTGCCTTCTCCCCATATCCCTTGACACCACTAATAGAAACATAGAAAACATGAGAAATGGTTGTAAGGCGGTGCTCTCTAATGCCCCTGTCCCACTTAAAGAAACCTGAACGGAAACCTCTGGAGACTTTGAGCCCCACCCAAGGTTTCCGTGCAGTTCCCGGAGGTTTTTGTCAGTCTCCCTACCTGCTTTCACTACCTGCAACCTCCGTCAACCACCTGCAACCTCCGGGAACCGCACGGACACCTTGGGTGGGGCGCAACGTCTCCCGAAGTTTCCGTTCAGGTTTCCTAAGTGGGACAGGGGCAATAAGCTTCCCATGTAATGGTTCGTGGACTAAACTAGACTGCCTGGCTGCCAGCCTTCAATCTGAAATGTTAAACCTCTCTCTTTTTATCGGTGCTGCCTAACTGCTGAATGTTTTCAGCATTTTCTTTTTCTTAAGGGTGCTGCCTTATTCACAGTTTGCTGTCCAATTGTGTAACAAGCTGGAAGCAGTGATTAGGTTCCTGCCTGTTTTTCTACAAGAAGATAGTAATCCTTCCATAGATGCTGCTGTAAACCAGCAGCTTCTGATAGCATCCTATGGGTGGTTGATGAAGATGAGAAATAAAGCGGGGCCCAGCAGAGTTCTCTGGGAAGTCTTTGATCATTATCACATTTGAACAATTTTCTTTTCTCTCATGATAAGAATTTAGAAGCCTATCAAGTATGAAGAAACAAATTTCTTGCTTTAAACACCGACGTACTGTCTCAGTGTGTAGCAAGAATCAACCGTTACCCCTTCTGCTGTTCACGTAATTTCTACTCTCATCATATTTATTTTTTTCCAAGTTGAAACAGCCTCTTATTTATGGTTTTAGTCCACTAACCATTACATGGGAATTTTCTTTTTGAATGCAATTATAAATTGCTTTGTTTATTTGTTGACCTCATTTGGATAGAGGGCTGAAATCCTGATAAACAAATACAATAGTGCCAAAGCTGGATTCAAGATGGCACCCAAGCCAGGTGACTCTTTGTGTGCTCGTCACAGAAGTGGATCTGGAATCACGCATTACAATCGGTCCACTCTTTTCTTGTATCTGTACATTGTGGATATTTCGATTGTAATCATGTATTATCTTTCCACTGACCTTGGTACATGTGGCGATAAACTAAACTCAAACTCAAACTGTAGGGAAAAAGCCACCAGTTTAGTTTAGAGATACTGCATGGAAACGGGCCCTGTGGCCCAGTGATCATCGGTCACCCGTTCACACTAGTTCTGTGTTATCCAACTTACATATCAATTCCCCACACACTATGAAGAATTTACAGAAGCCAATTAACCTACAAACCTGCAAGTCTTTGGGATGTGGGAGGAAATCGGAGCAGATGGAGGAAACCTACACAGTCAAAGTGAAAATGTGCAAACTCCACACAGACGGAACCTGCGGTCGGGATCGAACCTGAAACCCTGGCACTGTGAGGCAGCTACTCTACCAACTGCAATAATTCCTTTAGGGCCACTAGAATTTTGGAAGGGAAACTGAGTAGACCAGTAAAAAAGTGACAGCTACAACTTTTACTGAATAGAAGATAAATTTATGAGTTAACACCTTCATGTGCATGGGCTATCTTACCTGAAGTGTTTGTTTCTGGCTATGATCATCAGCTTCAATTGCTGCATCTGTATATTTTGTGTATCAAACGTACTCTCAATCACCTGTATCATGGGCTTTAGGTAGAGCAGCCATGAGACCAGTTGGGATAGTTAAGGAAGTTTTCAAGAACCTCTGGACCTGCATTGGGGTATACACCTTCAGAACTTTCAATGAAGCGAAGACTGAAAATATGAATGAATGATACTTTATTATCACATATGACATATGACACCACATGTTCACGCTCTTTGTTTTACATACCATGCACAAAGTATGCAAAGAGTCGCCACGTATTGAGCTCCGACAAGCTTACCGTGTTCAATATAGTCCCAATAGTCCCTCTTTGGTCCCGTCCTCCCCCCTCCTTTGTGGGGTCCTTCTTTTTCTTGGTGGCGGGTCATAAGGTCATAAGGAATAGGAGTAGAATTTGGCCCATCAAGTCTACTCCGTCGTTCAATCATGGCTGATCTATCTCTCCCTCCTAACCCCATTCTCCTGTGTTCTCCCCATAACCTTTGACACTGACCTCTGGCACGTCACGGGCCCTTGAGTCTGTTCAACCAAATATGGCTTCTGTTAAACAGAAACAATTTTATCTCAATCATCACCATGACACTCAATAAACATGTGTTCTCGGTCTACCCTTTAAGTTGAACTCAGATAAGAGATGGTAAGCTTGAGAACTCAGAAAATATTTGTGTGAAATTGTTAATATTGACCAAATAAAATGGAGGATCCCTGCATTTGTCAGAATTGCTTAACCTTTGTCAGTGGAATTTTACAGGCTGTGGATGGCGCCAACCAGTCTGAGCCTCAGATTGATATACAGGATGGTGAAAGATCCAGATGTATACCTCATTTCCCCTTAATTGATAATATGTATTAAAACTCTGTAAATAAACTTAAATGCATTGATATGATTGGATTGCTGCAAAGGAATTGTAAATAATGTAAATAATGTTGCAAGACAGTTACCCTGCTGTTTGTTGATTGGCCAAAGTGTTAAGCCCTGGCAGGATTGTTTTGAGTTCCAGGGTAAATGTTGCATTATTCAGTTAGTTAGCTTCCTTCCAGAAGCTTCTGCCAGAAACATTGTATGGGAGACTTTGTAATTGGTTTGGGGAACTGTCAATAATGTATTGATGTAATTAATATGTTTGATTGGCCTGTAAAGAGACCAACCACCCCTATGTAGTTCGGCCCCTCAAGATTCATGGACCTATAAAAGGTGGCCCCATCTTAGATCAATGTCAATCTTCTGGAGGAACACTTGGGACTGCGTGACCTTTTGGAGTGCGTCTCCTTGCACGAGGTTGAACGGCTTGGCCAGGCAGGGACAAGGATCGAACCCGCGGTGGTTTAGGTATCGTATTTGGGGAATTTACTGTTCAATCTAAAAATTTTAGTTGTTCCAGTGTTTTTTACTGAACTAGACTAGGGGGGTAAGGTTTAGAAGAGCGTATTTACAAATTGATGAATAAAACCTGCAGAGTTCCTGTGGATTAACTTATCTCTCCAAACCCATTCTGGTTGATGAACTATTGTCATGAAGTTGTGTCTAATTTGAAACCAGGGAAGACACCAGGTTTGAACATTCAAATTCAAGAATGCCTGATAAATAAACAGATTATTTTTGGAGTTCAAATTCAAAATGAAACTGTCTAAACATTGATTCAACATCAAGGCTCCATTGAGTCTGATCTGATCTTCACTGATCTTATAGAGTGTATAAGATCAAGAGAGGAATTGATCAGGGAGATGTATAGAGTCTCGTGCCCATAGTAGGGGAATCGAGGACCAAAGGACATAGGTTCAAGGTGAAGGGGAAACGATTTAATGGGAATCTGAAGGGTAATTATCTGTTCATACATATACCTCACTTTTGTTTTTATAAAAAGCGACAGCAGAGGCAAAGTATCTCTAGGGTTGGCTTTAAGTTTGGAAGGTGCTGCTTGCCTTGCATCCATGTTCGTCTTTATATTGTGGTCTCTTAGAGAGCAGAGATTTATCATCTGCTTGCTTTGTAACAATTTTTGCACACAGTCTGCAATGTTCGATCTGCAGCTAGCTTTTGTTGTGACTTTAAAAGAGCCACAAGGACACAGGAGGTGTAGATGTAACAGGTCTTTATTCTGCACAAGCAAACACGCAGTGAAGAATCTTTTTAAATACATTGTTTTTATACCTTTAAGGTAGAAAGACAATAACAAAGAATCAAACACAAATTTAATAGTTACAAGGTACAATATTTTGGCAGTGGACAAATAGCTCCATAGAAATATAGTTTACAATGGTTGTACGCTTTAGCTGACTGGATTACCTCTGTATATTCAAACGTCTTTGTCAGGCCAAGGTATTTCACATTGATATTTTAAAATCTTCTGAGGATAACATCCAGGCAACCAGAGAGTTCTCCTTTTACCACAGTAATGTCAATAGTAGCTCAAAGGATACCACATGCACCACAAGCAATGTTGGCTGGTCAATTTCCAAAGCATAATGCACGTGGCCTCGCTCTGTGAGCAGTTAGACTGCTTCCGTCACAGGCAAGGTTGTTTAGTTGTGCAGTTGTCCTTGTGATTTCTAAACCACTTGCTCTTGAAAATTATACTCAGAAGTAGTTGGGATGCTAGTTCTCGTTTGTATTAATTACTGAAATACGTTACATCCTCGGATTATGGCTGCTATGCCAAACCACTTGAAAGACTTAACATGCAACTGGCATAAAGCGTGCTGTCTTGTAACAACCTTCTAAATATTTGGCTAAACATGATAACATTCAGCAAGTATCTATCTTGCTTCTTGTTCTGTTGGGGTAAAAATCAATAAACATGTGTACCATATACGAAAAGCATTGAAGTAGAATTGTACAGCTGGGCCCTGTAGAAAGAAATCATAGAGATCTGATCAATGTTGGAAATGTTTTCATGATTAGAACATTCTTATTGAGTATACTATTGGATATGATGTATTCTTTAGTCAGAGGGTGGTGACTCTGTGGAAGTCTTTGCCACAAAAGGCTGTGGAGGCAATCAGTGGATATATTTAAGGCAGAGTTAGATAAATACTTTATTAGTATGAATGTCAGACGTTATGTGGAGAAGGCAGGAGAATGGGGTTAGGAGGGAGAGATAGATCAGCCATGATTAGACTTGATGGGCCAATTGGACTAATTCTGCTCCTATCACTAATGATTTTATTTACTTATAATGACACAGAAAGAATGTGTTTGGATCCCTGCAGAGCAATCCCTCTCTCATTATTTGGATGCTACATCACCATATTATAAAGGTAACTGTACTTTAAAAGTAATCTATTCGCTGTAAAGTGCATGGAAAATTCAAAGGTTGAGGAAACTAAAGGGCCTATCCAACTTGGACGACCTAATCGGCGAGTTAAAAAGAGTGTCTTCGACCTTCCAGTTCAAGGGCACTCGCCTGGAAGGCCTCGAGCTGGATCGACTGGCTGCACCGTAACGGTAGGTTCTTTAGAGAGTGCGGGGGGGGGGGGGGGGGGAAAGCAGAGGAGCGCTGTCTGCGCGGGGAGTAAAGTAAGGTCCTTTAGAGAGCGCGGGGGGGAGAGAAGGAGAGAGAGGGGGAGAGAAGAAGACAGAAGGGTGGAGAAGGAGAGAGAAGGGGAGAGAAAGGGGGGGGGGGGAGAGAGGGGAGAAGGAGTGGAGACAGTTTTAAGAAGTATAATAAAGTTAAAGTTACTGGTAGCTCTTCCTAGGTCCTGAAAACTCCAATGAGGCAATCAAAATGCCCAGTCAGCGAAGGAGATTGCCTGCGGCTGCCCTCGACTGCCTGTAAGCAAATAGCGACCCCACTCCTCTGCACTATGAGTTAAAAAGAGCCATGCTGACCAAATTTTACTTGCGGAAAATTTTTCAACATGCTGAAAGATTTTCCGCAACCTAGCTGAGGCCACGTGTATTCGGGAACTTCACTCGAGCATGAAGTAGAGTTCCAGTGACCTCATAGGACCTCCTAGGCCCTCGATCGCCCATGCTGCGAGTTTGTGTCAAGGGCAAACTCTTCGGAACTTGCAGATTAGGTCGCCCAAGTGGGGCAGGCCCTTTAAAAATGCTTAAGTTCTTTCTTTCTATTAGGCAAAGTGTGCAGAGCAAAATTGTAGAGAGGAAAAGCACACAAATTGCTGTAATCAGGTAGCATTTCTGACCTCTGGGCAGGCAGAATTTTGGGTCATCTGACCATGCACTCAGGAGAAGCTGCTTTACCCACTGAGTTACTCCAACTCTTTATGTGCTTTTTACACAAACTAGCTGTTCCTTGTGTCTCAAGGTTGTGGATCATGCAGGCAATAGTGTTGCCAGAAGGAACTGCAGATGCTGGTTTACACCGAAGATAGACATAAAATGCTGGAGTAACTCAAAGCCGAAGCATCACCCATTCCTTTTCTCCAGAGATACTGTCTGACCCGCTGAGTTACTCCAGCAATTTGTGTCTTTCTTCTGGTCCTAGATTGTTGGAAAAATTGACTGATCAATGGACCAGAACTGCTTCTATTTCAACCGTAATAATAACCCGCTGTTTAAGCATCCAGCAACTTGTTTTAGTTATAATTCTGGTGTACCTTATTGGTTACCCTGGACCGCTTCTTGTCTCTGCCCTTTGTCATACATTGGTTTTGTAGTTGTACCAATGAGAGGGCAATCAGCAGAGAAGGAAAATGAAAATAAAAATGCTGAAATTACATTATAAAATAATTTATTTACAACAACCGGCAATTTGGGTGGTAGAGTTGCTGCCTTCCAGCGCCAGAGACATGGGTTTGATCCTGACTAAGGGTGCTTATCTGTACAGAGTTTGTACGTTCTCCCTGTGACCTGCATGGGTTTTCTCCGAGATCTTCAGTTTCCTCCCACATTCTAAAAACGTACAGGTTTGTAGGTTAACTGGTTTGGTATAAATGCAAATCGCCCCGAGTGTGCGTATAGTGTTAGTGTGCGGGGATCGCAGGTCGGTGCGGACCAGATGGGTCGAAGGACTTGGTCCCGCACTGTATCTCCAAAACTAAAAAACTAAAAACTAAACATTAAAAATGGGGATAATGCCATAACTTAAAAAACTAATAAGCATAAATTGACACAGCAATCCATAGCCAGCACCTTCCTGGGGAACATTTATTACAGAAATTATATACGTGATCTATGGTTTTCTGCCCAGTCCACTTAATAGGTAGCAAATCACGTCCTGTTGTGATTTCCAAAAATATTCTCACTGCGAGCACTTTTTCCTGTCAGTTCATCAATTCACTGCTTGAATCTTATTCCGTTCTTTAATTGTATTTCTTATTAAATGAAACCATGCAGTGATTAGTTTTGAATGGAGTTTTCAGCTAAAATTTTAAGCTTTTCTGTACAGTTTTTTCTCAATTTGATATCATTTTACAGTACAATACAATCAATACGATCAGTTTTATTCGTCACAATGCACATAAAGTGCAAGTGAAATGAATTTGCAGCGGCACAATGATAAAGAACACACACACAAAAACACACAAAAAAATTAACACAAACATCCACCACAGCATTCATCACTGTGGTGGAAGGCACAAGATTTGGCCAGTCCTTGCAGTTACTTAGTGACTGAGATACTAACTCTGCGATATGATATAAGGATAGCCTAGAAATTCATTAGCTGCATATTGGAGCATTAAAACATTGTGGCAGGGCCCCTGTGCTCTTCCATGCCGCATGCCATAGTTAATTACAAACATATTTTCAGAAGCAACACCTCCAATTCAGGAAGTCACTCTTCTGACCATTCTGATCAGACCTATTTCACTCAACTGTCCACTGACAGTTTATTGCACGGCAAAATCTGGATTTTGAAAGGATTCTCAGTGGATTCGTAGTCTCTACCCAAATCCACTGCAGCACATACGTACAATGCATGGAAAAGCACAAGGTGCTCAAACAAATTGGTTGAGTTACACAGAAAGTTGTATGGTAGAGCACAGGAACAGGCCACTCGTCCAGGAATGTCCGTGATTTCCTCCATGTGCCTATGTAAAAGCCTCTGAAATGCCACCATTGTGCCTGTCTCTGCCATCACCCTTGGCACTGCATTCCAGGCACCACTGTGTAAAAAATGTGCCCTGAACATCTTCTTTAAACCTTGCCCCTTCCACCCTAAAGCTATGACCTCTAGTCCTTGACCTTTCCACTCTTGTTTTAATGCAAGTGTCAGAAGCCTTGGGATTTTCTTTAACCCGTTGGCAATAGCATTTTCTTGGCCCCTTTTGGCCCTTCTTATTGCCTGTTGGATGTCTTTTGTGATTCATTCGAAGATTCTTTTCATGCTACCTCTAGAACATTGTTTCTCAGAAACCAACTAATCCAACCAGAAACTAAAACCAACAATTATTATTCAGAATCAACAGTACACATACAATGCAATCTTTAAAGGGTTAATTGGTAGCAGGTAACACACTGATCCAAAAGGTCTGGCTAAAGGACTGCTGGGGACCTCAGTTAGAAGGCTTATGCAATGAGTGCCCAGGGTTCAATCCAGAATCTTGATAACCAGATCCATGGGTTTCAATCCTACAAGACACTACTAAATTCTAGAGGGGAAAGGAGGCTTTTATGGATACAAATGGGTTGGCTACTTTAGTTTAGTTTTAGTTTAGAGATACAGCATGGAAACAGGCCCTTCGGCTCACCAAGTCTGCACCGACCAGTGACCCCCGCACATTAGCACTACCCTACACGCTCTAGGGACAATTTTATTTTTATAACCAAGCCAATTAACCAACAAACCTGTACGTCTTTGGAATGTGGGAGGAAACCGAAGATCTCGGAGAAAACACACGCATGTAAAGGGGAGAACGTACAAACTCCGTATAGAAGAGCACTCAAAGTCAGGATCAAATCCGGGTCTCTGGCGCTATACGGCAGTAGCTCCACTGCTACGCCACCATGCCACCCTGTATTTTTTCCTCTCCTCTCCCCTCGAGGAGAGATGCTCATGGATGAGGTATCTTCCAGGTGTGTGATCTCTCAAAGTATTGATCAATGCAAGGCCCAGAAGATGAAGTCAAGGTCAGATATTGAATTAACCTTCCATTAATTTGGACCCTAATGCCCCTGTCCCACTTAGGAAACCTGAACGGAAACCTTTGGAGACTTTGCGCCCCACCCAAGGTTTCCGTGCGGTTCACGGATGTTTTTTGTCAGTCTCCCTAATGGTTGAAAGTGGTTTCTGCTTCTTCTATGTTCCGGCGATTATTTCAAAATTGCCGGAAACCAACCAACCTCCGGCAACCACCTTCAACTAGCATCGCAACTGGCTTCGACTAAAAAATTACCGATTTTTAAAACGGCAACCTATTTTTAGTTGCGGCCGGTTTTGAATTTTTTTAAATAATCGCCTGAACATAGAAGAAGTGGAAACCACTTTCGACCATTAGGGAGACTGACAAAATCCTCTGGGAACAGCACGGAAATCTTGGGTGGGGTGCAAAGTCTCCAGAGGTTTCCGTTCAGGTTTCCTAAGTGGGACAGGGGCATTAGACACCAATCCACACTCAACTTCTTCAAACTTTAACTTTCACATTTCTCAGAAAATATAGTAATTTGCAATGAAATATATTTCATGGAAAATCAACAAACACATTGCACACTGCTTTCCTTCTTGGTAAACAGACTTGGTAATAAGGGAGCCCAAAAAAATATTGAATAACAGGCAGTGTAATAAGGAAATATCATTGAAGTAGATTATGAGCAATGTAACTAATATATTGATAGGCAAATACACCGTAGTCTATGGAAAAATTCCAATCCCATGTTCCAATAGTCATTGAATGAGATGCAAGTGCAACCATCCACACCTTCAGTCAAAAGTTATATTGAAATTGACCATCAGTGATAATTTGTCCGTTTGGCATCTTAAGCATAAGCAAATTAAACTGATTGAGGTGAAGCAAGTGATATCTTTATAACAACTTGATGCACACCATTCTTCAGGTACTTCTCCAAGGAATGAGGTGCATAGGAAGAACAGGAACCTTATTTTTTGAGCTATCGATCTGAAAAAGTTATTTCATTGAGTAATGGGAGGACAAAGACACCTAAAATCCTATGTTGGTCATTTGTTTAGATTTTGTTTTAGTTTATAGATACAGCATGGAAACAGGCCATTCGGTCCATGCCGATCAGAAGTCTTGGCACACTGACACTATCTTACTCACACTATGGACAATTTACAATTTTACCAAGCCAATTAGCCTACAAACCTGTACATCTTTGGAGCACGGGAGGAAACCAGATTTTCCGGAGAAAACCCACGCAGGTCACAGGAAGAATGTACAAACTCCATACAAGCGGCACGCGTAGTCAGGATCGAACCAGTGAGTCCTACTCTGTAAGGCAGCAACTCTACCGCTGCGCCACTGTGCCGCCCTTGATTAGATTGGATTTTTATCTGGAAGGATAAAACCCTTTATTCATCAAGAAGTCTGACACTGCGAATTTTGAATCTTTCGCCTATTTCATACGTATATTTTTGTGAATGCTGTAGCTCTTTTAAGTTTGCTGCCTTTGTCAGGATAAGGCAATGACATTATTTCTCTCACATAATATATTAGCCAGTTGAAAGTCAGACTGTGTGCCCAAAATGATTCAAACAGACATTGATGCAGATAATGCCCATGAGGAACTCATGATGCATCCGTCTTATTGCCCATTACCTGACTGGGGATATTGACTGATCCCACAGAATTTTCAAGGCTACTTTTTCCCAAGGCTCATTAACTCTTGCACTTTATTGCATTTAAGTCAAGTTGTTGAAAGACCACAATAGTTAGGAGTTATCGCTGCCAGGTTATGGAAAGAGGTCCATTAGCAATGGTGCAATAGGTCTTGTCTGACATGAAGGGTTGTCTGTTTCAGTCCAGCACTTTGAAGCATTCCTTATTTATGATGGTGAAGAGGCGCATAGTGCACTTACCTTTTTTGAAGATTATTCGTGACTAGATGGATTTTTATGTGAGTGGCCATGGGCAGAAGCTGAACACTGGTGTGGACCCACTACTTGCAGATTCCATAGTTATAGATATGCAATGTAGCAGTAGCTTCTGCATGTGATATATGGTTAAAAGGAGAAGGGGGCTTCCCTTGATTGGCACAAAATGCTGCTGACTCACCTATCGATCACCTATCGATTTTCTCCAGAGATGCTGCCTGACCCGCTGAGTTACTCCAGCATTTTGTGTCTATCTT
The DNA here is from genome assembly GCF_028641065.1 of Leucoraja erinaceus. Taxonomy (NCBI): domain Eukaryota; kingdom Metazoa; phylum Chordata; class Chondrichthyes; order Rajiformes; family Rajidae; genus Leucoraja; species Leucoraja erinaceus. The sequence goes on from NC_073394.1 coordinate 13,836,643, forward strand.
CGGTATAAACCGGCATCTGCAGTTCCTTCCTACACAGGGGTCTTGCCTTCTTTGGTCCTAGAATTATTCCCCTGACCTTGACTGGTAAAGTTGACCAGCAAAGGTTGTGCGCTTGAAGATAGGTCTGTCGAAGGTTGCTTATCTGCAAGACAGTTAGCTTTAATGACATGCAGTCTTCAGAAAGAATGTCTCCCAGATATGAAGAGATAGGAGCCTAGTTCTCTCAAAACCTTTTGGATATATGGTTCGTTAATGCATGCATTTTCCCCCTTCAAGGTCTGAATAACAAATGGGAACATCTGGATAGCAACACTTTCTATAGAACCTCTGAACCTTACCTCCTGGTTTACTCTGAATTTTTAATTTCTCTTAATTCAATTGGGAATAAAACTATGTAAATATTTCAGTCTGACCAGATAATGTTAATAATGTACGGATAACGTTCATCAGTAGATAAAAATGAAGCCTCAGGTGGGTTCTGATGCACCTAACTCACCTTCCTTAGAAGGCTAAGAAAGCTCAGCCTGTCCCCAACAACTCTCACCAACTTTTACAGGTATGCCATAGAAACCATTTTATTGGGATGCATCATGGTTTGGGAACAACTCCATCCAAAACCGCAAGAAATTGCAGCGAATTGTGGATGCAGCCCAGACCATCACACAAACCAACCTCCCTCCCTTTGACTCCATTTATACCTCACACTGCCTCGGCAAGGCCAGCAGCATAATTAAGGATGAGTTGCAACCTGGCCACTCCCTCGTCTATTGAGCAAAATTCATAGAAGTGTGAAAATGCACACCTCCAGATTTAGCGACAGATTCTTCCCAGCTGTTATCAAGCAACTGAACCATCCAACCACAACTCGAGAGCAGTCCTGAACTACTATCAACCTATCATTGATAGAACTTTACTGGGTTTATCTTGCACTAAACATTATTAATGTTATTCCATTTATCATGTATTTATACACTGTGAATGGCTCGGTTGTAATCATTGTCTTTCCGCTGACTGGTTAGCACACAACAAAAGCTTTTCACTGTACGTTTGTACATGTGACAATAAACTAAACTAAACTAATAGCATTATTATTCCAATACATAAAAGGAAATTAAGATTCTAAAATGCACATTGGCAGCAAGTTCGCTGGTTGGTTACTGTAAGCACCGTGAAACGATGCAAATTGATATTAGGACATGGTAGACTTTAGACTTTAGAGACACAATGTGGAAACAGGCCCTTCAGCCCAAGTCCGTGCTGACCAGACCAGTGATCACTCAGTGTACTAGCACTATCCTACACACTAGGGACAATTTACAATTTACAGAAGCCTATTAACCTACAAACCTGTACAACTTTAGAGTGTGGGAGAAAAACAAAGACCACGCGGTCACAGGGAGAATGCACAAACATCTTCGTACAGACAGCACCCATAGTCAGGATCGAACCCGGGTATCTGGCACTGTAAGGCAGTAACTCTACCGCTGCTCCACTGTGCCGCACCATTAATAACTATTAATAACACTTAAATTACGTGAACTAGAATAGGAATCATTCATTGCACTTGGTTTCATTGCTGCAAACATTGCAATTTTCTTCAGATCAATTTGATTGACTCAGGACAGTTCATTTGTACTAAATCCCATACAGAATAGTTCACAATTGAGAGAACCAGCTGAGTATGCTGTAGACTTAAAATAGTGACATTTCCCACTGAAATTGAACTGAATGAATTGTGTCACATTTGAAATGTCAAACAAAGCCAGCACATCTATTTAATTTCAGTTAAGCCTGGCATCTCACTTATATCTTTAAGCTGTTTGGCAAAACAGCAAATCAGTTATTTCCAAAAAAAGGTCGTTTAGATCTTAACCCTAGTCTGATGGAGGAGCCCGCACAGCAAGGAAACTGTTAGATTAATCTCTCCTGCAGCAAACTGTTTGAAAGCAGGAACAGACCATGGATGGAGGGATGTGCATTTGTAATTTTCTCTCTCCCCCCTCACCCCCAGCTGCAGAAACAATATTCCATTTTCAATTCAAGGAACCCCTTTAGCTAAACAAACCAATGATGGCCCGAATAACCTAATTTTGCCCCTATTTCTTATGATCTTATGGACATGTTTCATTTTGACAGGCCATTTGAAACTGCAAGTAAATTCACTTCAATTATTCACTTCTGAAGAAGGGTCATGACCATACAGGCTGTATGTCCCCAGGGGTCACCTGTATGGTCGTGAGAGGTCCCCAAAGAATCCAGGGGCGGAAAACCCGGGGGGGGCAGAGGGGACACGTCCCCCCCCCATGTTTTGAGAGGTGGGCGACATCCCCGCCAGGTTAACCTGCCTGGGTTTGCGGGAAATATGGCCAGCGCGGAGAAGCAGCGCTGGTATTCCGTCAGTCTAGACAGGGCTGTTGGTTAACCCGGTGAGACAGGCAGTTGAGCTGCATTTAGCGCTGGAATGAGTCTCCGAAGCCTCGCGCGTGTGTGTGTGAGTGTGCGCATGCACGCGCGGCCGCCAAAAAATTGTGTCCCCCGTCCCCTCCATGTTTTGATCGTGAGTTCCGCTCTTGAAAGAGTCGTAGCGTCTTTCTGGTCACCGCTGAATTTTCAACATGTTGAAAATTTCGGCGATGTATGATGGGTGCCGGCAAGCGGGACAGGCTCTTAACTGCATTAAATATATCAGCAAAAATGTGTATTTAA